>NC_056743.1:1616385966-1616703466 GCF_019279795.1 Protopterus annectens | reverse complement strand
ACCAATATGGGAGACCACTGTAGCACCCCACTGTGAGGTCCTACCTGGTGAGATCTGACCACAAATCGGTCTCATTCGAAGTAACTATCACACCTACCCCCCCCCAACAGCAACTAAACTAAAAAACTTCTCCAAAGCAGTTTATAACCTCTTACAAGGTGGTATAAATAGCTTCACTGCACCTCCTCCCTCAGATGGAACTGGCAACTATGCCAAGCTCTACACCAGTGCTTTATACAAAATCCTGTATAACTGCATTGACTTGGCCATACCTGATAGGACCAAAACAAGCTTCTCAATGGAGAAAAAAACTGCCTGGTGGGCAACTGCCATTAACAGGTTTTACAATAAGAGGAAGAAATTGCTGTCTAAGAGTAAGAGGGAGCAAGCCCTCATAAACTGGAAGCGCTTTCTCCTCAGCTTAAACAAGCAAATAAGACCATGTGAAGTCCTCCAAAGAAACCAGAAGTCCAAATTAGCTTCCTCAACAAAGAACAACCACAAGGCATTCTATAGTTACTCCATGGCTTGAAAGGAAAGGCACAGATTTGTGCAGAACTGGTAGCTAATGATATCACATATACTGAGCCTGTGGATGTAGCTAACCTGTTGGCTGTCAAGTTCTGTGAAAACTTCACTCCCCTGTCCCTACCACACATACTCCATGGCATCCATACCCCCTATACCCTAGCTTGTATCTCTAAAGAACAGGTCATAAATGCCCTCTCTAAGGCCAAAAACACAACATCTATGGAACCTGATACTATCCCAGGCTGTGTCCTACATGAACCGCAACATGAATTAGCAACACCACTGGGTACTCTATTCAATCATAGTCTAAGCACCTGCTTCATACTAGCTGAATGGAAAACAGCTGCTGTTATTCCCTTGTCAAAGGTGGTGCTTCCACTGACCCTAGGAACTATAGACCTATTAGCTTGACTAGCCTTATTTGCAAGGCCATGGAGCGATTCATCATGGACCTTATCAAAAAAAGATATAGGTAATCTCCAAACACTTGACCGTACTCAGTTTGGGTTTGTCAAAGGGAGTTCATGCCAGTTAAACCTGGTGGGCTTCTTCAAGACAGTTACCAAGGCCCTGGACGGGGAGAAATCTGTACATACAGCCTAACTGGAGTTAGCCAAAGAGTTTGACAGTATCCCCTACTCAGGCATCATTAACAAACTCACCCAACTAGGCATCAATCCTTATATCATTAGATGGGTCTCTAACTGGCTCACGGATAGAACTCATATAGTCAAAATAGGGGACTCCACCTCCAACAGCAGACCTGTAACCAGTTGTGTTCCACAGGGATCAGTCCTGGGACCTCTACTCTTTGGAATCTATTTCTCCAAAGTACAAGAAAAAACTAAAGATCTGTTCTGTGGCTAACAAAGTTTGCTGATGACTGCAAACTGGGATCAGTCATAGAATCTCCAAATGATGTCAGCATTCTACAAGAGGGTCTTACACAAACAAATGATTGGTGCCAAAGTCATGGCTTTAAACTCAATGCAAAAAAAATGTATTATCATTCCTTTCAGTAAAAGCAATGTTACTGCTAACTACCACATCAATAGCAACACCTTAAGTATGCACTGAGTGGTGAGAGACCTGGACACAGAGGTGACAGCAACCTTACCTTTGATCACCATGTCTCCACAGCGGTAAGAAGGGCATTTTATATTGCTTATCTCATAAGTAAGGGCATTGTCTCCAAAATAGAAGTTATAACCTCCCTGTACTCTTCCTTCATCAGGACAATAATTTAGTACAATGCCCCTTTTGGTATGTACCTTTCCGAACACCTGCAGCAATTGGAGAGACCACAAAGGTTCCTCACAAGGAAAATTCAAGGTCTTCATCATCTGTCTTATGAGGATCATCTGAAATCACTATCACTTTATTCTGTTTCATGCAGACTACTCAGAGGTGATCTCTTGTCTTGCATATAAGGCAATCTTTGATCCTGCTTTATTGGAAATGCTGCATATCTGTAAGTCAAATGGTACACAGGTTACTTGCTCTAAAGACCTTAACCCAGTATGTGACATTAATAAAACCTGCTGGAGGAACAGATTTGTCTCCCAGAGGTTACCACAGCTTTGGAACAGACTCCCACCTCATATCAAACGGAGCACCTCATTGGATTGGATGGGTGACTGGACGATTGGATGGCTGACTGGAAATTCATGCCAGGGGTTCCACCTGTGCCCCTCTTGGACAGGGGCAATAGGTGCTGATCGTGGAAATAATGGTAAGAACTTGGCTAGGCTTGTAAGGCCCCTAAGGCCATTAACCTAGTAACTTCCTATGGTCCTATGATTAGGTGGTCCACAGGTAGCAGTTGTATACTATTTGGTCCCAATGTTTATGGAATGAGAGTTAGGTCTATGTGCTTGATATTTATGTCACATATGTTCAAGGTGGATGCAATACACACCACCAAGAGAATTTCTTTTCTTCCCTCCTATTTGTGATTTTCAGGATATTAAGGTGAAGCCAAGGTTTGGTAAGTGGCCAATCTGGAGGACAAGAAGGCTGCATCTTTGTTA
The DNA here is from genome assembly GCF_019279795.1 of Protopterus annectens. Taxonomy (NCBI): domain Eukaryota; kingdom Metazoa; phylum Chordata; order Ceratodontiformes; family Protopteridae; genus Protopterus; species Protopterus annectens. Next base: position 1,616,700,905 of record NC_056743.1, on the reverse strand, counting down.
TTTGCAGATGATGTTATTGTCTTCACTTCAAGTGACACTCATCTCCAACTTGCACTGAAACTGGTTTACTGTGTGTGAAGTAGCTTAGATGAAAGTCAGATCCCCCAAATAAGAGGTCATGCTTCTATCAAGTAAAACAGTAGTCTATTCTGGACAGGTAAGAATAGAGCACTGACCACAACTGGAAGAGTGTAAGTATTTTGGGATCTTTATTTTAGTTCAAGTTTAAGTTTTCATTTTGTTTTACGTTTGTTAACTGGGTAGGTACACTAGATACACTAGTCCAGAGACTCTTTTCAGCCACAGCATGGATCAAACATTAAAAAGTATTGCACTTTTTAAAGCAAATCAGAAAAAGAATTACAGATACATATAGAACTTAAAATAATGCAATTACTCGAGTTTAAAATGAAATAATATTGATTCAACATCAAGAAAATGAAGTGATACCCATACTTAAGATGAAATTGGCATTACAGGTATAGTATTAGTCATCTTAAGTTATGGTTTGTATTCCATATTGAGAAGAGAATAACTACAACATAAAGCACTTTTCTTTATTTCAAACATAGCAAACATGATTTTGCATCAGATTTCTGGTTTGATTTTTTGGCAAATTAGAAAAAATGTCAGTCTTATGAGGACTAGAGTTGTGCTAGTGTAGAACTGTTATGCCCAGGTCTTATGTAAGGAAACTTAACAAGAAGTTGGGTATAAAATAGAGAATTGAAACAATCACTTTGGTGGTGTAGCAGGATAAAGTCATGACTGCAGTCCAGTTGACTCAGGTTCGATTAGCTGCTCAGATGACTGATAGAGTAGCAGGGAGGGATTAGCTTGCCCATCCCAGATTTGTGGGCATTTGTTAATAATGCACCTTTAGGGGAGATGTGGGCCAAAGAGGAGAATTGTCCTTCTATGTTGTTAATGAGCATGGGAGACAGAGAAGGAAATGCGTATTGCGTATAAAGAAAAAAAAAAGGCGGATGCAAAGATGGTCATGTCCCAAGAACACACTTAATCCACAACTGGCTCCATCCATACTGGGGTGGGAGTGGACAGTAGATTAGCTGGTAGACCTGACATGGACATGAGGCACTGGGGGAATTAAATTATATTAAGGGGACCAAGAAAAAAAGAGAGGAGTGAAGCAAGGAGTTATCCTTATCTTGAAGTCTTGTTCATGATTTCAGATACAAGGAAAAGAGGTGGGCAAGTCTAGGATTTCTGAAAAACAACCAGGCCTGAGCTTAGCCAAGGGTCTGGCTTAGCTTTTAGAGCCCATTAGGAGCCAAGCCAGAGCACAAAGTGGATTCAGAGAGAGAGAGAGAGAGAGAGAGAGAGAGAGAGAGAACAAAAGAGCAGTACTAAGTCCTAACCACACGTTACATTTACACACACACACACACACACACACACACACACACACACACACACACACACACACACTCCACCGTGCGCGCACACACACACACACACACACACACACACACACACACACACACACACACACACACACACACACTTTGCTTCAAAGGAACCATCTTGATGGTCAACTGTTTCTATATAAAATCCACATGCCCCCCCCTCACAAAAAGAGAAGCATTAGTCTGGAACTCCCTACCTATCGATATTAGATCCACCCCCAGCACTACCAAGCTTAAGAAACTTCTAAAAGATCACCTAACATCTACCTGGCTCTGCTCATGTATTAACCCTGGATAACTTTTCCTTACTCAGATATAACCTCTAACTACACTTCTATCCACTCTATAACTCCTGTAACCTCCTTCTCCCTTGCCTATATCCCCTTGTTGTCCTTGCAGCTGTAAACTGTATACTGTCAGATGACATACTAAATGTACTGTAGAGGCTTTAGAAAATCTAAGACATGCTGTACTGTATTTGAACTTTATGTGTTAATCTCATCTCTCATGCATATATAATTTTGTTGATTAATCTCCTATGTATATTAATTGCTTTACTGATCTCCGCTAGACCTATAAGTAGATACATATGTATAAGCCGTATAGTAAACTTTTTTTTTGTTGTACTAGACACGCGTTAGTAAAAATATACTTTGTTGGAGCTTTTCTCCTTGGGCCTCCGCTGAAAATGGACACTGTTGTCCAGTCAGACCAACCCAATAAACAAATGTTAAATAAAGAAATAAATAAACATTATTTGCATATGCTGCACTTGTCCAGTTGTGAAGAAAGTGAAAAAAATTAATAATCTGCTGCTTATGGGCACATTCACCACCCCTTCCCTAACATGCCACGTTTGTTATCATTCAGCAGCATCAGTATAAAGTCCCTATGTTTTCACATACAACCTGCTTTCACCTAAAAAATAGCCACCTTACCTGTACCACTGATGTCAGTTTCTGGTAAAGGTAAATATAGCCCGTGTCATCCTCTTAACTCAGTAAGCTGAGACAAAGCCAAAACTAACTAGTGACAAAGAGACAAAATCGGGGACAAAGTTTAAATAATGCTTTTATATACTTTGAGATCTACTACAATGACAGGTTTTTGCATTAGCATACATTTTCTGCAAGACATAAAGTCTGAAACTCAAATAGTTGCCATAATTTAGTAATCCTACACAATTTGACAGAAAACCATACATTTTATGAAAAACAGACCAAAAATATGAGGGAAAAATCAGGGATATTCTGTGATATCATTGATACTTCAGAAGTGCGAACCACAGATAAATGTATTTTAACTTTATTTTCATGCGTGTGGATGTTCCATCACTCACAGCAAACCAGTTCAATAGCTTTTTGTTTTTTCACACTCAGATTACCATCCTCTCCTCCCCCCACCTCAGGACAGGCCAGTCCAATAGCCATTTCACCGTCTTTTGTTTTTTATACCCGGATTACCTCCCTTTCTGTCCCATCAGCGAAGTAATGGCAACAGTGCTCTATTCTCACTACTATGAACCAATGTACTTAACCCCAGTAAGTTCAACAAATCACTTAAAAAATGAGTAGATCAGCTCTCCACACAACTCTTAAACTTACACTAAGTCTCAAAATGATAACAAATCTGACAAAATGCAGAGGACTTCCAAGATCTTCAGCTAAAATGCTGTTGACACATTAAAAGTACATACCTCAGTCCAAAAAGGCATAGCCCATGCCATGCTCTATTGCATGCAGGTTCCTTTTCTCAGCAATGATCCCGCACAGGTGGCCACATTCCAATCCTTATCATTTTCATGCATAAATAGAGAGGAAATGACCTGTGCATTGAGATAAAAAATAAACACAGCTGAAAAGCTGGTCTATAGTGAAAAGTAGCAACAGATTCCTGTCTGTCATTAAAAAAATGATGTGCTTCCTAGTTGTTTATTCAGTAGTCTTGTCTTCCAGCTACACCTGTGGTGCCCCTCTCCCCAAAGAAACCAAAGTACTTATTATCTCATAAGACTGGAATACACAGCCTGCTGCAGGTTCAGTCGGAAATGTTACAAAACTAAATAAATGAACAGAAAGGCAATGAAGTTATGGCTCAGTAACTTGCAGAAACACGAGCCTGAGCCAGTCTCCTAATCACGCTTGGGCTTGGCACCTGACAGCTCTAGCTCACCCAAGGAATGAATGGATTGACCAATGGGCAGGTATAGCAGTGGCAGTGCTACAGTCTAAGTACTGGATTGTAATGGTGAACCAGCAGCTAATTCATAAGGTGAGGCCCCATGCCGCTGGTGATGGTCTCAATGCAGCTTGCATTCGGCCTCCTTATTCTCAACTGTGGTCTTGAACTTAGGCTAGTGACATGTTTGTATTCGACTAACTTACTTTTAATTTCTCTACAAAATGTCTAATATTTCTTTCTATATTAAATGATTGTCATATAACTTGTATATTCTTAACCGATGTGTTTATAGTATGTCTAATTTGTTATAATTAAACTGCAGATGTTTTTGTTTTATTTTTAAAGATTGTAAAATTATTGTTCTTAATATGTTTTGTAATAACTTGCAGCTTTTCTCCCCAGGCCTCCACTGAATGGGCTTCTACCCAGTCAGACTTTTCTGGTAATCAAATGTCAATAAATCAATAAATAATTTACAATAAACAAATAAAAGATGAGATCCTGTGTACAAGCGTTAAAAGTGAAGTTCCTTTTCAGGCTATCTGGCTTCATTCTCCATGATAAAATGAAGAGCTTAGCAATACAGAAGCATTTCAGAGTACAGTGAAAGGTAATATGCAAACATTTATGCCTAACAGAGTGCTATAATTGCAAAACAATGGTTTGATCTTGAGTATGACCAGTCTGAATGCCCTAACTGTAAAGCTTCTATGCTTCTTGAAAGTTTGTTTATCAGTAATGTTGACTCTTAAAGACTGAATGGATACAAAAAGTTACAGTAGTGATTTAGCAGCTTTAGAAACAAATTATTGTCTTTAAAAATGCTGTCTTCTTAAATTAAGAAATTAAGAAAAATATTGCAATAGCATATTGTTTGAGCAATGAATACGCAAAACATAAAGTACAGTTTGAACAATGCAACAACAAACTATGGAACTCCGTGTTAATAGCTTTCAGCGATTTTCATAGAGAAAATAATCTCCCTTATACTCACTTGTTATAAGCTGCTATGGTGCCCCTACTCCAGCTAACTCTATGCAATCAGGTCATTGTACTTAATAGAACAGGAGACATAGTCCATGGTTGTATAACTACAGACCATTTATATCTATTCCCTAAATTCAGTATTAAACTTTCATCACTTTGTATTTATTGAGTACAAAAGGACCTCAAAACATTTCCTGCCTCAGAACTGTCATGGCTCTAACATATCATTCAGTGCTGCTCTGTTTTGTATCATATACTTATTTGCATATATTTTAGGAAGAGTTGTGTGAGTTGTCATACTTGAGATTATTTGGTGCTTTTGCTGTGCTTTAAATGTACTTTTTTAATATTGCTATCCTATTGAATTCTAAAATGATATAAGTATTTCTACTTTTGAGGTATAAATTCGGACATCTGAGAGACTTGGCTGCACTATTTTACATCATTTTAATAATACTCTTATTTTCATGAGTCTTTACTAGGCTTTTTGTCTGTAGTTACTTCTCTTAGTTTTGCTGTCGTTATTTTGACATTTTAGTTGAAATAGGCATTTTGTGAGCTGTCAGTTTGTTTACAGTTGTCCTTTAATACAGGTGACAGATTTTACTGAATTTCTTGCTGCCTTTATTTCATGTCATTTCTTTTTATCTTTATGATTTCAATTGAAAGACTGTCAGTTAATCAGCAAATCTGTGGTGAGTAAAATGCATCAAGGTTTCCTTTGCAGTAAGTGAAATATGTTTTATTTTCTCCCTACGTATCTGTTTATTATTTTACTTGCTTTATTGGTGTGTGAAATGAATAGGGTATTTATTAACTGAATTTCATTTTGTTTTGCAAAAGTTCTTCTAATGACTCTAATGATGTTATATGCTTAATAGCATTATTCTGTAGGCTAGTAATGTATGCATTTTAAGGTACTGGTAATTAATAATCTTAATTAATAATATTTCCTGTGTCCATTTTTCACTTTTTGTGTGTGGCTGCAGTTTATGTTTGAGGAAAATTTTTATTTGGATCTAGACTTGCTTTGAAAATGGTGTCTTCTATTCCATAAATGTGCCAGTGAGTTACAATTCCTTCTGAGTCAGTTTCTGACCTGCACACTATATTCAGTATTAATTCTTCAGTAGGCAAACATAATTGCCTTTTGTATGTGTGTAGTGCAGACAGTCATTGCTGGTGGATCATTTTATTGACACATATTTGTTTGAATGCTGTTTCCATGAACACCCTGAATGAAGCAACATTTCGCCTTGATAAAGATAAATCAAACTATTGCATGTTGGGGCTAAGCTCGTGTTATTTTTTTTTTTAAAAATCTTTATTGAATTTTATGAATAAAATTCAAATAACACCAATAAAGACTTTTGTCAACAGTGAAAATGGAAACATTAACCAGTGATTCCTAATACATACCAACATATAATGTTATTAATGTACAATCAATAAGCTATATACAAAGGTGCTAATTGCCTAACCATGTAGATTAAACATTTGATCTTATGTGGTTTAATCATTTAATCCAAACTAATAAGAGTTAGAGGCCCTCACAGAAGAAAGGTGAGAGGTAGATAAAGAGGTGATATAGTAATTATTTATTTATTTTTATTTGCCATTTGCTAACCGGGTTGGTTTGGCTGGGTAGGTGTTCTTTTTCAGCAGAGACCCGAGGAGGAAAGCTCCATAATAGTTAAGAATTTTACAAAGTATTTGCACACACAACTGAGGAGAAAAGCACCATTACAGCAAAGAAGTTGTTACAAAAACAATTAAGTAGTTACACATACAAATCAAGAGGAAGTAAATACAGCAGAAATAGACTAAATTTTGTACAATGTATGAACTGGAGAAAAATTAAACATAGAAATATACTATTGTGTTTCTAAAAGTAAAGCTGACACCCAACCCTAAAGTATGTAGGATAAGTACCAGTCTTTATAGTAAAAAGTGGTCAAATAATATACTCTAAAATTATCGAAAAGGCAGATATTTTTGACTATGCATTAAGAACTTGTCGGCTGTTATGTACTTGATTGCCATTTGTTTAAACCCTTTCCAAATGAGTTGGGCTCTATCTTTCCAGTTCAGAGTAATATAAAATTGAATTAGGGAAAACAGAGTGATTAATATGTGTATTTGTAACCTCATCAGCCCTGGATGGGGGATATACAGCATACCGAATTCCCAGGAAAGGGTATTTTTTTGTATCAAATAAAACAAAAGAACCAGCTAACACAGCACTGTATAAAACACTTGTTAAAGTATATAACAGATGAGTGCTTTCACACCAAAGTACTTAATCACATTTTAAAACAAACTAACAAACAGTGGTTAAATATAGCCAGGAAAGTTCAAAATCACCTGGTCAAGTCACATGACCTCAGCAAGGGTTTTAAAGATATATGCTCATTTAATCCTTTCCCTTTGACAGATTGTAACATTAACATCCATTTAACTTCTATGCATTCTGTTTTTGTTTCGGTATCACCTCCTTTGGGTCCTATATTCAATAATTCCTAAACTAAAAACTTAAAAGAGTGTTCAATACCAGTGTTACAAATATGCTTATATAAAGCATTCCTACTGTCACATCTGCTTATTTTATATAAGTGTTCCCTGATATGATCTTCAGCATTCGATTCATCTTACCAAGATAGTAACATCCACATTGATCACAAACAGCCAAATAGACCAGGTTGCTACTAGTACAGTCGGCACAGAAGTTGAATTTAGATGTACATCCAGTAACAGGATGTGAAAAGGTGTCATCAGTTTGAATGTACTTACAAATATTACATAATCTGCATGGATGTGTCCCTTTCCTAACCAAGATACGAGGTCTGTTGTTAATCTGAGGTTTGTAGCAAAACATTTTCTTACTATTATTCTTATAGCAAAGGTGTGGAACTTCACCAAGGAAGCCCCTGCATCTGATATCAGTAGTCAAAATATGTCAGTGCTTCAAATGATGTCACAGACAGGTTGAATGTCATTTGAATAGATAACACACATCCTAAAATCATTTCAGTTATTATTCTGTCATACCACAGTGTTGACACTATAGTTATAAAAATAGGGTATAGCCAAATCATTTCTATGTGACAGAACTCATGATGTGCCATCCCTATCTCATATTCAGAGTACCCCCTAGAGCGAAAGTCATCACTCAGGGTATCAAAAGAGGAAAGTATAGTCTCATCATTTCTATTCAGTCTTGCATGTCTATAAAATTGCCCTTTCAGCACATTATGCTTTACATACTCAGGATGCAGACTCTGGTAGTGCAGTGTGTTAACTTTCTTGCATGGTTTACTATAGAGCTGAGTATCAAAACCATCAGGGGGTATTCAAGACACAAACATCAAGAAAATCTATTGAGGTTCTGGAATGCTTAAATGTGAACTTAAAAAAAATCAGTAGTTTGATGTAAATAGTCCACAAATTCATTCAGGGTGTCTATTGAGCCAGTCCATACAAAGAATACATCATCCACAAAACCATACATAATGTGAGATGCACTGGAAAAAGAAGTTACTTTTGTCTAGAACATATAGAGACCCCCAATATGTGAGCACCATGTTGGCATAGCTGTTTACACACATGGTGTGCATGGCCACCCCAACGTTCTGATGGAAATAGCTGTCATGAAACATGAAGACATTATTACTAAGTATAATGTCAAGCAATGAACACATCAAGTGTATCTGACCTGTGGAATAATCAGAGTGCTTAGACAAAAACAGCCTAACAAAGTCCATTCCTATATCATTAGGAATAACGGTAAAAACGGATACTACATCCATGGTAACCAATATAACCCATCTGGTCCTAGGGATTTGTTCGGTTTAAGGTGACTTATAGCCATTATTATGTCTTGCTGAGTAATAGGAGATGCGAGAGATTTCTGCTGGGCTTGGTTACGTTTTGGAAAGTTCAGTTGACTTAGAAAATAGTCTGTCTCTTGTTCTAGTGGTGGGAATGTTTGAGCACCATAAGACTGGGAATATGGGTTCACAAATAGCTGGACTATTTCATGGCTAGTATAGTAGGTTTTACCTTGATATGTTATCTCACTTATGCTAGGGGATGGTTTCTGTTGACTTATCAGTCTTGCCAAGAACTTAGAGGGCATTTTTGACCATGCTACGGTTTTTATTTCATGGAAGGATAAGTGAGTCACGTTCAGTAAATATAATTCTTTCCAAAGATGGTCTAATTGACTGTCAGATTCCCAATTGTGGTTTACTTGTAAATCTCCAGTTTGTTGATTCTTTTTTTAATGAGGATTCTTTATCATTGTGTATTTTCTTATAATAGGTAGCTTTATTAATAAGGGTCTCTCTAACCTGGGCTTTTGTAGAGGCCCAGTGACCGTCAAACAGTAATAGAGAGGTATCAAATCTGTAGAAAGATTCATCCTATGGATCATCAACTTCTTGTACAATATCTTCTTTAAGTAATAAGTTAGGATTCAAGGTCCAGTTGTATCCCCTATTCTTATGGTTGGCGTTAGTGAGACAGTTAATAATGAGTGCGATTTCGGAAGGATCAGAGAAGTAGCTAGGCTCTGTTTGAAAGTCGATGACCATGTTTAGAAAATCATCTGAAATTAAGAACAAAATCAAGTATGACCGGGCTTGTGACAGTGAGAATAGAAGGTGTATTTGTCCTTTGGTGGATTTTCATTTGGGAAATTATATGGATCAAATAGATTGATATATTTTTTTAGTTCTGTAATGGCTATAATAGCATGTGTATTGTATGAATTTCTAATATTTGTCCTATCTGACACGGGATCTTGGATGGCTTCCAATCCCCCCTATAATGTAGAAGTAGTTAGGACAAAGGGCTGTTATCTTATATTGAGACATAAGAATTCCTGCTGTCTCGAACAGGGAACGTATATATTTAATAATAGTATCGGTTTATCCCTATAATGTAGTAGTAGTTAGGATAAAGGGTTGCTATCTTATATAGAGACATAAATAAATCCTGCTGTCTAGAACAGGGGGCATATATATTTAATAATAGTATTGGTTTATCCCTATAATGTAGTAGTAGTTAGGATAAAGGGCTGCTATCTTGTATAGAGACATGAAGAATTCCTGTTGTCTAGAACAGGGGGCATACATATTTAATAATAGTATCAGTTTATCAAGGGGGAGGTTCTAGCTGTTACGTAACACCATCTTCCCTCTGAGTCTACGTCATAATGCAGAATATTGTCTTGAAAGTTTTTCATTGCTTCATCCACACTATTTAATTTTTTTACCAGCTGCAATAAGTGTTTTAATCCACTTTTCCCCATCTGATGTGACCATTACTAGAGGAGCATGTGTGTCTCTTGTACTAGGATTATATTCACTTTGGATTTAAAAGCTTTCATTTTTTGTCCACTTGGATCCCCTTTACATTTCACAGACCAATAACACACATATTGTGTCTTTACTTGTGGACATTAATAGGGATGGGTAAGTGAAATTGTATGTATCTTGAATGAGTAAAGGTAGTGAACTCAACCATAAGTGAAGGCAAATAGCACATAACTCCCCCTGCATAAACCCTGTGCCTAATCATGAACCAAATCAGCTCAGAAGAGGAAGACAGAGTATGAGAGACAAAAAAGGAAAGGCCTGGCACAAATCCAAATAAAAGATGTCTCTAGTGCACATTCCTTTTATAATAACTGTTCCTAGAATAAAAACATCATTTAAAAAGGATAAGATTAGCTTAACCTTCCCAAAACACACTTACATCCCATCACTTAGCTCCTGTTAGGTGGATGAATAGAAGATATGAGGTAAAGAGCTGAGGTAGCAAGAGAGGAAAAGAGGGTTGTAAAAATATTCTGTGAGGGGTGGTCAAGTAGTATCAACATTTACTGATTAGAAGTCTTAGTACACCCACAGCAGCCTCATGAGAAAAATACTAAGTTAGAATTAACTTCTATGCATACTTCCCAGCCTGTTTTCGTGATACATTAAAACCAGTGAAAGTGTGAAACGTAACATATTTAATATAACTACATATTAATGAGCTTAATAGAACATCTTCTCAAATGTAAGAAAACATTCACATATCACTTTCCATGAAGTGTGATAAAACAAGCATATGAAATTACAAATATAATAGCAGCACTTGTCTGTGGAAACCTGAACAAATAGTTCATCTTATGGTTCAGACAAAATTGTTGGCATAATAATACTATATGCATTTATAAGATTATAAAACTTATATTAACATGTGCAAAACCAAAAGCCATTTTAACTCAGACACATAGACAAATGATTATGGCATTTAAACTAGTCTGCCTGTATGTGGAAAGTAAACGTTCAGAACTCTTGTGAGCAGGACTGATAGCCCAAAGTTATTATGTTTGTTAAACTAGTCCAGCTTTTCAGCTAGTCACAAGTCTCACAGCTATTACCAAATAATAATACTGCAATTACAACTGAACTCCAATATTATTAATGGACTGTACTGTGGTAATAAGACGTTAATACTTGCAGTACAGAAAAACAACTTAAACCACATCAGTATCTTGACAAATGTAACCTTCCTACAACAAGTACAACCTGGCTTCAGAGCTGTCTCCATGGTACACCTGAAGTAATACAAATGATATTTATCATCAGCAGTTCCTTGCTCTTCCTTATGACTGAGCTATAGTTACCAGCATGTGTTATTCAGAATTACTTCACTCCTGTGGCAAGGTTAGCAGAACTGATGACCCAAAGATGTATCACTGAATGTATTGGATCCTCAGTACTTTATAGCTCTTGTAGTTAAACATGGCAGTAAAAGTTACTTTAAAAAAAAAAAAAGAGAGAGAATTGTAACTCCCCAAAATTTACCCCATAGAGATTCAGTCTTTTATGAGAGTTCCTGCATGTATACTGGAAGATACATGGAGTTCACACTATTTCTTGCAAATTTTCTACATTTCTTCTTCCTGTAGGTGAAATAATCTTCTTCGTTTGGCCTCATGATTGACTTGTAAAGTATCCCCGATCCCCACTGCAGCAGTTAGATTAATTTATACCTCTAGAAACTTAAGAAGTGCTCATTTCCTTTTAAAAGGTTAAGTAGTGTTAATAAAGGAAGTTAGGTCAGCCATGGAACACTCGGACAGTGGGTGCATGAAGACCACTCACATATGCAAGTGCAGACTAAAACTCCGGGTGGGAACTTGTGTCCTGGGATGACAGGACCCACTATGAAGGTATAGGGCATCTGAAATCCAAATGATACCTCGCTTAACACCCTTGAACTTGAGGAGGAGAGGAAAAAAAAAAGAGGTAAGATATCTGAGGGTGAATTCCAGCTGTATTCAGCATTTAATGGTTCATTCACCAGACAGCTCTTTAAAGGTACTTGGGAAAGCACTTCTTGCCTGTTTAACTGTTGACCCTGTATATTTAGTGTCATTGTGTTGATAAGAGGGAGATATCTCATTTAGATTTTTTTTTTTTTTTTTTATTTGAATTAGGTAAGTGCAGAAGGGGGACAGCTTTTACCTCTCCTGTTTTATTTGTAATGGAAGTTCTTGTGACAGGAAGATTTTATTGCCATTTCAGGCAAGGTATTTCTTTCTTTTGGCAGTTGAAAGGATTTTGAATACATCTTGGTAATTCAGTAATTTAATGTAGCCCTGTCTGTGTTTTGCTGGGATTTTCTGTACTCTCTGAAAAATGGATTGCTTGGTGTTCCCTTTCAATTGTTATTTGTTTTGCCTTGGTCATGTTTTCAAATAGGCAAGCAAATAACTACTGGATTGTTTCCATAAGGTTGGGCTGATCTATCTATGTGGGGAATTCCAATGATAATGTTGTTTCATCTGAATCCCTCCTCAAGGTCAGTGATTTTTTTGCTGCAGCTCCTATTTGTGTTTGGAGTTAGCTTCCAATTGTTTTTGCAGATGGCCTCATTTGATTTCATTTTCCAGAAGTCTTGCCTCATTTTTTTTCCCATTCTGTTAGCAATTTGGTTAACAGAGTCACCAAATGTCTGGAGCTGATCAGAGAATTTTTGTATAGCAATCTGTATTGGTTGCAAAACCATTTTTAAATCCTCTGGATTTGTAAGTTGTTGTGATTTAGTATTGTTTGCAGGTTTACTTGTATCTTGCTGTTTCATAGTTCTTGGTCTTGTGGATATAACATCTTTTTCAGGGAATTCTACTACTGAGAATTTACTTGTGGTGGTTTGAGAGTCCATGTTGTCAGATTTGTTTGACGTATTTAGCCTTTTCTTTTCTTTTCCTTATGGGACCGGAGAGATGGCAAATCACACCTCATGGTTGTTGCCAGGCAGGAATAATAGGACCCAATCCTGATTAATCTTCCTCTATTTAAATGACAAGACTTGCTTTTTCTAGTTTTAAGGCAACCAGAAAATATATTATAGCTGTAGAATTGTAATATTTTTCATGTTTAGATGAGCTTTATACAGATTTGGCTAGATTTTCTTAATCCCTTGTAGCAGCTATAGAATAACAGTGTTCATAGGACGGTAGCCATCTTGATCTCAGAAGCTATTACATTTATTGGCAAAGCCTCCTATATCCCTTATGCAACAGAAGAGCTCATGCAGACAGCTAATTATAACCATCTCCTTGTCCATATCCCATAATGTCCTTCATTAAATGATTTATTTCATTTTATTTCATTCAAAGAAAGTTATTTATTTGTTTTATTTTAGTTATATGTCATTTGTTGACTGGCTTAGTCCCAGTAGGTCAGTGGTTTCTCTCTCTCTTAAGGAAAGACTTGAGAAGTTATTCATACTGACTAGGGCAAATTTGGCCCAGGGAACCAAGGAATTGCGCTTATTTAGGTAGAAGTGGAAGTGAAGCTCTCTGGAACTACTAGGTGGTGGAGTGCTGCAACTGCAGTTCCATGAATCTCATGAAAACTCCAGGTTGAACTTTGACCCTTACTCCACTGTAGTGTGATCTCAGAGATGGTATATTTAGTTAGGGGGTAGGGGGTGTTTAATGTGCTTCATTGTATTTTGTAGTGTGGACAAGTAGTTATTTATATGGAGTTTTCAGTCGGTGTTGTGAGAGGTCGTTGACTTGCAGTTTCAATTACATTGTCTCAGTGTTATGAAAGTCAGATATGTGGCATTTCACTCTTCTAAAGTAGACCCAGTAAACCACATGTTAAAAAAATGCATGGTGAAAGAAATGTATGTACTGTGGGTTGGTAAGTGTTGGCAACAAATGATATTAAAGATGGTATAGTTTAACATATTTCAAATACAATAATTGTGAAAAGTATTAAAATATTTGTTAGGTATTAGAGCCAAATCAAAGTATGTTATTCTTGTAGGAATGAAAATAATTTATTCCAGAGTATAAGAAATGATGGTATGGCTAATGCGCGGAGAGGGGACATACAGCCAGCAAAAAATGAAATCCTTTTTATAGAAAACATAAATAATTTGGACACTTCTGGTCAGACTGTCCTGTATTAGAAGTGGAAAGAGCAGATGAAGAGGAACTAGAAACTATTACTACAGAAATTGTTGAAAGAGAAGATGACATGGGGGAAGGGGATCCTGAAGGAAAATTAAACAGTGAAGTGGTAGGTAGAGTAGAAAGCCAGATTACTAAATTACAGGAAGAAAAAATATTTGCAATTTTAGGAAGTGAACAAGAAGAGGGAGAAATGAAAACATGAGAAGAACAAAATAGTGAAAAATCAATTGGTTGGAGACTTAGGGGAAGGAACTTTTTGGAGCTTGGGAAGGAAAAGAAAAATAAGGTTCAGAAGTAAAATACAAAAAAAAGGAAAACTATGATGTAGGAATTTTAGCATTAAATGTGAACAGCATTAGAAATGACATAAGGAGATTGGTGGTGATGGAATGGTGTAAAAAATAAAAAATAGATGTTTTTGCTTGTTAGATACAGATACAACAAAGAAGAAAAACTGAAAGATTATGAGCAGCATGGGGGGCAAATTGTCTGGTCAGTAGGAAATGAGATATGGTCTGGAATAAAAATTCTAATATAAATGAAGAAATAAGAATTTTAGATGTAGCAATAGAAATAACAGGAAGGTTAGTGATATGTGATAAGAAAATGAGACAAAAATATATAACATTGATAGTGGTTTATCCATATACTAATATGATAGAGATAAACAGTCGTTTAGAGAAATAAAAACAAAAGTATTAGTGACCATGTTAATAGTGATGATAGGAGTTTTATAACTGCAACTTGAGGAAAGAAAAAGGAAAAAATAACAGATGATATAAAGATATTAAGGGAATTGATTAAATTTGGAGATTTAAAAGTAGAAAAGAATAAAGAAAAGACGTATAAAAAGGGTGATTTTTCAGACTAAAATTGATATGAAAGAAATTATCAGAAGTATAAATAGAGTTGAGAAATATTATGGAATGATCATATGACAATGGCACCATTTTATAAAAAAAATTGGCACAGTGGTGGGTAGTATATAAGCAGAAATATAAAAAAATATATCTAAAAAAAACAAACTGGGAAGCCAAAAGCATACATTTTATTCTTCTGGTACCTCGGCCTTTCACCTTCAAGGGATAACATATTGCATACCCATCATTCCTTAGTCACAATGCAATACATTAATTAAACAATTAACAAATAATTCATTATTGCTACAAAATATTTTAACATTTAACATATTCAATACATATACATAGATCAATTAACTTATAATAACTTATAATAATATCTCCAACCAACCCACCAAGCCCCACATAAAATTCAACATTTTATTCTAGTTTTTAAAAATTCAACAATACTTCTTGATTGAGTCCCCCAGGGGAGAGGGTACCATAATTGAAAATAAATGTTGCCTCTAGTTGATTCAACTTCGGTTAAAAATCCCCCCCATCCCTGTGGGTTGTGCCAAAATGCTAAAAATTAAAGAAGCCCCATCCCCAAAGTGCTCAGACAAGAAATGTTGAGGCACAGGACTTTCCCTTTTTCCATTCCTAATATCAACCAAATGTTCTAATATCCATGTTCTAACCACTCTTTTCATCTGTCTAATGTATCACTTCGTTACACTCCATCCACATCCCAGAATCGTTACACTACAGCCACATCCCAGAATCATTACACTACATCCACATCCCAGAATCGTTGCACTACTTCCACATTCCAGGATCGTTACACTACATCCACATCCCAGAATCGTTACACTACATCCACATCCCAGAATCATTACACTTTTTCCACATTCCAGGATCGTTACACTACATCCACATCCCAGAATCGTTACACTACATCCACATCCCAGAAATGTGTTCTCATTTTCATGGTAGTGACTGGCATGAAAGGCATTTTGTTTTCTTTTCTGTTATGTTTTGCAATTAATCTTTACAGAGCATTGTACCTGAGGACGTTCACCAATACAAAGACAATACCATGCACATGCAAGGCTGCTGCCCAAATCACCCAAAGAAGACAGTGACAATGATGACAACAATGATCGCAAGCCTGAACCTGCCCCTGTCCAAGACATCCTGCCTACTCCCCAGAGGAGGGATCGCCACGGCCAGAATAGAGATCATTTTTGGGAGGGGATCAGGGAGGTCATGACAAATGTGTTCCGAACATGGATGAAGAAAATGACGTGGACCTTCTTCAATGAGATGGCAGGGGCTATGCGGGATTCATTCAAGATGATAACTCATAAGATTATTCAGGAGTCTGATCCACATTAACCTGGTCCTTGCACTTAGTAGGTATTGTTTATGTCCTCCATTTATGTTCTGCTACTAACTTGGTGAATGATATTTAATTGTTTGGATTGCATATTCACTCTTGTGCATGCATACCATGTATCTGTCATGGTCGTTATCATGTGACATTTACTTTGGTTTCAGTGTGTGTATGACACACATTAACACATTACATTTTCCACACACATTCAACTGCCCATACATTGTGGCAGTTAACATGTTGATATTGCTACAATAGGCAGCCTGTAAACATGTGTCTTATTGGGATGACCGATAGACAATATATGCTGTCCATAGTCAAACACTAACAGTGTCATATGCCTTGGATGTCTGTTTTGTCATAACAGGCACATGCAATATACAGACATGTCATTCCACATGCTTTGGATGACAGTTGTCATGATGCCTCACTCTCATGATGTGGTGCTGTGTCATGGTTTGGAAATACTGATGCTATGAGGGATCATATACAGGTATATCCTGTCTATGTGCAGCCCTCCTTATCTGACTGCATCAAAGAGCAATGTAACATTAATCTGCACAAAATGTTACAGATTATACATTGTTTCACTGTACTTTACAACATGTTTGTTATATGTAGCATTTCCACACTCATGGTGTAGTGACATCAGTATACATTTTCCACTGTACATGTATGAGCACATAGTTGGATACATATTGACACACAAATGTACCTTTGACATGTGAGCAATCAGAGATTTCCTGCTGATGTGCTGTAATGATGCTTACAGGAGTGTCCTCTGTTATAACCATGGTGGTTGACAGATATGTGCGTTTCTTTAGTTGACATTTGCATGACAATATATGTGTATGTGCTTTTAATTTTTAGCTTGCTTACTTATGCATGTTGATGTGACTGATTGCACATTACTGTGTATCTGTGTTTTATACATGTCCAGTTCTGTGGACATCAGCAATCCATCTGGCCACTTGACATGCATTTTCCATTTTGTTAAATGTATGTCTGTGTGCTTTCTACAGAACCATGTGTGCTTTACACATGCATTTGCACTGTGTCAACTTACCTTGTCCTGCTTTACCCTGATGTGGGCACAGATTGTCCACCTCCCTCCCACCTTCACATTTCACTATTCTTTTTGCAGGTATGTTTGCTTTTGTTAAAACTACTGACCATTGCCATGTATTAATCTTACACAGTGAACACATCTGCACACAAGTTGTTGGCTAATGCTTGCAATGCATCCTTGTTCTCATTATACTTGTGTTACCCAATGCAGTTTTTTTCACTTTCATGTGCACAACCTGCTATATTTATTAAGCTGTACTGTTACATTTTTGAACAAATTATTACATGCCATTGGTGTATGTATGTGTATCAACATTGATTTCACATACATTCCATTTATGTCACTGACAGATATACATACACACCTACACCTGTGTGTTGTCTCTGACATGGTATATGTGTGTAACATATACACATTCCATTACATATTTGTTTGGGTTGTGTACACCTACTTGTGCATATAGCAACATTTGTTGCTGTTCTGCAGTATTTCTATTTGGCACTGTGCTTGGTTGTTTGCCTTTCACATGCATGGTTGTAAGCTCAGTTTTGACCTATGGTGGGGTTATCTGCCATTGTTAGACCTCCATTTGCTCATTTGTGATGTTGCTTGTGTTACATGTGCACTGCTGATGGATTAGGATATGTGTATATTCATCCAATATGTGCTATGAATCTACTTTATTACCCTGAAACACACATCTACCATTGGTCATACACATCCAGGTATGACTGCCACACAGTTTGCAACATGTTGTAATGCCTTAGTGCATAGGTAGATATGTTTTTCCTGCATTTCACCATGGCTGGTATTTATTCCCACCCTGTTTGTCAATTTTCTATTACTCTTATTGTACTGTCTGTGTAACTTACCTGTCCTTATTGTTTTTCCTAACCGTTGTTTGTCCTGTGTTGTGCTATTTGCTCTATGGATCTACCTGCTGTGACGACTTTCACCTCTTTTCCAATGTTTAACTTTCCTTCTAATTTTAAAAAATGTGGGGCCTATTCCCACCAAAAACATTGCCCACACCCCACTGACTTTCCTTCAGATTTTCCAGTTCGAACATCCATCTCATATGTTACTCTTTTTCACTCATAACCCACTTTTCTTGGCTGTGTGTATTACATGTGTTCCCCACACAAGTCCCAAACTAATTGTTAGCAACTGCTAGCTATGGCAATGTGGCTGTGATTGCCTTTCACTTTTAATTTTTTATCAGAAAATTTATCCAGGCTGATATATTTTTAATTGTACATGTGTTATGCAGATCTCCATAGTTGTTTCTAACTTTACTATAAAGAGTAAAGAGTGATGTAAATGTATATATATATATATATATATATATATATATATATATATATTACAAATAGCCTTGCAACTTTGAAGCACATATTGTAAGTTAATGGATGGCATATGGAAATATCTGTAGGTGTCTGAGATGTTTCTCTGTCTACTTCTAAAAATTTGTGTTATAAATGCCATGCAGCTTACATTGGGATAGTTGGCATTTTTTTTGTTATCATAGCAGAGTCAGTTACATCCCATGGTTATCCTTAACCTTACTATACAGATTTCATTATATTTCCATACTACAACTATCAGGATTCTTGAATTGTGATCCTCTTTCTGTAACCTGGGTACTGTACAACATGACTGGACAATATTAATTACAGATTACTTACGTATTTTTATAGGGCACCATTCTGACTGCAATACTCCATTGTGCGCTGTTCTACTCCGAGTTTCTGTTTGTACATTAACATATTACAGTGTTATCTGCAAGTTTTGCACTGATATCTGCATAAATCACTGGATTCCATAAGCTTTACAGAATCCACTCATAATATAAAAAATGGAAGAGGATGATGCATTAGCTGAAATAAGATGATTGAAGAGGAAATGGTGGGGGATAGGGAGTAAAAAAGAGAAGAAAGAAATAGGAAATAGAACTGTTGTGTTAGTTCTGTGTTGACAACGTGTAATTAATTTTAAGTATAAATGTAAAAAAAGTGTGTAAATAATTGATTTTGTTTTTATAAGGTATAAAATAAATATAAATGTTGACAAAGCACCCCTACACTTCCTGTTTGTGAGCTAGTGGGTGATAACAGGAATAAGTGAGATGGAGGAGGAGGATCATGAGAAGTGATGAAAGATGCAGCAGAGCAAAGAGCGATCCTTAGAAAAAAAATGAAGGATTTTAAAAGCATGTGAATGTTAACATGAATATAGTGATTTTTATAGACTATATTGTGATACTAGAGGAAGAAAAAGAAAGCAAGGAATAGAAGTCAAAATATGAAAAGAATGTATTTTACAATTTCAAATTAATGTAGGAGAGGAACATAAATATAATTATATGGGATAAATTAAGGACAGAACTTAACTTTCTGTATTCTCAGAGAGATAAAAAAGTATCACCACAAACTGATAATTCCAAAAAGAAAAAGACAAATAGGAGGCTAAAAATCGACTCTTTTATTAATTCACTATTTGCACATTAAGCACTTTTGGCCTGTTACAAAGGACTTCATCAGAATCCACAAACAATATATTTACAACCTTATATATAGGTCAACCCAACCACATGATCAATTAACTACTTAATAACATAATTAAAGACAAAATTCAGGCATAATGAATTTGAGCACATTTTTAAAAACAAACATACCCCTGAAACTATACATTGGTAAGCCTTAAAAAAACATTCTTTTTAAAAGCGTGTAAATGCATAAATGTGTATACAAACACAAAATGCTCATGCACATAAAGAAACTTTTACCCATAAACATCAATGGATACTTACAGGAATATAAAGGGCTTGAATCCTATATGAAAACAAATCACCTACAGAATACTAAAGGACCCACATTGCTTTTAGCCTCAATACACTCCTAATGCACATCACATTATTAAGAACTGGGAATACAGTGGCATGACGCCTAAGCTGCCATTTTAGTTCCTTCAATTCTAAAAATGTGTCCACTAGTCCCCCTGTAGGGCCCAGGTCTACATGATCAATGATTATGAATTTAAAGGAATGGGCAGGGTTACTATTGATGTGCTTAAATAAAGCATTATTTTCATCCCTTTTACTCATGCAATATTGATGTTGGTAAATGCGCTCCCTAAGGGCTCTTTTGGTCTTACATATATAAAATCCTTTGCATTCCTGACACTTGGCCACATAAATGACCCCCTTGCTGTCACAATAATATTTACATGATATTTCAAAGGTCCCGTACCCTTGCAAGGACAGACTGGTGCCTTCTATAATGAATTTGCATTGCCTGCAATGGCCACATTTAGCCATCCCACCATTTCTACCCCTCATGATGGGCCTCTCCAATATTGTTTTGAAGCTGGTATCTTTTTTATATACAACAGTTATTTTTACCCCACCTTATTTAAATTGTCATTGTGAATTGCAAAGATGCTCCAGTTCCAGCTAATAATTGACCTAATTTAATCAAAATGTAAATTGAAGGGTAACGCCAAGGCCTTGCCTAATTCCAAGTTACTATTTTGACCTACATTGACACCAACAACTTTTCCTAGCAATGGGATGTAAATACCCCTTACCCTCTTAATGTTCACTTCTTCAAAAATACCATTCAGGAACAATAAGGGGTAACCTCTCTTTACTAACATCTCCCAGAGTTTGCAACACTCTGCAACATGGTCTAATCACTCACCATCCTGACTAACCTAACATGTTGCCCCTTCACCAGTGATTTCTTCTGGTGGAGGGGGTGCCAGCTGTTAAAGTGCAATAATGTGTTGGAATAAGTTGGCTTTCTATATAAAGTAGAAATAAACTGCTTGGTTTGCCTATTTTTAATAATACTTACATCTAAGCAATTAATTTGTTCATTTTGAACATTCATAGTAAATTCCAGAAAACTAGTGAAACTGTTTAAGAATTGAAAAAATTCTTCTTGCTTAACCCAGTTTCATGCCAGAAAATGATGATGTCATCTAAAAAAACATCCATACAAGGACCAGTACTGGCAGAAATGAGATGTAAATACCTTGGTCTTTTCCCAATATGCCAAGACCAAATTGGAAAAAAATGGGGGCACATGCTGCCCCATTGCCACCCCATGTTTCTGCTTAAACAGCTGGTTTAAAAAAAGGATAAAGTTGTTCTCTAAGACTCCGTCCATTAAGGTTCTGATGGTTAAAATTCTAGTGTGTCCTAGGTCAGAGTAGTCACATAAGAAATTGTAAAACCATTCTAAACCTATTTCATGGGAATGATAGAAAATAAATCCTTAATGTCAATGGTCACAAACAGCAGGTCATCATTATATAAATCCTGGGTATCTCTTCCCAAGTAATCCCATGAATCTTTCAACATGAAGGGAAACTTCTCAACTACCCCTTTTAGGTGAAAATCAAAACTTTTAGCTAGGGGGTAGTTCTTTGAGGCTTTTGCGTCCACAATTGGATGAAGGCATGGGTCCATCAGACTCTTATGAATTTTAGGAATTCCAAATATGGTGGGAATTCTTGGATATGTAACACTGAGGAAGCTATATTCACCCTCATTAATCTGTTCATTAATCAACAGTTCATTCAACACCATGTCCAATCGCCTATACACTAAATTCATTTCATTTAACGATACCTCCTCATACATATCTGAATATATCAATGTTAACATTTTGTTCACATAATCAATGGTATCCATAACAACAAGACCCCCACCCTTGTCTTGTTTGTTCACCCTAATGTCTTTATTAGATATAATGACCTTGAGTAAATTCCTTTTGTCCCTGCTAAGATTGGGACTATCCCAAATGGGAGATGAAAGCAATCTTCTTATGCCAAACTCACACATTTTCTCAAACACCGGTACAACCAGTTGAAGTGGAGGGTTATATGTACTGGGCTTGTTACAATTATTAACTGGTGATAGGTCAATACCATTCTCTGTAAAAAGAAAATTAAAATTAACGTGCCTCGCAAACAATTTTAATTATGTTGAATTTTGTCTTTAAATATGCTATTAAGCAGTTAATTAATCATGTGGTTGGGTTGGCCTATATATAAGGCTGTAAAGATATTATTTGTGCATTCTGATGAAGTCCTTTGTAACAGGACAAAAGTACTTAATGTGTAAATAGTGAATTAATAAAAGAGTGGATTTTTAGCTTCCTGTTTGTCTTTATTTTTGGTATTCTCAGAGAGGTTAAAAGAAGCTAATACTGATACTTTACTTTGTTAATGATCATATAGCAGTATCAGCTGTTTTTAGAAAAAAAAACAGTTTATTATTGAAGAAGGCACAAAATTACACGTGTTGCAAGATGAAAGCAGATGTTATTTAAAGAACATTTACAGAAGAGAGGTTGTTATAGGAACTGGTTAGAGTAGAGAGGCGATTACAAAATAAAAAGATTATGTATCTTAATGTTGGCTTGTGGCATAAGTGCAAAAAATATGAGGAAGAATGTTAGAAATCAGAGGAAGATATAGGAGCTAATAATGAGAAGATGATGTAGAAAAAATACATATATAAGTAATAGGATATTAAAGCAAAATACGTTATTAAATACAGAAACAAAGGGATTTGTTATTTTTATAGTTAGACAGGTATTGTATAATGAAAGAATGCTAATGGAAGCACATAATGATAAGTACATCTGCACTATTACATTGCGTTGAAACAGCTAGGTATAAAATGACCTCCGGGTTGAAAGCCTAGTAATCTCCTATGATCGCATGATCCTATGTGCAATAGTAAACAAGAAGAAATAATTAAAGCTGTATAATCTTTTGTGAAACTAAGTGTGACACCAGGGAAATACTGCCAGTCCAGATATCAGGAATTTTCTAAATAATCATGTTATTTGTGAATGTTAATATGATTCATGTGCTTGTCTTACAGAAGCAAGAGAACTATGTATTATGTGTTTATTAAACTACTGGTGCAGAAGTATGTGTTGAACAGGGTTTCTACAGTACTGAGCTTCCAGGATGTGACTACAGTGTACCCTACTAGAAAAGAACAGAAATGTATATAAACTATATACCTGTGCAAATGTATGTTTTAATAGTAGAAGCTGGAACATACTGAGTTAACTTGTAAAACTCTAAGAAAATAAATTGAAATTGTTTTACAATTGTGTTTATCTTTCAGTTTCACTGAAGGAGACAGGATGTCTAGAGGTAGAAGTTTATTTCTATTGTCTTGAAACAGAAATAATTATTAGGTTTAAAATATAAAGTGTTTTTATTGCTCTGTGACTTCCTAGCAGCTGCACATCTGAGAGATAAGTATTTTTAACATAGTGATGTTAGGATCTGGTTAGCCTGGGAAATGAAGGCAGGTGACAAAAAGTAATGTCATCCAGGCTAACCCAGCAGTAAAATGTGGTATTGCTTTAAGATCTCTTAGAGAGAGAGAGAGAGAGAGAGAGAGAGAGAGAGAGGCATTTTATATCTTGTCTTGGTTCTAGAAACATCAACTCATCATCAGCACTACATTTTCCTTGCTGTTATTAAATTATTTAGGGCATAGTATCTTTTAGATATAGATAGGAACATAGTAAAGATAAGTTTATATGTTTTCTGTATTTATTTGAAACTGTCCTGCAATGTTTTAAAATATTTCATGTGATTCTGAACTCTGTAGTTACTGTGTTGTTTAAGTATTGTCTTGTTCTTTTATTATTTATTATTAAATATATTTAAACCTTTTAATTGTGGCTGGTTTGTTTAGAGATATTTAAGCTTTTACACTACTTGCATATGTATTTGGTTAAACTGTACAAGCTACTCCAATAGCCTTGCAAGTCTTAGTCACACTTACCATTTGGATAATAGTAACATTACACAGTAGGATTGGACACCCTTTGGTAAGGGCCTTATAGTAACTGATAAGTTAGGGTGGCTGTCAGCAGCTGGTACTACCTTATAGTCTGGGCAGAAGGGGCATAGCTAGTAAACCTGTGCCAGCCTTTCCCAGGTGTGTGTTTGTGTTTGTATATAAATCAAATCTCAAAGTGTGTGTGTGTGTGTGTGTGTGTGTGTGTGTGTGTGTGTGTGTGTGTGTGTGTGTGTGTGTGTGTGTGTGTGTGTGTGTGTGTGTGTGTGTGTGTGTGTGTGTGTGTGTGTGGACAGAGAGAGTTCTGGAGGTTTTGGCTTGGCCACTCAGCTGAGATCTCGACCCTATAGCTGTGCCAGTGGGGAGTCTTATTGGGGACTCTGGGTACGGTTCCTGACCCCCTTACTTCATGGTAAAGCTGTAACTGCAATTTCTAAACTGTCTGATATCAATTATTTAAGTTATAATACAGTCAAAATGTGTTTGCTAGAATGTTTTAAGTTAACACCTGAAGCTTATAGGAAAAAGTTTCATGAGTATAGATGCAAGGCAGATGAAAGTGTGTGTGAAAATGTTGCTGAACTAAGCACTTATTTTCATAGATTGTTGAGTGGATGTCAGGTCACCACTTTCGAAGGGCTGGCAGACCTTTTAGTGAGGGAACAAGCCCTTAGCACTTTGCCTGAGTGCATGTGAATCTGGTTAGCTGATAGACATTGCAATACTGTAGATGAGTTGGGGAAGAAGGGAGACCTATACCTAGCAAGCAGGGTATCACTGCACAGGAAACAGACACCCAGTGCTGCTCATGGGTCTAAGGGAATCCATAGTGGGCAGCCCAGACTGCCCCAACAGAGTCTGACAGTAGCAGGGGAAGCCATTAGTCCAGGTATATGTCCAGAACCAAGGGTAAAATGCTTTAAATGCAACCAGTGGAGCCATGTAGCATATAGATGTCCATGGAGGCAAGGTGAGTAAAAAAAGGCGGGAGAGCCAGTAACTGGAAATGACAAAATGCCAACAGTAGGTTGTCTCGAGACAACAAGGGTACCACACTACCACCCTACAGATGTCCTGATAGGGAATGATTTTGATAATGCAGTACCGTGTGTGCATGCAGTTACACACAGTCAGGCTTGGAGAGAAGCATGTAGGTCTGGTATCCTGGGGGAGACCTAGACCAACTGAACACTTGCAGCCAGGACTGGTGAGGTGGTTGCTTCATGGAGGGAGCTACCCTGTAGAGGTGAAGCTGATGGTGAGCCACAGCTGCTTGTTGGTACTGATGTTCCCTTGGACAGAGTGACTGCAAGGGTAGAGGTGAGTAGTAGTACCCAGGCTGAGAGTGAGGCACCACTGTCATAGGATCCCAGAAATCTTGTGGAAGGGGAGCTGGGAAGGGTTACAAAGAGATAGTTGAAACAGGCTCAGCTCTCAGACTCTATATTACAAGGCCTGAGGGAGGTAGCTAGTGAGGCACTTAATTCTCAAGAGAAGGGGGAGTCTGTATACTGGGACAAAGGGTTGCTGCACAGAGTGTGGACCTCTGAGGGATGGCTAGAAGGTGAGAGGATACAGCAGTTGGTTGTGCCAGGAGACTACCATCTAGCACTTCTAGCCATAGCCCATGATATTCCCTTTGCAGGTCATATGGGTATAAAACATACAAAGAGACATATTACTTTTATTGGCCTTGTATTTCCAGAGACATAACAGGGTACTACAGAACCTGTGAGCAATGACAAAAGGTAGACAAGGCAAAAGACAAGGTGAAAGCTCCTTTGATGCCTTTACCTGTGACTGAGGAGCCATTTCAGAGGGTAGCTATGAATATTGTGGGACCTCTGAGTACCCCAAGTTCCACAGGGAAAAAGTATATCCTAGTGGTAGTAGAATATGCTAGCTGATACCCTGAAGCAGTGGCTGTGTCCTCCATTGAGGCAGAAAATGTATAAAATGCTTTGTTAGAAATTTTCAGCAGGGCAGGCTTCCCAAAAGTAATACTGACTGACAGACCTGCCAATTTCATGTCAGACCTGTTGACTTGTCTGTGGAAGTACTGTGAGGTGAAGTACCTAAAGACCACCCCTACCATCCACAGACTAATGGTCTTGTTGAGAGGTTAAACTCTACACTCAAGATGATGCTACAGGCAATTGTAGACCAGTTTAAGGGGGACTGGGACAGATATTTGCCCCATCTGTTGTTTGCTTATAGAGAGATGCCACAGGAAACCACAGGTTTTTCAGCCTTTGAGTTGTTCTATGGGCATAGGGTGAGGGGACTTCTAGATTTGATTCCAGATGAGTGGGAAGGTGAGTGTGAATCCCACAAGGAGTTGGTTGTGGCATATGTCCTAAACCTCAAGACAAGGCTCAGTGTACTCATGAGCTTGGCCCAGGAGGACCTGGCAGAGGCCCAACAGCAGAAAAAGGTCTGGTATGACAGAAATGCTTGAGCTAGAGAGTATGCTCCAGGGCAGCAGGTAATGGTTCTCATTCCTGTCAGACACAACAAGCTGCAGGCAGCTTGGAAGGGACCCTACAAAATGGTAAGGAAGGTCAGTGATGTTAACTACATGGTAGAACTGCTAGGCAGGAGGCAGGGCAGAAAATGTACCATGTTAACATGATTAAACCTTACCATGACAGGGAGGCCCTTATACTAAGTATTTGCAGAACAAGGCAAGAGGAGTCTGAGGGATATTTATGACTACAGGGAGCCAGCCAGGAAAATCTCAAATTACTATGGTGGAGCCTAGGGTTGTAGGCATATGATGGGACAGTGCAGCATGGTACTTTGGTCAGCAATGCCAAGGCATCTAGAATCTCAAGACAGGGAATTGGATAAGGTATTCCCAGATAGTATCAAACCTCTCAAGCAATATTTCTCAAGGGTCACTTAAAAAAAACAGCTTACATTTTTGGGGAGGGGAGAAATGTGACACCAGGGAAATACTGCCAGTCCAGATATCTGGAATTTTTTTAAAATAATCATGCATCATTTGTGAATATTAATATGATTCATATGCTTGTCTTAAAAATGTAAGAGAACCATATGTTATGTGTATATTAAACTACTGGTGCAGAAGTGTGTGTTAAACAGGGTTTCTACAGTACTGAGCTTCTAGGATGTGCCCACAGTGTACCCTACTGGAAAAGAACAGAAATGCGTATAAACTATATACCTGTGCAAATGTATGTTTTAATAGTATAAGCTGGAACATACAGAGTTAACTTGTAAAACTATAAGAAAATAAGTTGAAATTGTTTTACGATTGTGTATCTCTCAGTTTCACTGAAGGAGACAGGATGTCTAGAGCTAGACGTTTCTTTCTATTGTCTTGAAACAGAAATAATTATCAGGTTTTAAATGTGAAGTGTTTTATTGCTCTGTGACTTCCTAGCAGCTACACATCTGACAGATAAGTATTTTTAACACAGAGATGTTAGTATCTGGTTAGCCTGGGAACTGAAGGCAGGTGACAAAAAGTGACGTCATCCAGGCTAACCCATCAGTAAAATGTGATATTGATTTAAGACCTCTCAGAGAGATAGAGACTGGCATTTTGTATCTTGTCTTGGATCTAAAAACATCCACTCATCATCAGCACTATATTTGCCTTGCTTTGTAAGTAAGTTATTTAGGGCATAGTATCTTTTAGATATAGATAGAAACATAGTAAAGATTATTTTAGATGTTTTCTGTATTTATTTGAGACAATACTGCAATGTTGTTTTAAAATATTTCCTGTGATTCTGAACTCTCTAGTTAATGTGTTGTTTGAGTATTGTCTTGCTATTTTATTATTTATTATGAAGTATATTTAAACCTTTTAATTGTGGGTGGCTTGTTTAGAGATATTTAAGCTCTTACCATACTTGCATATGTATTTGGTGACACTGTACAGGCCACTCCGATAGCCTTGCACGTCTTGGTCACAATTACCCTTTGGATAACAGTAACATTACACAGTAGGATTGGACACCCTTTGGTAAGGGCCTTATAGTACCTGATAAGTAAGTCTGGCTGTTGGCAGCTGGTTATTACCTTATAGTCTGGGCAGAAGGGGGCATAGCTAGTAAACCTGTGCCAGCCTTTCCCAGGTGTGTGTTTGTGTTTGTTTATAAATTAAATCTCAAAGTGTGTGTGTGTGTGTGTGTGTGTGTGTGTGTGTGTGTGTGTGTGTGTGTGTGTGTGTCAGCTACTTGGGCAGGGATATGAAGCACTTTGTACGGAGAGGGCACTGTAGGATTTGGCTTGGCTACTCGGCTGAGATCCCAACCCTATAACTGTGCAAGTGGGGAGTCTTATTGGGGATCTGAAGAAAGAGAGAAACCAGCCCCAGACTGACTGTGATCTCTATGTACTCTTAAGTGAAATTGTACTTTACTGTGTGTGTACTTATCCTCCCAATGTGTACATCCCTCACTGGTGCTAGTGGTGAGGATTGAGGCTCCTTGATTACTCGGCCAGTGCAGGGGCATCACACTAAGTATGCCCAGAAACAGATTATATGGGGTATAGAATGGGGTGATAAAATATTTCTAAGGAAGCAATGAGTATACTAAGCACAGAAATGACTACTGAATAAGTTCAAGAAAGTGTAGAGAGGAAGGATTTAATCTGTACCCAGGAATATGGTATCAATTACACATTTTAGAGAAAAATCAACAAGAAACACTGAAATGTCTTTATGAAGTGATTTGCAAGAGGGTCAATCAAGGTATAAAATCAAGAGAAATGTGTAGAACTATTATTAGGCTTACTTGGAAGAAGGTTGATAAGAACCTATAAAGTAACTGGAGACTTGTTTCAATATGTAACATGGATTGTAAAATAATTACGATAATTTTAAAATAAGGTTTAATAATGTGACAAATGAAGAAATTGGTGCTGGAATATATGGGATGAATGAAAAGGAAAGGACAGATAGGTAAGCTGGTTATGGTTAAGGAAGTAATAGATAATTGCAAAACCAAATTGAAGGTAAATTGATTTAATTTGACATTAAGAAGGCATGATAGCATTTGTCATAATGAGTTTTGAAATATTTTAAAACAGCATGATGCTTCAGTTAGCATTATTAATTTTAGAAAGTTAATAATGAAAATGCAAATAGAAATATATTAGTAAATCATAAGTATAATACTTTTTAGTTTGGTAATAAATGCTGTTAAAGAAAAACTATACAGAAATAATTGTACGGCTAATTTGATTTACAGGAACTTAGTGGAATTGCCTATAATGATGGTATATACAAATGATACCATTAAAATAGTTAAGAATAAAAGTATGGGTATGTGTTGATATGAAGGATCTGTGTTTCTTATGAAGATGGTTGAATTTTATTTAAGTAGCAAAACAAGTAAAGGATTCAGATAAATAAAGAAAATTGGTGTTATGTATTTTACTAGTTATGACACTGAAGTGTTAGCATTACATCTGGATGAGAACTTCATAGGTTCATAGGTAGGTACTAGGCTATTGGCCCTAGGGTCCATATAAGCCTAGCCAAAAAGGTACCCTGGCTTTCACCACCCAAGAAAATTATTTTCCTTTGCCCCTGCAGTGTACCAAACATGGCAAATATATGTAAACAATTTCATATCCATTATATCCCACTTATCTTTTTCAACTCCATTATAAAAGCGCATAAAATTATTTGCAAATTCATTTTTAATATTCCATTTATTGCCCATTCTTTCAGAATTGTTTATTCTTTCAAACTCCAAATACATAAACAACTGCTTTTTCCTTGTTGAACATAAAACATAATCTTTGAGGAAACTGCTTGTACTTCATGGTTAACTTCACTGGAAGTTTATTAATTATCAGTCTCCCTTCTTAGCCCCTTCTTAACCCCCCCTCAAAAAAAAAACAAACATCACAGCACTCAAGTCTGTCAGTAGGTACTGTTATGACTCTGTCATAGTCCATGTTGGAGTGAATGACTTGAGACATACCTACCTGGATTATATGAAGAGAAATATGATTGAGTTCACTGAGTATGTGTCCCAGGCAGTTTAATATTGTTTGTTCAAATGGCAAAACATTTGCTGTTCGATACAACGAACAGTAAACCCGAAAACACGCATTCCGACCTGCCACAATGTCGACCCAAATGACTGTCTCATACCTACCTGGATTATATGAAGAGAGACATGATTGAGTTTGCTATGTGTCCCAGGTGGTTTACTATTGTTTGTTCGAATGGCAAAACATTTGCTGTTTGATTCAACAAATAGTAAACCCGAAAACACACATTCTGACCTGCCACAATGTCAACCCAAATGTTCAACACATTTGAGTCGACATTGTGGCTGAAACCATCATGTGATAGCCATATAGAAGCTGATGTAAATCAAACTCCTATATGACAAGCCACATTTTTGTTTTTTTAATATATTCTAACTCCAAGATTGCACTACAGTGGGGATATGGATGAATTTTCAATCCCCACTGTACCACGATCTCCGTGCAGATAGTCGAATACATTTATGCGAATGCACTACAGCATTCGCATAAGTGTGTTCGACTATCCCATCCATTTATGTTTTGTGCACGACATTCTGATTTTCGGCAGCAGTGCTGTCGACATAATGTAGTTCGCACAAACCATAGTAAACCATCCCTGGCAGGTATGTCCCTAGCCTTAAGAAGCATTCTACTGTCACCCAGAGTGATGCCTCAATACAAAGAGAAAATGATTGACTTTAACAACTGGCTTAGTTTCTGGTGTCATTCAAAGGGGTTCCAGTACCTGACAGCTTGGGATGACATGTCTGTATCTGTCTCTCTTAGGTTTCAGGTTTCTGGGAAGGGCTCTTGCCATCCCCCTATGTCCTTTTTAGGCAATGCCATGAGGTCAAAACTACCAACATGAAAATTTCATCAAAATGTAAATTAAAGGTCATGCTGCTAAGTGCTAGGAGTCTAAACATGAAACTGCACTCATTGCAAGCATTCTTAACCCTGGAAAAGCTGACATTTGTACAGTCACAGACACCTGGTTCAAAGCTGTGGAGAGCACCCCAGCCATACCAGGTGACTCATCCTATCATTCATTCAGACCCAAGCCATGAGCAGCAAAACAAAAGGAGGTGGAGTTGGAATATATATAAAACACATATACACCTCTGGGCTGGTCAAACAGTATGATGCACAGGAAATACTCCAGGTGCAGTTAACAATTGACAAGACCCCTATTCAAATCATAGCTAGCTACAGGCCTCCAACTCTGACTCAAGATGCCCACTCCACCTATATGGACCTCTTCGAATCCATCAAGATTCAACCCTTTACCTTGATCCTGGGCGACATTAACTATCCAACCATAGAATGGAAAACATACTCATGCAAAAACACAAATGCCCAGAGATTCCTTGATTTTGTCAATGCAAATGCCTTGGACCAGTTGGTTGACACCCCCACAAGATGTGAAAATGTCTTCGACTTGGTGTTAACCAACATGAGTAACTACTGCCGCATCCCTACAGTGTCGTCATTCCTGGTAAAATCTAACCACAAAGCAGTCACTTTCAAAGTCACCATCTCCCCTGACCCCCCCCCCCCCCCAGCTAGGGTCAAACAAGAAAAACTTCTCCAAAGCTGATTACAACCTCCCAAGGGAAGGTATAAATAACTTCACGGCCCCCTCCTCCTCCACAGAAACTATGTCCAAACTTACACCAAAGTTCTATATGAGCATTTATATAGATGCATGGAATCACGAATACCAAACAGGATTAAATCTTCCTCCTCAAGGAAGAGTAAACCTGTCTGGTGGACACCAACAATAAATGAACTCTATAGTAAAAGGAAAACAATTGCTTTCCAGGACCAAGAAGGAACAGGTGTCTAATTGGAAGCAATCTCTCCTTAGCCTGAACAAGCAAGTAAGAACACTAGTGAAATCCTCCAAAGCAAACTTCGAGTCCAAACTGGCCACATCTACTAAAGACAGTCATAAGGCTTTCTTCACATATGTCTGCAATTTCAAGGGAAGCACCCAGATCTGGTCAGAACTAATGACCAAGGACACCACATACACAAACCCTGTAGATATAGACAATCTGCTGGCAGACAGGTTCAGTGAAAACTTCACTACTCTCTCCCCCCATCAGTAAAACAGGATATCCCAAGTACCTGCCTCCTCCCCTTATCTCTAGGGAGCAAGACATCACTGCCCTCACAAAGGCAAAGAAAATACAGCGTCCATGGGACCCGATAACATCCCAGGCTAATAGATTTGCTTCAGGACTTCTTGGAAACACAAATATTCTTCTTAAGTAGCCTAACTTTTTAATATTATTGAATCTATTAAATCATTTTTTCTGAAAAGATAAATCATATGATTTTCAAGCACATAAGTGTGTGTGTGTGTGTGTGTGTGTGTGTGTGTGTGTGTGTGTGTGTGTGTGTGTGTGTGTGTGTGTGTGTGTGTCTGTGTGTGTCTGTGTGTAGTGTGCATTTATATGTATTTCTTTTGTGGACTGTTGTCCCCAGTGGAACCACTTCCTGCCTTTTACCCACTGCCTGATGAGTTAGGCTTCAACTCCCAGAACATAAAAGGTTAACAGCAGATAATGAAAGTGGATGGATGGATGGATGGGTAGTTGGATGATGGATGATAGATGTGTAGGTAAATGGATTTATGGATGGACAGGAAAAAGAACAATTAACAGAAGGATGAATGATGGATAGATTTATAAATGGATAGATGGAGAGAGGGATGGATGGAGATGGATGAAGATGGGTAGATGGATGTATGATGGCTGAATGAACAGATGAATGATGAATAGAAGACAACTGGATGGATGTATGGATGGACTGATGAATATAGGAATGTATGATTAGGGTGTAGGCCATACTACCTTAAGTTACATTTTCATTCATTGTGCCTATCTGCCATTATTTATGACATAAGGCAACTGCTATTTATTTTCTGTCTGTTTATCTATGTCTTTTGTTAACTAGTATGATCTGACTAAGGTCATAGGAACCCCATTGTTTTTCAATATAAGCACTACATGAGGGAAGTTTTGTGGCCCAGGAGCTACAGCCATCATAAATGTAAGACAAACTGTAATATCCTCGGGCTTGGTTTGCAATGTTTTAATTAAATATACACATATTAGCACAGCTGTGGGACAGCTGCAAGCCAGCAAACATATGTTCACCTACTTCAAACAAAATATGGCCAAGGGCATAGTAGACAAACAACTATCTCCTCAGGATAAGGGCCCTATGTAGCAGCTGCTCAGTCCTTCAGCTGACAGTTGCCCAGGGCCCAGCATGTTAGTCAAACTTGGATTATCAGCACTATAGTATGCCTCCTTCTGGACTATTAGATTGGCAATAAATTGACTTTTTCTACTAAGAAGTAATACATTTTGTCTCAAATTAAAATTTAATAGACCTGGCAAAAGTGAAGAAACTGACAAGTGTCACTGGCTGAACCAGTTGAGTGCTCACCTTTGGTTCTAGAAAGTCACAAGACTGTAGGTTATTTTCCCATGTGAGGTGTTTTGATTTAGGGGGGATATTGCACTCCTGAGTATGCTGTCTCTCAGATGAAACATTTACATTTAACCAGTGTCGCATCTGCTTGAGTTGGTAGTAAGGTTAATAAAAAGATTCCACAGCCCTAACGTAAAAAACAGTAAGCAGTTAATGTCTGGCAGTTAGCATGTAGGATTAAAGGTATGAGCTGTCAATGGTCTCCAAACCAACCGGAGACTCTACTGATAAAAATTGTACCACAAAATCCAAAAATCAGTCCGTGGGAGACCGCAACCACAACAGTTTATTGTATAAATGTCAGTAAATACCAGTACAATGTTTTCGTCAGCTCTGTTCATTGACTTTATCAAATACACTGTTAATGGTCTGCTTCTTGTAATAAATGCTTTGTTTTCCTCAGGTTGCATTTATCTGTGGTGTGACTCTGAGCAAATCATTTAACTAGACAGTGTTCTGAGGCAAATGGGAAACTGAAATAGGTTCCTAATTGAACTGTTGTAATGCATGCCAAGTAACTACTGATGAATCAACTCTAAAGGAGTTATATATGCTATATCAATGTATTAAAAATAAGAAATAATCACTTGCCACTGTTATACCACTGGTCATGTACCTTACTCTAATTCAGTTATTCGGTCAGCAAAAGTGTTGTTTGCATTCACCAAAGTAGCACCCAAAATATTTGGAAACCTTAAATTTATCCATTGCACAAATACTGAAACTTTGAAAAGTGTGAGAAATATTTAGAATTTCAAAACAGTCCAAAAAATCTGAAACTGATTTAAGGTTGGCAGTTAAAAAAAATATCATTGAATCCAGATTCAATGCAGCAGATTCCTTAAATGTGCAGTTCACTAAAGGAAACAGAGCCTTAATGTTCACTTACAAAGTGACTTTTTTATGCAGGTTTGAGTTTTGGCAAAAGAGTGTTTACCTCACAAACACAAAGCGCTGGGATGATTCTCATCTTTGGAAGTGAAATTGGTTAGGTTTAAAATGGCCCATGAAGAAAGCTAGCCTATTACTTACCTATGAAACTACTATTCAGGTTTAGATTACCCCTCTCAATATGCTACCCTATCCTGTCATTTATATTTTTTCAGAGTATATGAACACAACTGTCTTACTTTCTTTTTCTGTTTTATGTTGCTTTTCATCTAAAAAGGGAACCTCAGAACATATTTTATTATTAGTTTTATTTTTCCTGTTATGATACCTGCTGCTTATAGTCTTGCACTGTTTGATTTTCCTGTTATACGTTGACATAACTGGATATAGAACTCCACCCAGATACTATTTCTTTATTTTTAACTATACTACTAAAATTTTTCTTTTACAGTGAAGTTTTTCCTCCTCAACACTCACCTGCTTCTTAGAATTCTTTATTTCTGGGACTTCGTGTTTTAACTTGACATTTAGAATTCTGACCAAGCTACATATTTTTACACTACCTAATTTCATAGCATTGGGGTGGGTAATCCCTGCTGCCCTCTGCTTTTCAGCACTTTTGTGCTGCAATGATACTTCTAGTCTCTACTTTGTGACACTCTTAACATTCCATATTTTTCCTTTCTTCTACTGGTTTTACTTTTGAAAATTGCCTTGTCATGTTTACAGGCTGGTATACCTCTGTTAGGTTCTTCTTCAGCCTGTATGTACCCTAGTCAAGGTTTTGTACATTTTGATCTTTATAAGACTGGGCCTTAATCTTTGCTGGATTCATACACTCAAATAAATGTGAGGTATAGTTGCAGGGTTATTTACTTTCTGATTCCTTTATCCATACTGATAGAGTGGTCTGCCAAAGGATTACCTTTTTCCCATTCTTTCCACAAATCTTTATAGAGGGAAATCTTCCCTATTATCATAGTATATCATAGCATACCATATATCATATTATATCATATCACATGTAAAATTAGTTATTACAAAAACAGGATTCACTACCTTCCCAAACACAGTTTGTATTCTAGATACCAC
The DNA here is from genome assembly GCF_019279795.1 of Protopterus annectens. Classification (NCBI taxonomy): domain Eukaryota; kingdom Metazoa; phylum Chordata; order Ceratodontiformes; family Protopteridae; genus Protopterus; species Protopterus annectens. Next base: position 1,616,665,182 of record NC_056743.1, on the reverse strand, counting down.
TTCTTATTTCCATGAAATCCATGAATGCATAGCACTTCTTATTATCCTTCATATAGTCTGCGTCTTTATCAGCATGACAATATTGCCTGAATTTACCAGCCATTGTGGATTTCTGCCACCAATTAAGGCATTGCATGCAATAAACTTTGCTGTAGCACAAAAAACAGAATGTGGTCTCAGGCATTCTAGCAGATAATGTATCATATACTATAAGCATAAGATCATTAATATTATTGTTTTTTAGAGGTCAAAGTTTTCACACATTTCTGTCACTATCTGAAGATCTAGCTACATGACTTTTTTCACATTAAAAGTGAGTATATCTAGAGTTTATATATTTTTTTTCATTATGAACATTTGACAAAAGTTTTATTGCAGGTATAGACTGCTTCACTCTATAGAACAGTCTCTTGCATAAAATATTGCAACTAATACAACAATTTTTTAGTATTCATAGGATCATTTGTACTCACCCACTTTCTTAAGGAATTAGGCAAAGAACTCTTACATTTGACAATGGGTAGCATTTCTACCAGTTTAGTTTTAGTATACTGGCCCTTTGGATATAACCAGAAATTAATTATATGTTTTAAGTCACATATTGTGATTTTACCTTGTTGTTATGACAAAAAGTCGTGTTATGAAACTTGTGAGCTTGCAACTCCATAGTACTAGCAAATCTGTCAAGTAATGCTGTTTTAACTGTATCATTGTTCTGCTATTTATTCCATAGCTATGAAGGCTTTCAGCGGTTCTCTGGTCATATTGCTGAAGGTAACCTAGTGACCAGACCATCGGGAAAAAAAAAACTCCCAGCACATATATCATGACTTTCTCTCTATATCTTGTTGGGGCAACATATATCTAAAGTGTGTCTCCTTTATCTTGGCAGTAATAGGTACAGTCAACTTTGGCATGAATTCTGGAATAAGAAGTTTGCCAAAAATGTCCACTGCCATCCATCAATGTGGAATGCAGCAGAGGCACTAATCCCAGAAAACAGGATTGTTTATTACATGAGAGAACACAAAAAATAAAAAAGAAACATTAAACTCACAGCCAGCACTTTCAAAACAGGTCTGTACTACTGGGAAACACTTTTTTCAGTAAATGTCTATTATTCCTCTCTGTCTATATCCCTCAGTAGTTCATAATGCCTTTAGCAGGAACAAATTTCAGCTACATCCTGGTGTCTTTTTCCAGTTCATCATGCTGTATCACTTATAGAGCTGCTGCCCCAGATATTCAATTTCCCTTCAAAAAAGGTAAAAAAAACTCTGTAGGGGCTTTTTCAGAACACATTTATATACAGCTATAATTGTATCATTAAAAATTCATCTCTTTTTAAGAGATATGTTCAACTAATCTAAAGAAACATGCAAGTTTAAAGCATCATTGTTCGTTTGCACCACATTCATTATGGATCATTTATACATTTCAGTGTCACTTGTACTTCACTATTTGTGGGATCCACCATGGAATGCTACAGTATGGATAGTGCCTTGAAGCTGTATCCTTTTCTTCATGAAACAGTATTTTTTTCTCCTGACAATATGATTCATCAAAACAGGACTCACTGTAATGTGCACAGATGTACCTTGCAACTTAGTTCTATAATTTTAAGTCTTCAAGTTTTTTTTTTGGAGTGTTGCTTGAAAAATGTACCAGACAGATGGTGGCATTTGTAAAATGTTAGACCTCTGGCTTCTAAAGTGTGTAAATTACAGCCCTAGACAAATATATTGCATAAACATAAAAGGTACACAGAAATTTGATTCTCTTGTAATGTATATTTTTTAAACTGATTATTCAAGTGAAAGTCTTTATGTTCTACCTGTTTAATATCCTACTTAAAAGTATATTAAAAAACACAGGAGTAAATACAGCAGACAACTGTGAAAAAATAGTAATCTTGCCACAAGACAGGGTTAGCATGAATGTTTTTTCTCCATGCTGGGAGTCACATTGACCCCATACCTGAATATTGATAGGCAGCAGGCTTGATGTGGGCACACCCTCAAGTGGTGGGACAAACTCTCATAAGAAAAATAGCTTTATTAAAAATATTCCAGCATGGATAGTTGGACAAATGTTCAGCTATGTTGTCTATTAAGGAAAGTGTCATTCAATCAGGCAGCCTACTATTTGCAAATTTTAATCCAGACCTATTTAGTTTTAGGAGCTTGTGAAAATGCTGAAGCTGAATTATTATTTTTTAGATGCCATAATTGTCCTTTTCATCTTTCCCCATCATATGCTAGAGTCAAAGAAAAAAGAAGATAAGTCAGAAAAAGAAAATTGAGACTGTGCTGTAAACACATAGGGCCGGATTCACGATGTCTTGCACAGAGTGTAAGAGTAGTGTAAGACTCCATGCAGCCATCATGTCCGAAGAGCGATCCACGAACAGCCTGCAGGGGCATGTAAGAGAGCTCCTAAAATGGCTCTTACACGGACAGGGTTTGGATATGCAAATTATCTCACTTGCAGCCGAAAGGCATGCAAATGAGGTAATTTTGCGATCCAGGAAGCACAAACTTGTCTGTGTAAGAGCCGTGTTATTTGCAGAAATGTACTCAGTTGACAACTGAGTACCGTTCGGCACATAGCACAATGGAGCCTTGTCAGCTCCAAATAAAGGTTGCATATGTTCCAGGAAGCATGCCAATGGCCAAATATGTGGCCACTGGCAATGTACCACCATGCAAAATTAAAATAAAAATGTTTTTTTTTTCGGCAATTGCTGATGTTTAAACGTAGCGCAGCACTGTGCAAACAGGCTGCGCTTAAAAAAAAAAAAATAACAGAAATATATTTAAAACCCATAAACATGGGTTTTATGCAAACCATCAATTTACAATGTAAGGGAATAGCAGGCTGAAAACAACATGGCCACCGAGTAGGGGTTGCTAAGGGGGGAAGCTCAGTGTAAGACATGTAACTAAGCATTAGTATGCAATCCTATGTAAATGAGTGTTAGGATAGTGAATCACACTTTTACATAGCATATGAGCACATTCCCTGGAGTGTAGGAGTAGGATAAGGGAGAGTAAAAGAGTAGGAGATAGGAGACATCACAGGGGGGTATGTATGAAAGAAATGAAGCTCACTGGAGCAGAGTGGGATGTGAAAGCTGTCAGTTAGACATCATGGAAAGAGGTGTGTCAACAGGTAGACATGGGAAAGCCAAGAAATGGAAGGTGTACACTGTGGATAACACCAAAGTTTCTTGACGAGTGGGCATGCGCGCGTGTGCACGCTGGGAAACCTGAGTAAGATGGAGTGCTCGCGTGTAAGAGTGAGTGCGCGCGTTTACGCCGGAGTAAGCATGTAGAAGCCTGTTTAAAGACTTGTAAGCACGTTTGCGCTTGTGTGCGCACGTTGTAAACTGAATAAGCAAGTTGTAGTCCATCTAAGCATGTGTGTGCGCGTGTTAGCTGCTGTGCGCGTGTGTGCCCCTGTATGTGCGTCGCTCCCCCCTGAGGAAACAGACAGGAAAAAGGAAGCACAACAAATTGTAGGAAGCTACCAGGGAATACTAGCAGAGCTAGCAGGTGAAAACAATCAGAATCAGGCAATTACACAGGCCAGCACTGAAAACTCTGCAAACAACAGTGAAGTATGTGTCTCTCAAGAGACACTGCAACACAGGAGTAAGCTACTAGAAGTGAAAACTGAAAAACCTTCACTCAGGGGCTGCCATAGCTGTTATAAGGCGACATATGCAACATGCTGAGGGTGGTGACAATGCAAATGCTGCTGGACAACCCACAATGAGGAGACGGAGAAGAGTGTACAGGCCCAGGGTCACCTACCAGGGGTTACATGAGCTGGAGATAGTGGAGCGCTATAGAGTGGACAGAGACCTCCTGCAGCAAATTATTGAGCTGTGCAGGCCATGCCTCACACACAGAACCAACAGAGGGGAACCCATCCCAGTGCAAACCAAGGTATGTGTTGGCCTAAGAATACTAGTAACAGGTACCTTCCAGAGACCAACTGGTGATATGATGGGGATATCACAGGCATCAGCATCCAGGGTACTGCACCAGTTCCTGGATGCCATGTCAGCACATGTCTGTGATCATGTATATTTCCCCAATTCCCGTGAGGTATTGGCCAGCAATATGCATCTCTTCCAGCAAATAGTGGAATACCCTGAGGTAGTGGGTGCAATAGACTGCACGCATATATGCATCAAAGCACCAGCCGGTGAGCGGGGTAGGGCCTACATTATCCACAAGGGCTTCCCCTCCATCAACTGCCAGGTTGTGTGTGATGCCCAGGGCATAATAATGAATGTGTGTGCTGGCTGCCCTGGAAGCTGCCATGATTCCTATATCTGGCATCTGACGCAGCTGTACCAGACATTTGCCAATGGGGACATCCCACATGGTCACCTAATGGGGGATGCTGGCTATGCACTGGAGCCGTGGCTGATGACACCCATCAGAAACACACACACACCTGAACAGGAACACCATAATGAGGCACGCGCACAAACGCGTAATGTAATAGAGCATGTGTTTGGGCTGCTCAAGTCACGGTTCCGGTGCCTGGACACATCTGGTGGAGCCTTGCAGTACTCACCAACTACATGTACCCAAATTGTCATGGCATGTGCTATGCTACATAATATGATTCTGCGAAAACAACTGCAGCAGAACCAGCATTGGCCCGGCCCAAACAGCCCCCCACCATTGCCAAGGCCATCACAGGCAGAGCATGACTCGGAGGAGGAACAACCTGAGCCTGCCCCAGTAGGCAGAAGAAGGCGTGCCCAGTATGTCTTGGCCTTGGCAAAGAGGCAACGCATAGCACATACATTGGCTCAGTAGGAACCCTGGAAATGATACCTCTCTCTGACTCATACATATAGTAAAAGGGATGCCTAAGTTGACACAACCTGCTTTCAAACATGTACAGGGAGTGTAGTATGTGCATCCAACATAGGCAGCCCTGCAGCACCACCTGAGGCATGATTGTCATGTGTTAAGCAATGTAACATGATGTAGTATATGCAAACTTGATGATCCATGAGTAACATCCTACCCTCACCAAGCATGATGCCACAATATGAAGACAAGATGATCAATTACAACAATTGGCTTAAGTATTGTTGTTAGTCAAAGGGGATCCAATGCCTGTCAGCCTGGGATGACATGCTGAGCAAGACATGATGCTCCACTAGGGATGATTTGCACCTATCACCCCTGGCCTTTTGGATACTGGCAAAGGCTGTTGTTACCCCCATAATGCCTTGAATAGGTAAGGCTCAAAACACAAACCCACCTCGATAGGTATCACAAGGGATATGAAACTAGAAGTAATGTTACCCAATGCCAGAAGTCTAAACTGCAAGATGCATGCAGTCCAAACTCTCCTCAGCATGGAGAATGTTGATATCTGTGCAGTAACAGAAACCTGGTTCAAGGCTCCCATGAGCACCCTAGCACTATCAAGTTACACCTCATACCATGCTTTACAGCCCCAAAACATGGAACAAACTACAAAAGGAGACTGAGTATCAATAATTGCCAAGGATACCCACATCCCCAGGTTGGTGCCACAGCATGAAGCAGCACAGACTATCCATGTGCAAGTAACAGTGGCTAAAACTGCCTCCCAGTTCGTAGCCTGCTACAGACCACCCTCCTAAATCCAGGAACCCCACTTGGTCTACTTGAGAACACATGAAAACATGAAGGTCTCACCAAACAACATTATATTGGGTGACAGCAACTACCCAAACATGGACTGGGAGCATTATTCTAGCACCAACACCCTAGGCCAAAGGTTCCTAGACTTCATGAACTGAAATGCTATGGAACAACTTCTCACCACTCCCACAAGAGGAGTAAACATACTGGACATGATAATCACCAAAATGGGGACTCTATGGCCAAGACGAGAAGTGTATCCATCACTGGTAAGATCAGACTATACAGTAATCTCACTGGATATTCACATCCTGATCCCAGTCCCTGGCCAGAAAACCACAGTGAAAAACATGTGTAAAGCAAATTATGCACTCCTCCAAACTGTGGTGGAATCCATTAAAGCCCTTGTGCCTGTGGAAAATATGGCCCAGACCTCAGAACCCTTTATGAATGCATTCTATGAACACCTTCAGGAATGCATGGACTATGCAATCCCAAATAAAACCAAGACCCAATTCCTCAAAGGCAGGCATCCTGTCTGGTGGACCCCAGCCATTAACAAACCATGCAAGAGAAGGAGGAAGCTACTACATGACAGAGCAAAACCCAAAAAGGGAAGGCATCACTGATCAGTATTATGACAAATAACTATGGCCACACATAAAATCCTCTAAAGCCAGCTACGAGATAAAAATTGTACAGGACACTAAGGATAATCACAAGGCTTTCTTTACTGATGGTAGGAACCTGGGTGGGAATTCACAGATATGCTCAGAATTAGGCCAAAATGACAAACAATACACCAAACCCACAGACATTGCCAACATCCGACCTGACAGGTTCAGTGCAACCCCCCCCCCCCCACCAAAAGGCCAAATATCTATCCCAGCAGAGTGCTGGCCCCCTGACATCGCAGATGCTTAGGTAACAGCCAGTGTCCCTAAAGCAAAACACACAGCATCAATGGGACCAGATGGTGACCCGGGCTGCATCCAACATGAAGTCCAAGAAGAATTGAACACCAAATAAAATCACTGCTCAATCTCAGCCTTACCACAGGATATGTACCCAAACAGCAGTGTACAGCAACAGTGGTCCCTCTCCACAAAGGTGGTGCGTGAATGGATCATGCAAACTATCACCTCAGAATCCTGACTAGCATGGTCTGCAAAGCTATGGAAAGGATCATCATGGACCTCAGAAATAAAGATATTGGGGACCTACAGACACTGGACCCTGCCCAGTGTGGCTTTCTTAAGGGCAGATCCTGCCCCTTAAACCTGGTTGAGTCATTTGAAACAGTCACCAAGGCCATTGATGAGGGGAAGGTGGTCCAGACAGCCTACCTGGACCTTGCAAAAGCCTTCCATACAATACCCCATGTGGGCATTATAGATAAGCTCACCAACTTAAATATAAACCCCTATGTCACTAGATGGGTTGCAAACTGGCTCAAGGACAGAACTGACATGGTCAGAAATGCTGGAGCCATGTCAGAGTCCAAACCAGTTACAACTAGCATCCCACAAGGCTCGGTCCTGGGACCCCCTTGTTTGGTATATAATTCTCTGAGGTACAGGCCAACATGGAAGGACTGTGTCTGAACAAGTTTGCAGATGACTACAAACTGGCCGCCATATCTGACCCTCCAGCTGACACAAGCATCCTACAAAAGGGCCTCATAGAAACAGACAACTGGTGCCACAGCCATGTCATCAAGCTAAACACAAAAAAGTGTATAGTCATCACCTTTGGAAAAACAGTAAGTGGCCACCAATTACCACATAGGTGGTAACCCATTAAGTACAGAAGAAGTAATAAGAGACCTGGGGACACAAGTTGATAGAAATCTCGTATTTGACAACCATGTGGCTGTAGTGGTTATAAAAACATTTCATATACTCACCTAATCATGAAGGTAATCACATCTAGATCAGGGGAGGTCATCATACCTCTTCAGTCATCCTTCATCAGGCTCACAATTGAGTACAATGCCCCTTGTGGAATGTACCTTAACAGACACCTCCAGCAACTGGAAAGACCCCAAATCTGCCTGATTAAACAAACTGCAGCTCCACACAGTGGCATGCTGCCTGCCCAGAGGCGATCTGCATGATGTATATAGCCATGTCCAACATGGAATCAATGCACATGCTGCATCTTGTAAAACCTGAATCCCATTGAGCTATGCACATGAGAGACCTGAACCTCAGCACTGCAATAATTAGGACATGCTGTAGTGATTGATCCATAACCCAGAATCTCCCTCCACTCTTGAGTAAATTCACAGTCCAGGTTAGCCAGAGAGTCCCTCATTGACTCTCTTCAAGAGGAATCTTGATGAGTGGATGGCAGATGGTAGGTTTACCCTGGGTATCACTTGTATGTCATAGTTAGACAGAGGCACAGTATACTAACCTTGAAAAATGTCATGTCAAACTCCAGTTAAAATGTGTGTTGAAGGACAAACACACTCTGACTAGGATTAGAAATGCCCTAGGGCACATAGCCCAGTGTTTCTCAATGTTCACCCAAGTTGCGGAATACACTAGTAATGTTGGACAAGCCTGGTTTAAGTAGACCATAGCTGAACAAAATGCAACATGGTCATACCTTAGTCTGATGTGCACAGTATGAATATATAAAGCAGTGATGGGACTCAAACCCAGGATACTGTGCACCAGAGTGAAAGGACTGAACCACTACACTATCTGTTTGGTCAGTATGACCGAATGTTGACAAGTGTATGCAAACTGTCCCATGGAAACCCTGCAGGCACAGCATAATCCCTGTTGGGTTCAGACACAAAGCAGTTGGGCAGTAAGAACACAACATGACTTCCAACACACACACTATAAATGACAAATATTGTTCAAGTTCACACACAACCACAAATGTAGTGGACCTCAGATCTCAACATATGGAAAGGTCACACTGGGCATGCTCACACACTTTGATAAATGAGACATATGTCAGGCAACAAACCATGGAAAGCCTGAACTGTGCATGCTCACACACTTAGGCCATGTCTCAGTATAGCAGTTGGACACACATATCTGGCATTTGTATGTGTTAAGCCAGGAACCTCCCACAATACAGCAATCTGCCCAGTGCACACAGTTAAATGACAACAGAGACATAAGTAATATACTGGAACCCTGCCATGATCAAACATCTTCCACAGATACAAAAGTTGTTCATAGAAACAGGGAAAGCTATGCCAATAAAGACCTGCAAACAGTTTATCAGCAACAAATATTGTGCATCCCAAACATAAACATATAGGTGCAGAGGTCGATACTAGGCTGTTTGCCCTAGGGAATACATAAGCCTAGCCAGAGTGTATTTGGCGTCTGCCTCCCCAGTACATTAGCCTACTGTGCCTCTGTAAAGTAGGTCACAGAAGGCACCATTTAAGGCTAGTTTGCTGTGCCTCTGTCAAGCAGGGACACAGTGGAGATCCCAGGGGTTGAATTTGCAATGTTACATCCATGTGGCTGGAGTTTGCTGGAAGAGGGTTGGCGAGGGTCTATTTCTAACATTAATTGGGATTCAATTCCAGGCTGAGGGGAGCCTTATCTGTAGTGTCTGGGCAATTTCACTGTCAAAACGTGCAAGTGATGATTTTGAGGGATTGAAGTGTCCTGCCAATACTATTCAGAGATGTCCTCCCTCTGTGGGATATTGCTCTGTTATGTATTAGCTCACTCCTTCTGTTGTACAGCTTATATATGACTGGTGTCAACCAGACAGGTCTCCTGTTGTGGAGGAGTCTTGGTTTTATTTGGGTTAGCATGATCAATGAAAACCTGCAGGTGCTCATAGAATGCATTAGTAAAGGATTCTGCAGATTGGGCTGTATAATCCTCCAGCACAGGGCCTTTGAAGTATTCCACCCCAGTCTTCACAAGTGCAAAGTCTGCTTTTGAGAAATACTTTGTTAGCAGTGATTTCCTTGCCTGGGGGTGGGGATCAGATATGGACGTCCAGAGAAAGTTGGTTATGGTCATATCTTAACAATGGTGGTCTACCTCTGGTGTGGAACATAGAGTCCCCATGTTGGTGACGATCAGGTCCAATATGTATCCCCCCTTGTGGCTGTGGTGACTGGTTCTGCCATAGCACATGGATTCACAAATTCTAGTGGCTGTAGGGTGATGTTGTTGAGGCCTGAGTAGTTCCCCCAGTCAATATTCCTGTACCTGAAGTTAACCACTGTAATGGCGTATGTGAACATCTTCATATCCCACACTTTCCCAGGGAAGCCAAGTGTGGTTCCTGGATATGGGAGGGGGTGGTTTGAACTACACACCAAACCAAAAGGCAGTTTTGCACAATGGTAGTTGTATATGTATGGCCTGTCATGCTTAGTGCAGTGGTAACAACCCAGAGGTGTGTGTATCTGTGATGTATATAGGTTCATAGGTTCATAGGTTCATACTAGGCTATCTGCCCAAGGGCATTTATAAGCCTAGCCAGAGTGTGTGTGGCTTTCGCCACCCCTTGGAATGAGAATACTTTGCCCATTTAGGGTTTAGTTTACTGTGCCTCTGTCTAGTAGTGACACAGAGATGACCCTGGGGTAAACCTACGAACTCCCATCCACTCGTCAATATTTCTCTTGAAGAGAGTCAGTGAGGGGCTCTGCCTAATATGGACTGGGATTCTGTTCCAGAGTGTAGGGAGCCTCTGGGTTATGAATCTGTCCCTCCAGCACGTCCTATTTATTTCTGTGTTGAGGTTCAAATCTCTCGCTCTCGTGGCTCTGTTGGATTTGGATTTTCTGAGGTGGAGCATGTCCATTAATTCCGGATTGGACATGGCCTTGTATGTCAGGCATAGATCGCCTCTTAGTAGGCGGTATGCAACTGAATAGAGCTGGAGTTTATTTAGCCGGGCAGCATATGACATATGTTTGAGACCCTTGATCCTCTTGGTGAGGTACTTTTAGGGTCTTTCTAACTGCTGCAGGTGTTGGGTAAGGTACATCCCAAATGGGGAATTGTACTCAATTATGGGCCTGATAAGGAAAGGGTATAGGGGCACGATGACCTCTCTTGATCTAGATGTGAATCCTTTCATGATAAGGTGGGTAATATAGAAGGTCTTCCTAACCACCTTGGCAATGTCAGTGTCAAATGAGAGGTTACTGTCAGCTTGGGTCCCTAGGTCCCTGATTACTTCTTCCGTACTTAATGGATTAGCACCTATGTGGTAATTTGTGGGTACTTTGTTTTTCCCAAAGGGTATGACTATACAGTTTGTAGCGTTCAGTTTAAGGCCATGGCTCTGGCACCAGTTATCCATTTCTACAAGGCCTTTTTGAAGGATGCTTGTGTCCGCTGGAGTATCAATTATGGCGCCCAGTTTGCAGTCATCTGTGAACTTTGACAGCCACAATCCTCCTGTTTGCTTGCACCTTGGAAAAATAAATGCCAGACAAGTGGGTTCCCAGGACCGAGCCCTCTGGGACACCGCTTGTGACTGGCTTAGAGTCTGACATGGCTCCAGCAATTCTGACCTTGTGGGTTCTGTCCTTGAGCCAGTTTGCAACCCATCTTATGACATATGGGTTTACATTTAAGCTGGTGAGCTTGTCTATGATGCCCAAGTGGGGTATTGTGTCGAAGGCTTTTGCAAGATCAAGGTAGGCTGTGTGAACTGCCTTACCCTCATCAATGGCCTTAGTGACTGTTTCAAAAAAGTCGACCAGGTTCAAAAGGCAGGATCTGCCCTTGACAAAGCCGAATTGGGTAGGATCTAGTGTCTGTAGGTCTCCAATGTCTTTGTTTATGAGTTCCATAATGATCCTCTCCATAGCTTTGCAGACCAGGCTCGTCAAGCTTATGGGGCGGTAATTTCCAGGGTCTGTAGAAGCACCTCCTTTGTGGAGTGGGACCACTGTTGCTGTATGCCATTCTTTGGGTACGTATCCTGTAGTAAAGCTAAGATTAAACAGCAGCCTTATGTGCGGGTTTAGTTCCTCTTGGAGTTCATGTAGCACGCAACCCGGGACACCGTCTGGTCCCATTGATGCTGTGTTTTTAGCTTTGGAAACGGCGGCTCTCACCTGGGCATCTGAGATGTCAGGGAAGCTACACTCTGCTGGGATAGATATTTCTCCTTTGGGGGGGGAGGGGGGGAGAAATTTGCACTGAACCTGTCTGCCAGTATGTTGGCAATGTCTGTGTGTTCAGTGTATTTTTTGTCATTTTGGACTAACTCTGAGCATATCTTGGAGTTTCCACCCAGGTTTCTAACATAACTAAAAAAGGCCTTGTGATTGTCTTTAGTGTCTTTTGCGATTTTTCTCTCAAAGTTGGCCTTGGATGATTTTATGAGTGATCGTAGTTTTTTGCTAGTACTGATCAGAGATGCCTTCCCTTTTGGGGATTTTGCTCTGTCATGTAGTAGCTTCCTCCTCCTGTTGTAAAGCTTGTTAATGGCTGGGGTCCACCAGACAGGATGCCTGCCTTTGGGGGAATGGGTCTTGGTTTTATTTGGGATTGCATGATCCATGCATTCTTGAAGGTGTCTGTAGAAAGCGTTTATAAAGGATTCAGCGGTGTGGGCTGTGGTTTCCACTGGCCCAGGGGCCTTGAAGGATACCACTTCAGTCTTAAGAAGTGTGAAGTCGGCTTTTGAGAAATTCTTCACTGTGGTCTTTTGTGCTGGGGTGGGGGCAGGATGTGGATTTCCAGTGAGATTAATTTATGGTCTGATCTCACCAATGAGGGGTATACTTCCGGTGTGGAGCATTGTGTCTCCATGTTTGTGATGATCAGGTCTAGTATATTATCTCCTCTTGTGGGAGTGGTGACTAGTTGTTCCATTGCATTTGAGTTTATGAATTCTAGGAACCTTTGGGCTAGGGTGTTGGGGCTTGAGTAATGCTCCCAGTCTATGTTTGGGTAGTTGAAGTCTCCCAATATGATGGTATTTGGAGAGACATTCATACTCTCCAGTGCCTTCAGGAAGGCTAAGTGGGTTTCCTGGGTTTGCGAGTGTGGTCTGTAGCATGCTACAAACTGTAGGGCAGTTTTGCCTACAGTTAATTGCACATGGATGGTCTCCACTGTTTTCTGCGTTGCCACTAACCTGGAGGTGTGGGTATCTTTGATGAATATGGATACTCCCCCTCCTTTTGTGGTTTGGTCCAAGTTTTGGGGCCGAAAAGCATGATATGAGGTATAACCTGGTAGTACTGGGGTGTTCTCAGGAGCCTTGAACCAGGTTTCAGTCGCTGCACAGACATCGATGTTCTCCATACTGAGGAGGGCTTTGAGAGCGTGCATCTTGAGGTTTAGACTTCTGACATTGAGCAGCATTACCCCTAGTTTTTTTCCACTTGTGTTTTCTAGGGAGGTGGGTTTGTCTTTTGAGCCTTGCCTAAAAAAGGCACTATGGGTGTGGCAAGAGCCTCGGCCAATATCCGGAAGCCCAGGGGTGACAGGTGCAAGCCATCCCTTGCGAAGCAGCATGGCTTGTCAAGCATGTCATCCCAAGCAGACAGACATTGGATCCCCTTAGAATGACACCAGTAATTGAGCCAATTGTTAAAGCTGATCATTTTGTCTTTGTACTGTGGCATCATTCTTGGTGAGGTTAAGATGCTGCTCAGGGTCAGAGTCATACCGGCCTGGGCTACATAATCAGAGAGCTCCTCTATGTCTCTTTTCATGTAGTCCAGGGAGGTACATGTCAGGTCATTCACACCGGCATGGACAATGACTGAGTCATATTTGTATTTGCTTTGGAGTGACCTGAGTGCTTGTGTTATGTGGCGGATTCTAGCACCCGACAGGCAGCTTACTGTAACCTTTACCTTGTTCAGTCTGGTGAGTGGGACGTCAGTGTGTCTGACTATGGATTCACCTATTACAAGTGTATCAGGCATGTTGTTTGGCCTTAAGGGCTGTGACTATTTGGCACACTGACTTTGTGAACTATGTGTTGCATGTGCTATGTTTTGAGGTAGTGGTTACTTGGATGTCTGCTTTGGAGGCCTCTGTTGTTTTGGTAGATTTTTAATTAGAGCCTCCGGGTATGTTGTTGTGTGTTTATGTGTTTGGTTTGCAGTTGTGATAGGTCTATGTGAGACTGGGTTTGTGGTGTGTGTGGTTACCTTCTCCTCCTGACTGATTTTGCCAGTACTGAGTCAAGAGAGCTCAGCCTCCAGTTTGGCTATATAGTTGCATCTCTCGCATGTATTTGTATTTATTGGGAGGAGGAGAGGGTTGTCTGTGTACATGAGGCAGTTGTAACATTGCCTCAAGATTCCCAGATTCACCAGCTGAACTTGAGAGGATGCCAGTAATTGACCCTTCGACATGCTAGAATTAAGGGATTGCTAAGGGATTGCTGTGTAACTGAGTCAGAAAGGACCTATAGGGCAATGGGTACTCAAGGGGATTGTAGGTGGATGTAGTGCTTTCTTTTTGTTTAAGAGTGCTTTACCTGTGTAAAAATGCTTTAGGAGCAAGTGCTGGGCTTTTCAGATAGAGAATAGACTGTTTAGATTGAAAGTAGAGCAGTTCTAAGGGAAAAACTGAAGAGCATATGGATATGGATACACTCCCTGGTTGTGTTGTGTGTTACAAGTCCTGTGTTCACGAAGCATGGTATAAAACATAACCAGGCAGTGCTGATGTGCATATGTGACCCTGAACTAGGCATCTTTTAATGCATATATATTGTTATCCCCCATACTGAGGGATAGTAATAGATGTACATACCTCTTTGTAAAAACTGATGTCAGCACCCTATAAATACTGCAGGAGAAGAAGACCCACCCAGTAATGTGAATAGTGTGCTGTGCTAATGCGTCTTTCTCAAGTGTCATAACATAGTTAGGTAGGGATTTGAATCCTGCAAATGCTCAGTGTGTGTTGGGGGGGCAGGGGGTGTGCTTGTGTGCAATTCTTTTTGAAAGAAATGTCCCTTTTGACAACTGGAATAACACACTACATGATGTACATTCCTCTTTGTAAAGACTGATGATGTCAGCACCCTATAAGTACAGTAGGAGAAGGGAAATCACCCAGTAATGGGAATAGCATGCTGTGCTAATGCGTCTTTCCCCAGTGTCATAACATAGTTTGGTAGGGGTTTGAATCCTGCAAATGCTATGTGTGTTGGGGGGGGCAGCAGGGGGTGCGCAATTTACTTTGAAAGAAATGTCCCTTTTGACAACTGGAATAACACACTATATGATGTACATTCCTCTTTGTAAAGACTGATGATGTCAGCACCCTATAAGTACAGCAGGAGAAGGGAAACCACCCAGTAATGCGAATAGTGCACTGTGCTAATGCTTTTTCTCTCAAGTGTCATAACATAGTTAGGTAGGGATTTGAATCCTACAAAAGCCATGTGTGTGTTTGTCATACAGTTTGTCAATGTGTGGTGGGTTTTGCTTTTATTATTGTATGACATATAATTATAACAGCAATTGCAATGCACATATCAGGTATGTGTGTGGCACATACAGATATGTACCTGTGACCTTCAATAGTTCCTATGTGTGAAGCCCGCCTCACATGAATACAGTTGTTACCTGTGCCAGCATGTCCTGCAGATTCTCAGACTGTACTCCATACATGTATGTTGTTGACAATGCAGGCTACTGCAGTGATCTGTGTCCTAGGCCAACTGGGTGACACACACTCATGAAAGCTGTGATATATTAATGTGGGTGAGGGTTCATGTCTGGAGTATATGTCACACATGTTATAACACAGCAAAGTCTGTGAGTAATGGACATCCAGTGTAGGTGTATGGCTGCTGTTGCTGATATGCATAAAGACACCTTCTTGCTTAGGCGATACACCAAGGGACTGCACAATACCTTTGGAAATGTGAATATCACAGGATAGACAAGAAAACACTTGTCCATATGTACACACCATTACCCGTTCTACATGATGGGTGCTGCCACCTACATGGTACTACTGGAATACTATGTTAAGTACATGCTGATGACAAAGTTACAGTTGCATTACAGTAATAGAGCATGGCTTGGACAACAGGTATCTACCTGTATGATACCCTTCTGGTGGTCATGTGTGTCATGTGCAGACTGCATTGTAGGCCACTGTATACATTTCCAGTCGTGGATGAACATATCGCTAATGTGTTGGTATGTACGTGAGACTGCTATATGCCAAACAGTATTCTTGCCAGGGATGTGTGGGGCTCAGTAAGAATGGCTACTGGTATAGTGTAGTACTGCAGGGATATCACTGACACTGGGTTGCCTACATCTGTGTATCAGTTGAGGATACATCATGTAATAGGTGCATAGGTTCATACTTGGCTATCTACCCTAGGGCAGTTATTAGCCTAGCCAGACTGTGCTTGTCTTTCACCACCCATTTTAAATGTATTTTCATATGGCCTTTTTCCAGGTTAGTATACTCAGCCTCTGTGTAACAGTGACACAGAAGTGAAACCTGGGGTAAACCTACAATCTCCCATCCACTCAGCAACAGTCCTCTTGCAGAGAGTCATTAAGGGACTCTGCCTAACCTGGACTGTGATTTTATTCCAGAGTAAAGGGAGCCTCTGGGTTATGAATCTGTCCCTCCAGCATGTCCTATTTATGTAAGTGCTGTGGTGCAAGTGTCACGAGCGCATAGCTCCATGGAAATTGGATTTTCTGAGGTGCAGCATGTCCATTAATTCCAGGTTGGACATGGTTCTATATGTCAGGCATCTGTTAGAGCCCTTTGATCCCCTTGGTGAGGTACTTTTGTGGACTTTCCAGTTGCTGCAAGTCAGGTCTCTGGTAAGGTACACCACAAAAGGGGCATTGTACTCAATTATGGGCCTGATGAGGGATGACTGAAGAGGCACGATGACCTCCAGTGATCTAGCTGTGAATCCCTTCATGATTAGGTGGCCTATATAAACTGTCTGTGTAACCACTACAACCATGTGGTTGTCAAATGAGAGTTTGCTATCAACTCGGGTCCCCAGGTCCCTAATCATGTGTACAGTACTTAATGGCTTACCACCTATGTGTTAATTTGTGGGCACTTTGTTCTTGCCAAAGGGGATGACTATACACGTTTTGGCGTTTAGCTTGAGGCCATGGCTCTGACACCAGTTGTCTGTTTCTATGAGGCCCTTTTGTAGGATGCTTCTGTTGGCTGGTGAGTTGATTATGGAGCCCAGTTTGCAGTCATCTGCGAACCTGCTCAGCCACAGTCCATCTGTGTTGGCCTGTACCTCTGAGAAATATATACCAAGCAAGAGAGGTCCCAGGAATGAACTCTGTGGGACGCCGCTTGTAACTGGTTTGGAGTGTGACATGGCTCCAGCAATTCTGACCATGTGTGTTCTGTCCATGAGCCAGTTTGCAATCCATCTAGTGACATAGGGGTTTATAGTTATGCTGGTGAGCGTCTCTATAATGCCCGAGTGGGGTATTGTATCGAAGGCTTTTGTGAGGTCCAGGTAGGCTGTGTTGAACACCTTCCTCTTGTCACTGGCCTTGGTGACTGTTTCAAAGACATCGACCAGGTTTAAGAGGCAGGATGTGCCCTCAACAAAGCCGAACTGCGTAGGATCCAGTGTCTGTAGGTCCCCACTAGCTTTATTTATGAGGTCTATGATGATCTTTTCCATAGCTTTGCAGACCAAGCTAGTCAGGCGTATAGGGTGATAGTTTCCAGGATACGTTGAGGCACCACATATGTGGAGAGGGATCACTGTTGCTGTACGCCACTCCTTGGGAACATATCCTGTAGTAAGGCTGGGATTGAACAGTAGTTTTATGTTTGTGTTCTTCTTGGAGTTCATGTAGGATGCAGCCTGGGACACTGTCTGCTCCCACTGATGCTGTGTTTTTGCTTTGGAGAGGGCAACTGAGCATCTCAGATGTCAGGAGGGCATCACTATGCTGGGATATATATTTGCCCTTGTGGTGGGGAGGGGGGTGAGATGTTTGTGCTGAACCTGTCAGCAATGATGTTGGCAATGTATTTGGCTTAGGTGTATTCTTTGTCATTTAGGACAACTTTTGAGCATATCTGGGAATTCCCAACCAGATTCCTAACATAAGTAAAGAAAGCCCTGTGATTATCCTTAGTGTCTTGTGCAATATTTCTCTTGAAGCTGGCCTTAGACGATTTTATGAGTGCCCGTAATTTTTTCAAAATACTGATCAGAGATGCCTTTCCTTTGTGGGATATTGCTCGATCATGTAGTAGCTTCCTCCTTCTATTGTTTTCTGTTATGTGGCTGGGGTCCACCAGAAAGGACGCCTGTCTTTGGAGGATTGGGTCATGGTTATATTTGGAATTGCATGATCTGTGCATTCATGAAGGTGTTCATAGAATGCATTTATAAAGGATTCAGCAGTGTGGGCCGTATTTTCCACAGGCCCAGGGGCTTTGAAGGATTCCACCTCTGTCTCGGTTTTGAGGTGTGTGGAATTTGCTTTAGACAACTTTTTCACTGTGGTTTTCTGGCCAGGGGCTGGGGTTGGTATGTGAATATACAGTGAGATTACTCTATGGTCTGATCTTACCAGTGAGGGATACACTTCTGGTCTGGAGCATAGAGTCCCCATGTTGGTAATGATCATGTGCAGTATGTTTTCCCCTCTTGTGGGAGTGGTAACAAGTTCTTCCATAGCATTTGAGTTTATGAATTCTGGGAACCTTTGGCCTAGGGTGTTGGAGCTACAGTAATGCTCCCAGTCTATGTGTGGGTAGATGAAGTTGCCCAATATAATGTTGTTTATAGACACCTTCATATTAACATGTGTTCTTCATTAGGCCAAGTGGGTTTTCTGGGTTTAGGAGGGTGGTCTGTAGCAGGCTATGAACTGGAAGGCAGTTTTACCCACTGTCAGTTGCACGTGGATAGTCTGTGATGCTTCATGCTGTGGCACCAACCTGGGGGTGTGGGTATCCTTGACATCTATTGATACTCACCCTCCTTTTGTAGTTAGTTCCATGTTGTGGGGGTGTAAAGCATGGTATGAGGTGTAACCTGGTAGTGCTAGGGTGCTCTTGGGAGCCTTGAACCAGGTTTCTGTTACAGCACAGATATCAACATTCTCCATGCTGAGTAGAGTTTGGACTGCATGCATCTTGTGGTTTAGCTGTCTGGCATTGAGTATCATTACTTCCAGTTTCTTATCCCCTGTGATACCTATGTAGGTGGGTTTGTGTTTTTAGCCTTACCACCAGAATGCAAACATGTGCAGACATTACACTTTTGAAATTAACACTGGTGTATAAAAAACTACAATGACAATCATACTGTTAATGCATCAGGCATGCAGGGATATACCCACATTGATATCATTACACTGTACTGTAACCAACATGATAATATTACTATAGTGCTATGTAGTCACCCTGTGCATCAGCACCATGCTATCCTGTTCCTGCATCAGTGTTACAGATTGCAGGAGGTGGCACAGTTTCATCATATGCACAGGGTGTGTACTTGGTATTCCAGAGTCTGCCATTGACACATCCAATCAACATGTATGTGTGTGTGTGTTAGTGAGGGACAACAGTACAAAATGGGGCAATGTTGATGCGGTGTGTGTGTGTGTATGTGTTAGCCCTAGGTGTTAGCAATATGCATGTGTGTATGCATGCACACAGTTCCACCATATGGCTGCCATATACAGGTGTTTGTGGACAACCACACACTGTACCTGCCAGGTCATACAGATCACTGTCTCTGGCCATGGACACGGTACCTGTGCCTGGCAGGGGTGATACGGACAGTATCAGGTATTAAACCAGACTGGGTACTGTCATCAGAAGCAGTTGGTTGATGACTGGACACATGTCCCTGCTGGAACTGTCCAGAGCCACGTGCACATGGTCTTCTAGGACGGTCTGATGACAGCACAGACCCAGCATTGCTGGGGCTGGTACTGGCACTATGGGAGTGGCTGCGGGTTTGTTGCCGTCCGCGATGACTGCCAGCTGATGATGTTGCTGGCATATGTCCACGTCGACGCCTCAACTGTCCTGCATTGCCCTGGCTCATGGACATGTAGTTGTGGAACCGATCTAATGTGTCCCCCCAATGTCTGTCAGTGACCTCGCCAACAGTACGGATGGCAGCCGCAACGTCACACATAGTGTCATTCATAGCAGTGCGATGTGCTCTAAGCTCCCTCAGACCCTGTCTGGTGTACCATTCCATACGTGCCTGTGCCTGCATTACAGCCCAGAACATAGCAGAGGTTGAAATACCTCTGTGGGCACGTCTGACAGGGGCAGTATGACCATGGATGCTCCCACGAGAACCCCTGGACATCTGCCTGTGTGGTAACATGTCAGGACTCTGGCCATGGCTGCTGTGAGGGGATGCATGTGCCACTGATACCACATTACCCTGGTCAATGCCTACTGTATGCTGTCCCTCAGCTAAGGACATTGGTGACAATGGATGTATCGGCAGGATGACTGTGCGCATTGATGGGGTTGACTGCTGTGTACTGTCGATTGGCTGACCAACAACAGACCGTGTCACACCTCCATGTGCCATTACACATGTATCATCATTATCAGGTTCCCTGCTGCACGCCAACAGAGCAACACCAGAACCTGTGAGATGAAGACAGGAAATACAGTTTACAATGTGTACACAATGTTACCACAGATGCACACGGGCACATGTACACATGCACATATGCACACGGGCACGTGCACACATGCATACATGCACACGGGCACACGGGCACATATGCACACATGCACACATGGGCACATGCACACATGCACACATGCACACGGGCACATGCACACATGAACACATGCACATGGGCACATGCACACATGCACACATGCACACAGGCACATGCACACATGCACACATGCAAACGGCCACATGCACACATGCACATGGGCACATGCACACATGCACACATGCACACATGCACACATGCACACGGGCCCAAGCACACATGCATATATGCACACGGGCACATATGCACACATGCACACATGGGCACATGCACACATGCACACGGGCACATGCACACATGCACACATGCAAACGGGTACATGCACACATTCACATGGGCACACGGGCACATATGCACACATGCACACATGCACATATGGGCACATGCACACATGCACACATGCACACGGGCACATGCACACATGCACACAGGCACATGCACACATGCACACCTGCACATGGGCACATGCACACATGCACACGGGCACATGCACACATGCACATATGCACACATGCACATGGGCACATGCACACATGCACACATGCACACGGGCACATGCACACATGCACACGGGCACATGCACACATGCACATGGGCACATGCACACATGCACGCAGGCACACATGCACACATGCATACATGCACACGGGCACACGGGCACACGGGCACACGGTCTCAGTACAACAAATACAAACACACACACACCTGCAATCCAACACATACACAATACTGTTTGAGGGCATTATAAGTATTAATATTATTAGTAGTATTAATAGTATTGTTATTACACACTCACCAGCATGGATTGTCTGCCTTGCTGTTACTCCAGAGGGACCTGCACAAATAAGAGAGTTATTGTTAGTGGCCACAACTGTGCCATTGATACTGTGAGTATGATACAGTACAGTAGTACAACAGTTGGCTTTCATAGGTGTACTGATGATATTCAGAATATCAATCTTGCACAAGAATAGGCAGGATAACAGCTACACACACAGTACACATCTCACACATGCATGAACTACCAGTGCAGAGAACAGTCAACTACAGATATGGCATGTTACCTGCACACTCCATGTCCACATGCTGGGTGGCTCCAGCCTCTATCATGACACATGTCTGTGGATATTGTTGTTGTTGGCCTGGAGCCACAATACTTAGGAGGAGCTCCTCCACTCTGGTGAGGGGGGGGTGGATAGGTACCCCACCACCTGTGGCAAGCTATTGTCTGTGGATATCAGACGCATGCTGATGGACATTTCTAATTAAATTACTGCAGTGATGGCGTACCTGCTCATATGTCCGGTTATGCATGCCTATGTCATTTACCCAACGGACAAGGTCTTGCCACAGTGCAGCCGTCTTTTGCTGGTTCTGGCTGGTTCTGGAAGACAGTGTGGAAAAATCCTGCACCAGGCTCCGGTGTATCTCCTCATCCTCTAAAGCTGAATAACAGGGGTTGCACTGATGCACCATCGCCCTGGAAGGAAAAGAAAAATATGTGAGAAAGTAATATGGCACATGTAATACTCTACTGTACTGATATCACTGAACTGCCATATATAGCATCTGTCTGTCTATCAGGGGATACACATGTAAATTACCACATATCAGTGCTCAGCCAACAACTGTGTGACAGTGCCTGGCACACTCCATACAACAAACTAGTATACACCAGCACTCGGCACATTGTTTGAGGTACAATGCACAACCTCACACTGGGGGTATGTATCAAGTTAATGGATGGAGAATATTGTCATCCCATGCAATGCATGCAATGCACATTTACAGTTTCACTGGTAATCCACCCTAGTCTTTGCTGCCATATCCCTACCTACACTGCAGTCGTACCCAGGGAACTACAGCACAACATATAGCAATGCAGTATGTTTGTATCCCAATAACTGACACATCCTTCTCTGGCCTCACACCGAGGACACACACTACCATGACAGACACAAAGTCATTCTGAGCAATCACAACATTACAGACCTTGCACACAGTCAGTGTCACACTCATTCCACCTCACATAGTTGGTATTACAATGAGTACATGTGTGTGTGCATTGTGTCATAGGTAGGTACTATGCTATTGGTGCTGGGCCTATGGCAGCATAGCCTTATGCTACCCTGCCCCTTGGGACACATGTAATGTGATTGTACTTGCTCCTGTCAAACAGTTACACAGAGGTGACTCATACGGCATATTACCTATCTCCATAACATTCATCAGGGGTATGTCTGACATCTACTAATAAGGAGCCTTGCTTGTTAATGCTGGGTGGCTTAGTCCAGGGTATGGCTTATTTGTGGATAGGAACCCGTACCTCCAGCATGTGCTCTTTACTGTGGTGACAAGGATGAGGGCCATAGGTCATTTAGGCTGGACAGATTGTGAGGTGTTACCATGGTGGTTGGACAACTGGTATGGATGTGACATAACTCTGTATATCCAGCAGTGGTAACCTCTGTGTAGGTCATATGAAAGGCACTCTATCTGTGGTTTTGTCAGTCACTCTGCATAGGGAATGTGTTTGAGGGCATTATCACTCCTTGTTAAGTATGTCTGTGGCCTTTTCCCTCACTGTAGTTGTCATGGGAGGTACATACCGTGTAGGACATTGTGAGGTGTAGAGTGGTACACTGACCTATGTTTCCCTAGCTGACAAACCATTTGTAATGACACATACCATGTACAGGGATTGCAAGACTAGTGTGCCACTGTGAATATCAAAGGGGAGGCTATTGTACACTTGTTTCCCATGTTCCCTTCTGACACTTCCAGTAGTAGGCAGGCAACCACCTATGTGGTAGTTAGTGGTTAAAGTGTTTTGGAATGGGTTATGGTACTCCAGTATCCACACTGGTGTTCAGTCCATGCCTTCGTCACCAGGTACCTGTTGCAGTACATCTGCCCCCATGTGCCTCTCTCACTATATATATATATAGATAGATATATTCATATATTCATATACATACATATCTATAGACATTAATATCTGTCTGCATATGTGTATGTATCTATATATATATATATCTATATATGTATGTGTCTATTACATCTATATGTATATACATATTCTATCTATCTATCTATCTATCTATATATGTCTATCTATTTATACATACCTCTCTATCTATGTACACACACACCCCGGAATCTCTTTTAAAGTTTTTTTGTCTAGTCCTTCTAGCATGTCGAGGGATCAGTTGCTAGTGTCCTCTCCTGCTCAGCTGGTGAACCTGGGAATATTGAGGCAATGTTACAATTGCCTCATGTACACAGACAACCCTCTCCTCCTCCCACAAAACACAAATACATGCGAGAGATGCAACTATACGGCCAAACTGGAGGCTGAGCTCTCTCAACATAGGACTGGCAAGACCAGTCAGGAGGAGAAGGTTACCACACACACTATAGACCCAGTCTCACATAGTACCATCACAACCTCAAATCATACACATAAACACACAAAGACATACTCGGCGGCTCTGATCAAAAATCTACCAAAACAGCAGAGGCCACCAAAGCAGACACCCAAACAACCACCACCTCAGAACACAACACCTGCAACACATAGACCTCACAGTCAGAGTGTCAAACAGTCACAGCCCTTAAGGCCAAACACAATGCCAGACACACTAGTCATTGGTGACTCCATAGTCAGACACACTGGCGTCCCGCGCACCAGACTGAGTAAGGAGAAGGTCACAGTAAGCTGCCTGTCGGGCTAGAATCCGCCACATAACGCAAGCACTCAGGTCTCTCAACAGCAGGTACAAATGACTCAGTCATTGTCCACGCTGGTGTAACGACCTGAGACGTACCTCCTTGGACTACATGAAAAGAGACATTGAGGAGCTCTCTGATTATGTAGCCCAGGCAGGTATGACCCTGACCTTGAGCAGTATCCTACCTTCACCAAGAATGATGCCACAATACAGAGATAAGATGATCAGCTTTAACAATTGGCTTAAACTCTGGTGTCATTCAAAGGGGATCCAATGTCTGTCTGCCTGGGATGACATGCTAGACAAGCCACGCTGCAAGGGACGGCTTGCACCTGTCACCCTGGGATTCGGATGTTGGCAAAGGCTCTTGCCACCCCATAGTGCCTTTTAGGCAAGGCTCAAATTCTAAACCTACCACCCTAGAACACAAAAAGGAAAAAACTAAGGGTAATGCTGCTCAATGCCAGAAGTCTAAATCTCAAAATGCACGCATCGAGGCCCTTCTCAGTATGGAGAACATCGATGTCTGTGCAGTGACAGAAACCTGGTTCAAGGCTCCTGAGAGCACCCCAGCACTATCAGGTTTTACCTCTTATCATGCGTTCCGGCCCCAAAATCTGGACAATACCAAGAAAGGAGGTGGGGTATCCATATTCATCAAAGACACCCACACCTCAAGACTGGTGGCAACGCACGATGCATCGGAGACCATCCAGGTGCAATTAACCATAGGCAAGACTGCTCTACAAATTGTAGCATGTTACAGGCCACCCTCACAAACTCAGGAACCTCACATGGCCTTCCTGAAAATACTAGAGGGATAAATGTATCACCAAACACCATCATACTAGGTGACTTCAATTACCCTAATATAGACTGGGAACACTACTCAAGCCCGAACACCCTAGCCCAAAAGTTCCTGGAATTCATAAACTCAAATGCCATGGAACAACTAGTCACCATCCCCACAAGAGGAGAAAACATACTTGATCTCATCATCACGAACATGGGAGCACAATGTTCAACACCGGAAGTATACCCCTCACTGGTGAGATCAGATCACAAACTAATCTCGCTGGAGGTCCTCATCCCACCCCCACCTGAAATAAAAAGACCACAGTAAAGAACTTCTCGAAGCCGACTTCACACTTCTAAAGACTAGTGTGGTCTCCTTTAAGGCCCCCGAGCCGGCAGAAAACAGTACTCAAGCTGCTGAATCACTTACAAATGCCTTCTACCAGCACCTGCAGGACTGCATGGATAAGGCAATCCCAAGCAAAACAAAGACTCTTTGTACCAAAGGCAAGCGTCCAGTCTGGTGGACCCCAGCCATAAACAAACTCTACAACAAAAGGAGGAAGCTACTACAAGATAGAGCAAAATCCTTAAAAGGTAAGACACCCTTGATCATTATAAGTAAAAAACTAAGAGCTCTCATAAAATCATCCAAAGCAAATTTTGAGATAAAAATAGCTAAAGACTCAAAAGACAATCATAAGGCCTTCTTTAGCTATGTTAGAAACCTGGGAGGAAACTCCCAGATATGCTCAGAACTAGTTCAAAATGATGTGAAGATTACTGATCCTACAGACATTGCCAACATACTGGCTGACAGGTTCAGTGCAAACTTCTCCCCTCCCCAAAGGAGAGATATCTATACCAAGCGATTGCAGCCCCCAAACATCTCCAACGCCCAAGTGAGAACTGCTCTCCAAAGCAAAAACACAGCATCCATGGGACCTGATGGTGTACCCGGCTGTGTGCTCCACGAACTCAATGAGGAATTAAACCCACAGCTAGGACAGCTGTTTAATCATAGTCTTACCTCTGGATACATTCCAGGGAGTGGCGCACTGCAACTGTGGTCCCACTTCACAAAGGCGGTGCCTCCACCGACCCTGGAAATTACCGGCCCATTAGCTTGACAAGCCTTATCTGCAAAGCCATGGAGAGGATCATAATGGACCTCATAAATAAAGACATAGGGAATTTGCAGACTTTGGATCCATCCCAGTTTGGCTTTGTCAAAGGCAGATCATGCCTTCTAAACTTGGTTGACTTTTTCGAAACAGTCACCAAAGCCATTGATGAGGGAAAGGCAGTCCATACAGCCTACCTCGATCTGGCGAAGGCCTTCGATACATTTAAGCCACTCGGGTATCATTGAAAAACTCATCAGCTTAAATGTTAACCCATACATCACAAGATGGGTTGCAAACTGGCTGAGTGACAGAACCCACAGGGTCAGAGTTGCTGGCGCCATGTCAGACTCAAAGCCTGTCACAAGTGGTGTACCACAGGGCTCAGTCCTGGGCCCACTCTTGTTTGGCGTCTACTTTTCCGAAGTACAAGCAAACACAGGAGGGTTATGGCTGACAAAGTTTGCAGATGACTGCAAACTGGGTGCCATAGTAGAAAACACATCTGACACAGATATCCTTCAGAAGGGTCTCACAGAAACGGATAACTGGTGCCAGAGCCATGGCCTAAAGTTAAATGCCAAAAATGCATAGTCATACCCTTCGGAAAAAACAAGGTTACCCCTAGCTACCAAATAGGTGGCAATCCACTGAGCACAGAAGAAGTTATCAGGACCTGGGGACCCAGGTTGATAGTAGTCTGTCATTCGACACCCATGTAGCTAAAGTAGTTAGGAAGACCTTCTACATTGCCCACCTTATCATGAAGGGATTCTCATCTAGATCAAGGGAGGTCATAGTCTCCCTATACTCATCACTCATCAGACCAATCATTGAGTACAATGCCCCATTCGAATGTATCTGACCCGACACTTGCAGCAGCTGGAGAGGCCACAAAGTTCCTCACCAAAAGGATAAAGGGTCTCAAACATCTGTCCTATGCTGCCCGACTGAAAAACTCCAGCTCTATTCAGTCGCTACAGCTTGCTCAGAGGTGACCTTTGCCTAACATACAAGGCCATGTCAAACCCAGATTTGATGAATATGCTTCACCTCAAAAAATCTAGATCTGTCAGAGTCACAAGGGCGGGAGACTTAAACCTCAACACGGCTATTAATAGGACGTGCTGGAGGGATAGATTCATCACCCAAAGACTCCCTATGCTGTGGAATAAAATCCCGGTATATGTGAGGCAGAGCACCTCACTGGCCTTGTTCAAGATAAATCTTGACCAATGGATGGGAGATCGCAGATATACCCCAGGGATTACCTCAGTGTCACTGCTCAACAGAGGCACAGCAAAATAATGGGTATAGTTCCCCATACTAAAGGGGTGGCGTAAGCCACAAAACTATGGGCTAGGCTTGTAAATGCCCTCGGGCAGATAGCCTAGTATGAACCTATGAACCTATGAACCTATGAATATATATATATATATATACACATACACATACACATACACACACTAACATACTTCTAAACATCCATTGCTGTACAACCTACATTGTACGTTGTACTACAACCTACATTGATATGTGCACATAGCAACCTTCAACTACATATGTATGTCCAGCCTTCACTAACAGTTGCAGTATGTCCCTTGCCCTATTCACATCTTCTACAGACTGCTAACACATATGGAGAGTTCACAGTATGTAGATTATTAGATTATGTAGTTTACATTACCTTTGTTTCTGACAGCTTTTTTGGATGGCTGGCTTGCTGGCTGGCTTGCTGGCTGGCTTGCTGGCTTGCTGGCTTGATGGCTTGATGGCTTGTTTTTTTGTTTTTTGTTTTTTTTGCTCTCTCTCTCTCTCTCTCTCTCTCTCTCTCTCTCTCTCCCTCCAGTGGCTGCAATGATGTTATTGCATGTGTGGACTGGCAGTACAGGCTGCTTTTGTAGGTATCTGCATATGTACATGTGATGGCCTCTGCATCAATTGTTGGCCAGCATTTACTAATTGCATGCAGCCTGCTGTGTGGTAATTGCAGTTCTCACTGTGATTTCAGGACAGTGCTATAAAATGTTAGGTTAGGTAGAGGTAGGCCTTTCAGTTTAGCAAGGTGGGGACCATGCTGGTTTGCTGTGGATACTGTTGTGTCAGTCAAAAGGTTGGTATGTCTCTCATATCTAAGGCTGTGTTGTAGCCACTGAAATGGATGTTGTACCGAAACCTAAATGTTGCTTCTTGCAGTTCATTCTTCTCATTGTGTATGTTAACTCACACCTAATAATGCTAACACTGTTTACATGGGAGTATGTACTTTCCTGTGGGACTCGTGGATTAACTGGTATACAACAGTAGCTCTTGCAATGTGTTGCTATGGCTTCACTATTTTGCCTTTACATTCACTCCTTGAAGGCCTGATATTTGTCTTTACTGGAATGTGTTGCTATGGCTTTCCTATTTTCCATTAACATTCACTCCTTGTAATGCACGATATATTTCTTTCAGAAGCAATTTCTTATAAGTTTGGTGTGGTTTGGTGACACTGAATGCAGTCTGGTGAGGCCAAGGTCTGGGGTTTGACACTTACAAGGGTATCTTATTTTGCTGCTGAGCAGTAGTAGGGCCTTACACTTTGTACTAACAGTTATGAATATCAGGCACATGCAGTGCTTGTAAACTGCTATACTGTCCTTAGTTTGTTAGATGGCTACATCCGTTGATATTTCTGGGATGTACTCCTACATGAGGGTGTGCTTGTGGAAGCAATTCTACAGCTATTCACAGAGTGTGTAACAGCAGACAGGCTGATATTCCTGTGTGTTTCTGACACTTGCAGGCCTCAGATACTCTCAGGTATATATTTGAGCAGCCTCAGGGAACGGTACATATCAGTGGGATACACCCGTGATATATTTCAGATATTCTGCAGTTGTGTCTGTGGGGTATTTTGAGCATATGTATTACTACACCATTTCTGACATGCAAGTAGTGTGTACTTTAACTTATTGATGGTCACCATTACGTGGGATTCCCCACCTTTCTGCCTACTGTTAGTACATTTCACAGGGAGTCAGTGGGGCACAGGTAACATTTTTTGACAAATCAAGGACATCCCTGTAAATCAGTCACAGTTGGGATGTCTGGCCTCATACCTATTCAAATATGGTGGTGTTTGTCCTGCTCTGATACCGTGTGTGGTTTGTAAGGCGCTACTCTAACATTATTACCTCCTAGCATGGCTGTTTCTCTTATCACACTAATGTAATGCAATTCCACAAGAACTGCCAGTAAAGATGCAGGAAACAAGCTTTGTGTAATGGCCTTCCTATATTCCCTTTACATTCAGTGCTTCTATGTCATGATATATTGCTTTCAGCACCAAGTTCTTGTACATCAGCTATGGCTTAGTGGTAAGTCATGCAGACTAGTCTTTCCAAGGTCCTGTGTTCGAAACTGACAGGAGAATTTTATTTTGCTGATGAGCAGACTACAGGCCTTGTCATACAGAGTGACTAAGGCACTTTTAAGCAGTTGCAAGCAGGTTTGCGCTGGTTTGCGCGATGCTCACGCATGCGCACAGTCGCTTAGCTATGCGCACACTCGCTTAGCTAAATGCATACAAGCGCACACCCGTTGACTACTGCTTAAAAGTGCTTACTCTCGCTAACACCCGCGCTAATTTCTTTTAAAGAAAAGAAAATGGGGAGATAGGAAAGTGGTGAAAAAGGGGGCACAAAGAGGGTAGGACAGCAGGAAAACAAGCTCGGGATGTGCAGGAAAGATGTAGGGAAGGCCCATTGCTGCCTATTTCTTTACCAGCAACAGCTGTGCATATGTGTGAAATTTGGTGTGAAGTTTGAAACCTTCCACCCCTGAGAGAGGGGTGAGGACAACAAAATATGTTGTACAGCCAATGTTAATTATCAGTTGACATGTCCAGCACACATGTCTGCAAAATGGGCAGCTATGTATTGGGCGTAATTTTTTTGTGGGAACAGAGTGCCCTTTTTTTTTTTTTTCAGGTGAGAGTGGAATGTGAGGTACAGGAAGTAGGTATATTTGGGGAGGTAGGTTGGGGAGGTTAACAGACAAGACAAACAAGACGCATACAGGGGCGGAGTATGACACATGTGGGGGTAAGCACAATTGACAGGGATGGATGTTTGGATATCGCAAGCCCATGAGCCCACAGATGGCAACAGTGGAACTGAGATCCCCACCCATGGGCAGTTACCACTGCGCCTTCATTGCCCAGGACGGGGCTGTGCTGGGGGCTATATAGGACAAGCAGGCACACCCGTGAGTTGCGCCACCCTCGCCTCGAGCTGGCATAGGGGATCAAGCACAGCATGCCTGGTCTCGCTACGCACCACAGACCTGACACTATGGAGGGTGAGTGGACGTTCTCCTCCGGCCATGCTTGCAGAGGAGGGACAAGCCCCATCCCCTGCAACGCTTCCACCCAAAGGTGGCACAGGGCCACCAGAGGAGGTTCCGGCCTGGGCACTGGTGCCAGGTGCACTCGCCAGCTGAGGTGGGAGAGTTGGGTCTGCTGGAATCTGCCTTCCCTGTTGTCCTATGTTTAGCAGTATTTTATGACATTTTGGGTTAGTAACAAACAACACCATTCAAAATTAGTTGTAACAGCATGCATCAGTATTCCCATTAACCAAACACCCATGAATTCCAAACATTAAACAGCAAGCATAACACATGCATATTTAGAACAACAGTACACAATCCAAAAGCATGCACGGTTGATTGATGGCAACAGGTCATCAGGTTTGGATATGTGAACAGGGCACATGCATCAACGTACATGCAGATATGTATGAACCAACAGGACAAATGTCCATGAGAATTAATTGCGTATACACATACCCAGTTTGGTGTGGAATGGCATCATTTGTGAAAATGGGGTAGGGTGAAGAAATATTACATTAACAACTTAAACTACCTATACATATGCTGTACATTCCTAGTAGCTGTAGATATATATCCCCTACATGTCTTTGTACAGTTTCCTATATGTAACCTTAGGAATGTTGGTGATGGGAATGTTACTGCTACATTAATATACATTCCATTTTTATTCATACATGTTCATATCTGGCTGTGTTCAGGTACAGCATCCTGCTACATTTGATTTATATGGCTCTAGACAACTGTGGATGTTCAGTATTTCATACAACCATACTATCTCCATATTGCAAGGGTACAGCACCATATCCAAATTGTGGGACAGACACATTCCAGGTTCAGTAGTTTATTACACCCATTTCACTCTTTGGTTGTGGCTGTCTCATTCATTTCATTATGTACTGACTGCAGTATAACTTTATTCCAGACTTATTACAGCTTTCTTGGTCGATTCATACCTCTTTCTCTCACTCTCACTTGTTATATGTTTACAATTCAAGATGGTACTTTATTCTAGGTGTTATTAACATTTCTTACTTGATTACAACAATCCTTTCCAACAGACTCACTTATTTCATATGGCAGATTTTAAAAGGGGATGTATTTGACACATGTCTATCCTTTGTAGATTGATTACCAGTCATTTTCAGGGTGAAGCAGTTATCTGATATTACAATACAGGTGGAAACTCTATTTCAGACTTGTTTAATGTTTATTTCTGGATTACAGGCTGCATCACTTATCTAATCTTACAGTACTAGCAGAATCTTTCTTCTAGGCTTATTTGAACTTTATTAATATATAACAACACTGAACTCTTTTACAAGCTGTCTCACTTATATTCTATAACAATTCCAGCAAAATAATTACTAACCTGCCTAGTGGCGCAACCTCACCAGCCTATCAGCATAGGCTCGCTGATTCATGGAACGGACACCTGCAGCTGTAATATCAATGAAGTAATATTGGAACATACATCTCCATAATATAGGCTAGGATAATTTCTTACATTCTTAATTACATGGATACTTACTCAGTAGTGGGGAGTTGGGCATTTGCCGGGCCTCCTGGATCCAACGGTTCAGTTGGTCCTGCTTACGTCTCTTCAGGTCCGCATGGTAGTGACGGACCTGTTCACCAGTCCTTGGTATGCCTGTGGCACTGGTGATATCATGTGCCAACCGGTTCCACGCCTCTGCCTTGTATGCACCCCAGTGAACCTGGCCCTGCATGAGTTGAGCCTCATGATCGTGGACTAGGAGCCAAACCATATATTTGGACTCCTCAACACCCCACCTCTATGCTCTAAAGCGACTTTCCTCTCCTGCACCTGCCATCCTGACTGCAAATGGGTACCACAATCAGTTATGCTGTGTATTCCCACCTATGGGGCTTATATATGCCCGTTTTCCCACACTTATCTGTGATTGGCCATTTTGGATATTTATCAGCTTAAGAAAACCTGCTTTGTCATGCTTCTATTTCCATTCATTCCTATATATATGCTAATACTGCATTTCTCAGTACAACTGTCATGGCTTAGTGGTTCAGTACTTTGACTGTGGTGCACAGTATCCTGGGTTCGAGCCTGGGCATTGCTTTTTTTGTTTTTACTACTGTCTAGACAGGCTAGGAGGTGTGTCTGCGTAAAGGCAGTTTTGATACAGCTTGCTCAACGTTGCCCACCGGTAAGCCGGTTGGTGTACTGCACAGCTCTGCGCAAATGGCTTACGCTGGGTAATGCATTATTTAGCTATGAGCACTCATATTCCACTAGGTGCAGCGCTGCTGAACTACAGGCTCTCATTTTAAGCATGGTAAAGCACTGCTCAACTCTGGGCTCTCATATTATACCTGTTAAACCGCTGCTCACCTGCGGGCACTCATATTAAGCTTGTTAAAGTGCTGCTCACCTATGGGCACTCATATTACGCTTGTTAAAGCACTGCTCACCTACAGGCACCCATATTCAGCTTGCTAAAGCCTTGCTAAGCTATGGGCAATTCTGATCCTTTTTTTATATTTTATTATGTCGGATTTCTTCAAAAATACATGGCCCATTTCATTACATTTTACTTAAATTATAGTTTTATATATATATATATATATATATATATATATATATATATGTGTGTGTGTGTCAGGGGATTGTTTCATGCTTATTTAAATAAAAATGGAAAATGATGTTGTGGGGGCTCGAACCATGACTACCGCCTCTTTGGCCAACGTCTCTACCACTAGGCTATTGCTACTTGGCTTAATTTGCATATTTAGATCTTATATGCTTTTCAATGACTGCTAACTGTGACTGAGTGGAGAGCATACCCACGCAAATGAGCACAACTACAAGCAAACATTTTAGGAATTATAAAAAAAAAATTAAACTGCTATTTTTACATTTTACATTACAGTTGGGTTTATAGTCTGTGGGGGCACGTGTGGTGTTGTGTTCCTTGACATTTCCACGGACTCACTCGTGGGAGTTTACTTTCAGGACTCTGACTCTTCTGGGGGCGTGTCCCTTTGCAGAACTCAGCATTTGGACACGCCCCCTACTATCCTACACGACCGTGTTAGCCTAGGGTGTGATTCAGCATGCCCTCATGAATATGCATGGCATGCTGACATCATACAGTTAGACTGTAGCCTCCGTGTAAGACATATTAACTCTTACACGGAGGTTTTGTGAATCCTGCCCATAGTGTTGGCAGTCCGAGTATCTGAATGGCATGACTTTAAACATAGTCATTAAGTTTAGCATGTATTATCCTTTTCTTCAGACTGCAAACTTGTAAGACTTCAACTGCTATCTGACTTATAAGAATCCACAAAAGTAAAGAAATGCTTTTGTAAAATGTGCTTCCTGGCTAAACAATGTTGCTTTAAGTCGGCATGTTTCTTTAGCTTAGCTGAGCATGTCTCTTAGAAAGAGTTGAATTATAGCTGTATACAAATGTGTTCTGCAAAAGTTCCTACAGAGTTTGTTTACACACGTGGGTTTTAAAAATGCTGTTTTTGTTGTGGTTCGTGAGGTGGTCTACTGGTTACTTACTGTGGGAAAAAGTTTCACTGAAATTACCATTCAATAGATAAAAATTCGACAAATAGGGTTCAACAAAGAGGCGTTCAACATTTAGAGCTTTTGACGATGTGATATAAACCCCTTAAACTAGTTATCTTAAATAACATAGCTATATTGATAGTGAACTATAGCTTTAAGAATCTGACTTATTTGTTCTGATGGAGTGCTTATTTGGCTTGCTTCTGCCTGTCTATTGCTGATCTCTGTCTGCATTTGATTTTTCCCACCCACCAGCTTAACTGTTTGTACTCTTAAAGTTGGTGTTTTTTGAGTTTTCCCACCACAACAATTAATCTGATTTTGGACACTCCTCCCAGTCTCATCTCATCAGCTCATTCTACTGAGTACAGAAAGATCAGGTGGGAAAGCCCATCCTCTTACTTTCTTAAACTTGAATAATCTTATGTTTCTTCCCTTCCCATTTAGTAAAAAGCAAACAAAAAAAAACTTTATTTGGCTGCTTTTCTTGCTTTTGCGCATCTTCCTACTTTATTATTTTCTTTTGCTTGTTTTGCTGCTTGTTCTTAAAAGTGTTCACTTGCATTTATTACTGCTTGTTAGTAGTCTAATTCAATTGTAACTGTTGTTCTAAGACTATTAGTTTTGATTTAAGTACTTGAGCTTCAAAATGGGTCTACTTCACTTAGTCAAACTCACTAATCATTGAACACTTCGTCAAACCATATTTGTCGAAGTCTTCATCCAATGAACGATCGTTTTAGCAAACCTTTTCTCCTGGTAACTAACCAGGGGTCCAGTATTTGGAATTTGCCTTTTTCCCCACTGTAGTGCGATCTCAGAGTTGGTATATTTAGTTAGGGGTGTGTGCGGGGGTTTAAGGATGCTGTTTTTGTTACCGTCGCTAAAACAATAATCCAACGGATGAATACTTGACATATAGGGTTCAAAGATGAGGCATTCAACATTTAGAACATTTGATGATGTGACATAGACCCCTTCAAACTAGTTATCTTACATAAGGAAGGTTTGCTGTCTATACTCTTGTGGCAGGAGCGGTAGCTTATATCCTTCTGAGTTGGGAATTGCTGGTTGAAGGTTTATAGTATCTGTTATTCTAAAAGTGTCTTAGTTCTGTTTTAAGTGCTTGAGCTTTAGGTAAGTCATTTTACATTAAGAAGGTTTGTGGGCTACACTCTTCTGAGAAGAGAGGGTAGTTTCCACCCTTCTGAGCTGGAAATTGCTGGTTGAAGGCTTATTGTGCCTGCTATTCTAAGTGTCTTTGTTCTGGTTTAAACTCAATTAACTGGAGCTGCTCTGTGTTTGACATCATTTGCCAGAGGTCTAATGTGTTTCTGCTTGAATGCAAGTCATCCATAGCTAAGAACTAGAAATGTAACTTATTTTTAGTTTGATTTGTACTCTTTCATCTGTATTTTACTGTTTTACTGCATTAATTTGTGGCTTTTTGACTGTTTTTAGTATTTGTGCCTGCTTATTATCTGCACTTGTTTTGTACTGAAATATTGCTTAGTTAGCATAGGCTAGATCCAGTCTTGCTGAATCTAGTCTGTTTTTCATATACTTGAACTCATATCCAACCATCTTACACTAAGGATTGCTCCCCTGCACCCTTGTGGCAGAAGAGCATGGATATCACCTTGTCTGAATTAGGGATTGCTGGAGGATGGATCCTTGTGTGATTTTCTGTTAGGGGACTAGTTTATAGCTGTATAATTTAGACTATATAAGCCTCGCTTTTGCATGTAGCTGCACACAATACAGTGGGGGTTAGTTGTGCCTTATAAAGATGCAAATGCCTAGAAACAACTTTTCCCTGGACACTAGTCAGTGAAATCCTCCCAGGTTCCCTGCTGCTGTGTGGGCAATGCAACTGCACACTTCTGCACTGCAGGCAACTCAGCTGAGCACTGAGAAGCGTTGCCCCACTTTCTATCCCTGATCTTCTATAGAGTAAGTTCACTTACTAATCCCAGAGCAATAGCTGATCTAATTTGCCCTCTCAGAAATTAGTACTTAAGAATAACCTGATACCATGGACAGTCAGTTTTCCAAAATGTCTTCAGTCAGCCTGATTGTCATGGTCATCCTGAGGCAATGTAGCAATTGCCTCATGTATACTGGCAACCACTTTCTCATAAAGCAAGCAAATATAGTATATGAGAAATGTAACTATACCTCAAAACTAGAATGAGTCCTCTCACATAACAATAAACAAGACATCAAACAGGTTGTCAACACATACACCTCTACACTCACACAATATAAGGTCAAGACACATAAACCCACATATGTGGAGGTTCTCAATAAGATCTTAGCAAAAGACCAGAGACCTCCCAAACACAAACAACCTACACATACTGGTACATGAACAGAATCAGCCAATACATATAACATCACACATAGTGTCTCAATAATTAAGCCTCTATGGCAAAATACATCAAACACTAATGTCTTAGTCATAGACAACTCAATAGTGAGAAGCACAGATGTCCCAGTCACCAGGATGGACAAAGAGAATGTCATGGCCAGCTGCCTGTCAGGTGTCAGGATCTGTCAAATCATGCACAAATTCAAGTTACTCAACAACAATTACTGTTATGACCCTGTCATAGTACATGTTGGAGTGAATGACTTCAGACATACCTCTCTGGACTATATGAAGAGAGACGTAACTGAACTCTCACATTATGTGTCCCAGGCAGTTATGTCCCTAGCCTTAAGCAGCATACTACCTTTACCTAGGATGATGCCACAGTACAGACAAAAGGTAATTGAATTCGATAATTGGCTTGGCTTCTGGTGTCATTTCAGGAGAATCCAGTATCTGACAGCCTGGGAAGACATGGTCAACAGACCACGGACTTTGCTAGTGACGGCAGTTACCTGTCGCCTAGATGTTTGCATCCCCAGTGGTGCCTTTTTTAGGGAATGTCAAAACAACAAAACTTCCGATGTAAGGAAATCCACTACAGATAAACTCAAGGTCATGCTGCTTAATGCTAGGAGCCTAAACAGTAAACTGCACTCCCTGGAAACACCCCTCACCTTGTAAGATGCTGATGTCTGTACAGTCACTTACACTTGGTTCAAGGTCATAGGGAGCTCCCCAGCTGTGCAAGGCTACAAAGCCTTTCACACGCTCAGACCTCAAAATGAGTGTGGAGGAACCAAAGGTAGAGGTGTATCCATCTTCATTAAATCCAAATACAATTCAAGACTGGTAAAATAGTACGACTCTCTTGAGCTAATCCAGGTCCAAATAACTATAGGCAAAATACCCAACCACATCACCACTAGCTACAGGTCACTCACTATGAACCAGGAGTAGCAAACTGCTTACCTGGACTTGTTAGAGTCACTCAGTATACAGCCAAAATCCTTGGTCATGGCATTCCATTGACTGGGCAACTTATACAAGCACAAACATGGTCGCTCTGAGGTTGCCGGATTTTATTGATTCAAATGCCCTGGAACAGTTGGTCTTCAACCCCACAAGGGGGTCAAATGTTCTGGACTTAGTTCTCACCAACATGGGGGGGCACTGCATTACTCCTGTGTTTCGTCCTCCCTGCTAAGGTCAGACCATAAGTCAGTTTTGTTTGAAGTAAAGATCAGACCTGACACCCCCCACAGGATTAAAAAAACTGATCAATTTCTGTGAAGCAAACTATAGCCTACCAAGTGATGGTATAAAAAGTTTCAAAGCCCATGCTAACACAGCCAACAATGACTCATATGCAGAAGAGTACTTAAATGCCCTATATAGCCACTTAAACAAATGCATTGGCTCAGCTATACATGACAGGGCTAAAACAAGTTCCTCTCATAAAACAAGCCACCCTGGTGGACTGTAAATATAAATAAGTTATATAACAAAAGAAAGAAACTGATATCTAAGAACAATAGGGAACTTACTCAACAGAGGAAGAATACCCTCCACAGCTTGAACAAGTGAATCAGATATCTTGTAAAGTCCTCTAAGGCTAGTTATGAGACTACATTAGCATACCTAGCTAAAGACAATCAAAAGGCATTTTTAGCTACATCTGAAACCTAAAAGGGAATTCCCAGCTGTGTGCCAAACTTATAGTGGATGGTACCACTCACATTGAATATGAGGAAATTACCAACCTGCTAGCTGACAGATTTGGCAATAACTTCACCCACCTATCCCCAACAGCCATACCTTCACCTTAAAAGTGTATTATTTCTGTTTGTCCAAAACGTTTATTAATTGTCACTGTTCTAAACTACTTTCAGTTTTTATGCTTGACACATTTTTCTGTTTATAATTTTATATTAATTTCTGTCCAGTTATTCGTCATGTATTTTGTACTGTATACACTATGTAATAAAATATTGTTTTACTATGTTTACATTGTACTTGTGGAGCTGTTCTCCCTGGGCCTGCACTGAAAATGGACCATCTTAGACCCAGTCAGGCTATCCTGGTAAACAAATAGAAATAAATAAATAAATAAATAAATAATAAATTCCTGACAGTAATGCACTACTGAGTACACGGCCTCTTGGATAAAATAACACCCAGGTTGCTTACTAAGCAATCTAAAACAAGACCTAGTGGAACCACTTGTCACTCTCTTTAACCATAACCTGGACACTGGTTTTGTTCTGGCAGAGTGGAAAACAGCAACAGTAATCCCCTTGCACAAAGGAGGTCCATCAGCCGACCCAAGAAACTATCAACGAATAAGCCTAACCAGCTTTATCTTTAAGGCCATGGAAAGAATCATTATGCACCTTATCAACAAGGACACAGTCGACCTTCAAACTCTTGACCCAAACCAGTTTGGTTTCATCAAGGGTAGACCTTGCTTATTAAACCTGGTGGACTTCTTTGAGTATGTCACCAAAGCCCTGGATGAGGGAAAAGCAGTACATACCACCTATCTTGATTTAGCCAAGGCTTTTGATGCAGTCCTCCACTCAGGGATCATTGAGAAACTCTCCCACCTGAGAATTAACCCTGATGTCACTAGATGGGTAGCCAACTGGCTCACTGACCGAACGCACACTGTCAAAGTTGGAGAGTCTACCTCCACCAATAGACCAGTTACCAGTGGGCTACCACAAAGATCTGTGCTGGGTCCTCTACTGTTTGGAATCTATTTCTCTGAATTCCATGTGAAAGTAGATGGCCTGTGGCTTACAAAGTTTGCAGATGACTGCAAACTGGCTGCAAATCATTGAGTCCCCCAGTGATGTAAACATATTACAGAAGGGGCTAACTCAGACAAATGATTGCTGCCAAATTCACAGACTAAAACCCAATGCAAAACAAGTCTCATTATCCCCCTTGACAAAGAAGTAGCCCCTGCTAATTATGATGTAGATAGCACCCCTCTTAGCTCAAACCCAGTGGTGTGAGACTTACAGGTTGATAGCAATCTAAACTTCGATCACCATATGCCCATAGTGGTAAGGAAATCCTTCTACATTGCACATCTCATAAATTAGGGGCATCACGTTCAAGACTAAGCAAGCTATACCTCCAATGTGCTAGACCCTTATCAGACCAATAATTGAGTACAATGCTCCCCTCTGCATGTATATCATTAGACATCTGTAGCAACTGCAGAGATCACAGAGATTTCTAACCAAGAGAATCCAGGGCATCCAAAACATGATTCACATGACAAGACTGTAAGCCCTATCACTGTACTCTGTATCATACAGGCTGCTGAAAGGTGACCTGTGCCTGGCCTACAGAGCATGACCCTGCCCTAATGGAAATTCTGCACATCCATAAATCAAATGGGACAAAAGTCACTAGCTACAGGAATCTCAGCTTGGCCTGTGACATTAACAGAACATGTTAGATAGACAGATATATCTCCCAGAAATTGCTACTCCTCTGGAATAAGTTCTTAAGTCATGTGAAGCAGAGCTTCTCAATAGCCCTATTTAAGCCAACCTTGATAATTGGATGAGTGAGCATAAATTCACCCAGGGGGGTGGCACCCATATCTGTCATGGACAGGGATAGTTGGTACTGATCACAGAATCGCTCTGCTAACAGTGGCCATCTAATTATGTTAATTTAAGGTACACAGGTTTTACATAGCTAGGCTTATAAAGACCCTAGTGCCATTAGCCTAGTAGCCTTCTATGAACCTATGAACCTATGAACCTATGAACAAATAAGAGTGGGTGAAGCAGTCCAGACAAATATAACCTAATATGTGGGACATTTAGCATGATTAATGGGGATGGTTGCATTCATTACATTGAAGAAATGTTGACTCATGGCATTAGCATATACAGATTATTTTCTTGCATCCTTCCATGATGTAAAGCACAGAATCAGTGGACAGAATTCATACCTTCCATGATGTAAAGCACAGAATCAGTGGACAGAATTCATACTTTCCATGATGTAAAGCACAGAATCAGTGGACATAATTCATACATTCCATGATATAAAGCACATAATTAATGGACAGAATTTATACCTTCCATGATGT
Source organism: Protopterus annectens (assembly GCF_019279795.1). Lineage (NCBI taxonomy): Eukaryota > Metazoa > Chordata > Ceratodontiformes > Protopteridae > Protopterus > Protopterus annectens. Next base: position 1,616,624,729 of record NC_056743.1, on the reverse strand, counting down.
GAAGCACAGAATCAGTGTACAGAATTCATACCTTCCATTATGTAAAGCACAGAATCTGTGTACAGAATCCATACCTTCCATTATGTAAAACACAGAATCAGTAGAGAAGGGCTGTGCAGCTTTGCAGACCTTACACATCCCTGCATGATGTGTGGCAGCTAAGAAAAGAATTATAAAAATGGAGACATGCACTCTAGAGCATAGAACTCTACTCAGACACAGCTAGCTAAGTAGCAAAGCACCCACCTAGTCATATCAATCAATGTAATAACAAAATTACGCAGAAAAGGAGTGTAATGGCCCACCACTGCCAACCATTAATCAAGGAGCCTCAATCCTCACTACTGGCAACAGTGGGAAATGTTCACCAGGAGGATAACAGGTACACACACAGAAGTTCCAGATGCAGCTCTCTGCATCAAGTAAATTTTCCCTTAAGAGCACACAGAGACCACAGTCAGTCTGGGGCTGGTTTCTCCCTTTTTCTTCAGATCCCCAATAAGACTCCCCACTGGGACAGCTATAGAGTTGAGATTGTAGCTAAGTGACCAAGTCAAGATCTCCATCACTCTCTCTGTCCAACCAGCACTTTGTTTCCCTGCCCAAGTAGCTGACACACACACATTATTTGAGGTTTGACTTACACACACATCTGGGAAAGGCTGGCACAGGTTTACTAGCTCCGCTCCCTTCTGCCCAGACTAAAAGGCAGTTATTACTGCCACCAGTCACTCTTTATCAGCTACTCTAAGACCTTTAACAAAGGGTGTCCAATCATACTGTGTAATATTAATATTAACACAAATGGTAGTATGACCAAGAGCAGGGCTATTAGGAGTGGTCCATACAGTGTCACCAAATAAATATGCAAGTACTCTCAAAACTTAAATATCTCTATACAGATAAGCCACAATTAAAGGTTTAAATATATTTAATAATGAATAATGAAAGAACAACGCAATATTAGATATATAGTCAAAGTGACATCAGAGTTCAAAATCACAGGAAATATTTAAAACAACATTGCAGTATAGTTTCAAATAAATAAAGAAAAACGTCTTATTTTGTTATATTCCTGACTGTATCTAAGTGAATTATTATAATCTAAGAACTTACTAATAGATCAAGGCAGATGTGGTGAATGGATCTTCCAGCTGTTGTCAGGTCCAAGACAAAATGCTGAATGCTCTGTCTCACTAGGATAATTCTCAAATTAATATCTCAAATATTACTGCTGGGATAGCTTGCAGAATGACACAATTTCTTGCCATCTAACTCTAGTTCCCAGGTGAAAACCCCACTGCTGGAAGCTGGCAGTATTTAGCATTTGCCTGTAAAAATACATAGACATCAGATGTTTGATAGATGCTGGAACTCATAAAACAATTGCATCCCTTCATATTTTCAGAGGTACTAATTAGTTCACTCCAAAGACAATACAGAAAGATTCTCAGCACAGACTCTGTGTCTTTAGCTGCATTGAAAACTGATAGATACCATATTTTATTGTGCAGCCTATAAAGTAATTTAATTTCAGCCATTTTCCTAAAATTTGCTGGACTGAAGTTAACCTCCTGTATTCCAGTTTGCACTGTTAATTAAAATATATACATTTACACAGTTACAATAGTGCATGTACATTTCTGTTCTTTTCCAGCAGGGCACACTGTGGATGCATTTCAAACACAAACACTTTATAAAATACCTTTTCAACACACATGTCTGTACGAACCATTTTGAAATACACATGACATACAGTTCTAATACAGTTGTGATGCAAGCATCTTATATAAATCATGTTGATATTCACAAATGACATATAATTGTTTGCAAAATTCCAGATAGCTGTGCTAGCAGTATCTCCCTTCAGTACAAAAGAGAATAAGAAAGATATGCATGTCTTATAAATAACCACAGTGGTTGCATACCCCAATGTTCAGTTCTCATGCTAAAAACCTGCATTCATGCATTACCACTGATGAATGTTTCACAGTAAGTGACACAATGCAGGAAAATGTACCACTATATACATCTCACACACACACACACACACACACACACACACACACACACACACACACACACACACACACACACTCACACCATAATGTCTGTGGTGTGTTCTGAAGGTGCTGATTGCATGGGCAGCCTTAAAATTTATAAAATGGGGTTACAGTAATTATGTAAGAAAGTAGAAAAAGGTGATGGTAAAAAGAAGTGGAACACAAAGAAGGGCACTATATAGGAGAGCGCATGAAGTGCAAAGACAGAGAAATCATTTTTTTGTGGGGATAGATTCCCTTTTACTTATAACATGATGATGAGGGATGAAGGTAATTTATGACAGGAAAACAGAGGATGGAAAGAAGGTGTAGGTAAGACTATAACTGCAAACAGACATACCGGAGTGGATTTGTACATACTTAGATGGTGAGACATGGGATGAAGAGAGATGCAGAGAGGGTAGACAAATAGGAATGATGAAGCTTGTACAATGCATAAGGGTGAGATATACTTACAACAGGAAGAGGGAAACAGGCTGGGATAAGGTGAGATATGTCAAACATTTAAGTTGCTAGTAAGTCCAAAAGGAAACTATGCTCAGTAATTGCCAGCAGGCAGATTAGCATAACTAGTAGTACAGGTGGGTTCCAAGCTGATGGCTCAATGGACTGACCACCCAGGTTAGTATGCCTACTATCAACTCCAGGAGGCATGAGATCATGTAGTATGCTCAGCTCACTGTCAGCTGCAGTCTCTACCACATGCTGCAGTTGTGGTTGGTCCACTACAGGCAATGGGACTGGGTACCTGTCAGAGAAATGTCAACAGAACAATTCAATGGAACAGGGCCAGAAAACTGGGATCAACAGCAAACTACAGCAAGACAAAAAGAAAAATCAAACACTGCAGCTCAAGCTCCAAATGTTTATCCAAAATTGTATAAAACACAATGCTTACAGGACAAACCCTTCATCACTGTACATATCAAGCCATATGCAGCCATCTGTTTTATACTGGTTACATGAATAATTCAACCAATCACTAAAGCCTAACTATATCAAAGCTATACTCACTTAAAAATACATGATTATACACATATACAGCAAAACATGATTATACATATATATATAAATATACTATATAATACTCACATATAATTATAATTAAAATTAAAACTATACTACATATGATGACAACTTTTAGACCAATTCAAAATAAATACATACTCAATTACTCTAGGTATAAAAATGTATACATAAAAAAAAAATTATTGTCCTATACTATATTTTTTTCTATTGCTATCATAGATTACAAACCAAAGAACCCATAATATGACATTATAACATTGTTTATATCCTTGTATACAATGATAAGGTCTCTAACCATCCTCTAACACATAGAGAGCAGGGACAACTGAACCAATCGATCCTTGTAACTGTACTGTTTAAGTCCTTCAATCTGTTTGGTTCAAAACGTTACAATTTTGTTTCAAACTAGAATGTTGCAAGTGGTTATAAAATGAAACTACTCTACACTATTTAATATGTGGTCTTAATAGTTGCTTTAGAGAGTGGAATCAAAACCCTACTGACATGACTAGATATATCATGTAAAATGTTCCTATGGAAAACATATACCTTCTTTACTACAAATGAAAGATTTTCCTCATAATTCAATATGTAATCCACAGTCAGAAATAAGTCCTTGATTTTATTCTCACTACTTATAATAATATTATCCAAGGCAAAAGGAAATGTAGATTATTTGAACCAAAGTGTAGCATCCTAGTTTTGCTGGCATTAAATTCCATCCACTGTTTACTGCCCAAAGTTGTAGACTATCCAAGACACCCTGTGAAACAGCCTGTTTCTTTTTTTCAGAGTTAATAATTACTCCAATTCTAGTATTGTTGGCACACTTGCTGACTCATACCTACCTTGGGTTGGAAAGTACAGCACAGATAGGTTAAACAGCAGTGGTCCAAGCACAAAACCGTAGGGAACACCATATTATCCTTCCTTTCCTTTGATAGAACACTCTCAATTTTTATCTTAAAAAAGTATCAGACGAGCACTTTTCAGTCCACTTATAATATGATGATTAATTCCAACATTATGTATTTGTTCATAAGGAACAAAACTGAATGCCCTATCTATCTTCAAGTAGATCACATCAAAAGATAAACACATATCAACTGATTCACAATTTTTTCTGATAAAAACCTATTAAGTTAGTCAAACTAGATCTACCCTGTGTAAATCGTTGCTATAGAATGTCTACTGCATAGCTTAATTCCCCGTATATCAGTAAGCATAATACTGTTTCAAAATATTTGCAATGGGTACATGTAAGACTGTTATGGTGATAACTGTCAATCATGGGTGTTGCCACCTTTGAAAAAGAGGGAGAACAATGGTTGTTTTCCATACCTGTGGGACAAATCCCACTAGCAATCCAAACTAATACAGCTAACATAAACATAATAGTAATGACTTAGATATCTTAGACAAAAAGTACCAAACCTCCAAACACAATGAATCCTATACCAAACCAACAAAGCCAAAGCTCCAAATCCACAAAACAACAGTTTATTTTCTTTAATGCTTAAGCTTTAAATATGGAATAATGGTTTAGAAACAGAATCCAAGACAAAAGGTCCCTCCAGTACATGTGGTAAGGTGCTTGTAAAGTGCTTTGTATATCATAAAGGTGCCCTACATAAAATGCCTGGCATGACTGGCACACTGCCAAGTAGACAACCCCATAGGAAAGACAGTTATAAAATTTTTTGGAAATTATCTTCCTACTTCTGCTTTCCAAATATACAAATTCTTGATTTGAAATGTGTTTGCACTGGGAACACTGGAATTGTTTGGTGTCCTGCTCCAGAATTCTCTTGATGTTAAAACCTTTCCTGTATACAGTTTTAAAAGTAGTATTCTTAAATCCACTAAGGTCTGTTAATTGCTGGAAAGATTTAAATTCCCTATCTACAATCCTACTTATCTTACCAATGTTACCACTGTATTCAGTGATAAACAGTAACTGGTTACTGTGACGGTCCAATTTGTTGTTATCCTGGCCGGTATGTAAATGCCCTTGCCCCAAAATGGGCATAAATTTCTTACTTCACAGAGTTTATCATATAAGTGGGGTAACCCCTCTCCAAAAACATTTTAAACAACTTGTCACACTCAGTGTAAAATTGTGGGTCCTGGGATGTCATTGTGAACTTGAAAATGTAAATAACTATTTGTCCTGTAAACTGTGGAAGTAAACCCTAATATATCTTTGGTTAACGTAACATCCAAATAGTTAACAAATTCCACAGATGTCTCATAAGTAAACTTTAGGAAAGTAGTGGTACCCCTAATATAAGTAATAAACTCATAAATGGTCTCAACTTGGCCAACCCAAAAAATGCAGATATCATCCAAAAATCTGGAGTAATGAATCCAATTCTTTTCAAAACCACTTTTGTGGACAAATTTCTTCTCCCAAACAGCCATAATGATATCTGCATAAGTTGGAGCACAATTGGCCCCCATCGATATCCCAGTAATCTGTTGAAAATATTCACCCCCATAGAATATATAGTTGTTTTTTAGTACCAACTCCAACAGCCCAGTAATCATGCTCACATCATTGTGGGTAATCCCAGCACACTCCCACAATGCCTCCTCTAACCATTCCAGTCCTATGTCCGTGGGAATTACTGAAAATAAATCAACCACGTCTATGGTTAAGAACGTAAGGTTTGGCCTGTACAAATCGTTAGTGACTCTCCGCAGGAATTCCCAAGAATCTTTAAGGAGGTAGGATTCCTTCCCCCAAACCTGCTTAAGCTTCCACACATTTGTGGATTTTAGGCACACCAAAAATGGTGGGCACTTTAGGATGATTATTTTCTAAAAATGAAAAGATGTCAAATTCAATAATCTCCTGATCTAACATGTCCTTTATGGTCAGATCTATTTTTTTATATGACAGATGTATTTCATGAATGGAGGTTGAAGTGTATTTGTCAGTATCATACAAAATTTCCCCCATTTTACTTTCATACAGGATCTGACTCATAAAGACAGTGGGTTGCATCACCCTAATGGAGTGATTGTGTTGCATTGGTTTCCTCTTCACTTAAGTTGTAATCAAAATGTGCATGGCTTAATTTTTCAATTCTGTTCTCTAAATTACTGAGCTGGGGATGTAATGGTGGGTTGAATGTACTGGACTTCTTTAAGAACAAACTCGGAGCCACTGGGCCGTGACCAAACAAATGTTGGAGGTTTAATTTTCGAATAAACGTTTTGAGATCAAGAATACTATTTACTAACTGGCTGCCTCTAGCTGGTACAAATTTAAAACCTTTAGTAAATAAATCAAAACAAACCTCAGTTACTGGTGCTTCACTATAGTTGTAAATATGATATCCTTGTTTACTGTATACCTGATGTACTCCTATGTTTGTAACAGAAATACTATTTCCTATTACCATGCCTGGTTTCTGCCCCTCCCTCTCGCCTGAACCCGATTGTCCCTCCTTTGTGAAAAGATCGGATATACAGGGTATGTGTTGGTTCTCGATCTTCTTGGTAAAAAATTTTCATCAGTTTGCTCTCCCATATCTGTAGGACCATTGTCTTCCCCAACAACTGTTGTAGATGGTATTGTTTCTTCCCTGAATACCAACCCCCTGTTGGACTGGGAATCCTGGAAATACATTCCCCTGGTGTGGGGCGGGTTGGGATACTGTCTGCCCTCCCTGTATTCCCTAAGATCTCTGTACAACTTATTATACTTTCTTTTAATTATTGTGTCACATTGTTTATCAATGTTTTTACGAACTTCATGGTACTTAGCTTTATGTGTTTCAACTTCAAATAGTAAATCACTAGTAATGTCATCATTACACTTAAAGATCTGTTCGGTTAATACTTTAATTTCACATTCATTTTTTCTTAATTATAGCCCTCACAATGTCTAATCCACACCTATCAAAGGCTTGTAACAGTTCCATGTGAAACTCACTGCCACATACAACATGGTTCTTATACGTTTGGGTTTTAGTATTTTGTTTTATTTTAAATTTTACTTTTTATTTAGTAGATATGGAAATTTAAAGGATTTTATGACATTTATTGTGTGGCTTTAAATGTGATTAATTAACCTATTAGTGAGTCAAGTGTGTAATTGTTTTAGTATTTAAACCTGTGTGATTTACTAAGTGTTTGTCTGATGAAGTCATAAAATAAACTGTTGTTTCGTGGATTTGGAGCTTTGGAGCCTTATTGTGAGCTGTTGCGAGTGGTATTGTACCACAATTCTTTCCTTGCTTTGTTGGTTAGGCAAAAAGTACCCTTTAAGACCACCTGGCATAGCTGCTGAGAAAGGTTTAATTGCATTTAATGTACTATCCACCAATCCTACATTTAAAATTGGACAAGTGGTGCTATAATTATCAAAATCAAGTTCTGACATGAAGCCACTGTTATTAGATAGTGATAAGAACTTTTCTACAAATACATCTACTAAGTTAGAATTTCAAAAAAGACACTTGGACTTTATTCTCTTGACAAATCACATGAATTTTAGTCCCTGTCTTTTTCATGTGCTCACACGGGTTCTTGAGTAAATCATTATTACCAGCCATAACAACCATTTTGTTATATTTTATTTTATTAATCATAATAAGCTTAGGAAATTGTGTACTTAATTTGACAAGTAAAACACCCCAACACAGAAATAAATTTGCTAAGAGTAGATAAAGGTTTTAATGGCGGCACAAATTGTAGGTCCCCAAGTATAAGAATCAAATGGTTTCATTTATCTTTCTTGCTAACTCTCATAACTTTGTTTTTGATGCTATCTGTAAAATCAGGATCTTCATCTAAGTTCTCATTATTCTGTTTTTTTTTTTTTTACATTTGTTTGATAATTCCATTTTTTCTCTTTTTAATACTAACTAAAGACTTTAATTTGTTGTTTATTACATCTTTTTGTACTTCAAATATCTTAAGTTATGCCTACTTTTCTGTTACTACATGCCTGTTTACTTTTTCTATTTTGACCTCTATGCCAAACTGAGTATGCTTGGATATCCTATAATATTTGCAGCTTATTATATGATTACATTTTATTTGAAGCCAATCTCTCATTGGCCTCTGCAGCTATATAAGTCATATAAGACTTGAATATTATAGCAGCACTCTGCTATACGTTATGTAGAATAGATATGATGGAAGTCGGAGAAGAAGGTGAAGAGCAGGAGAATGGAAAGATCACCTGTGAAGATGGAATAGTTGATGCATACAAATGGATGGTGAGAATGAAAAGAAAGAGGGGATTACTGATAAAAAAGGAGAGGGAGAGACAATTATTGCTATTATCACTTGTTGAATTGGTTAATGTTTTTAATATGAGCTGATTGTGTAGCAGTAAGTTGAAATATTGTGATTGCTGATGCTATTTTATTGGAAGCATTTACAGGTAGCGTCTCTGAGCATAACTTTACTGAGCTGTCCACAGACATATGGTGGAAAACCCATATTCAAGTTGGGCTACAAGGATGCCTTTGTCAATGGCCATCTACTTTCTGGAGATAGATTAAAGAAGATTTTTTTAATCAAAATAGTAGTCTGTTGGCCTTTGATTTATTTATGCTGATGTTTTACTCAAATGTTTAAGTCTGGTCATGTGATACTCGCAGATATTTAAAGTAAGTGTGTTTTCAGTGGGTTCCTTGTTATTCAGTGGTAAGATCCAATATATTGTGGTATGGCTGTAAGTCTTTGTCTTGTTCTAAAAATCATAGATTTTGCTTTTTGTGGCACTTATGATCCTGTTATGTTTGAGGAGATCAGAAACCTTGGAGAGGTCATCTTCTGGTTGTTTCTTTTTTTAATTGTGGAGGGACAAATGTCCTGTATAGGACCATGAAATAATCACTTGTTGTTCACAAGATTTTTTGCAAACTGAAGGACTGCAGATAAACTGGCATACTGTATGAGTTTTACTTCTTCACAATGACAGATCATGCCATTCACAAATATATTACAAATGGAATGACATTAGTACAGAACCATGAGTGACATCAATAATAAAAAAACAACAACTGTGAAGTATGGCCAATCCATCTGACCAACTGATACCTTTCTTAAATTGCTTTGAAAGTCCTTAGTGGTACTGGGGGAAAGGTCATCCATAGTTACAGTCATGGGGACATTGCATGGTCAACAGTATCAAATGGCTTTGAGAGGTCCAAAAAGACTGATGTAATAATTGGTTACAGACATACTTCTCAACATCTAGTAGGGCAGCATCAGTGTCATGGTTAGGCCTGAATTCTAGTTAAGGTTGTATTTTAGTATTTTTGATAAGGGGACATGAGAGCTATGTGATGACAGCTATTCAATGCAGCTTAGCATCCTCCTTTATGTAGGGACATAATAACTGGTTTTCCTTCGATGCTATGAACAAGGAACACTTGAGATATTTGCTAAGTAAGACAAAAATGGGATTTGCAACAACATTTGGCAACATTAGCATTCCAGGGTAAGAGGCTGCCAAATGAAATACATGTAGGTTTGAGTTTACAGAGAGATATAAACCTGATCAAATGCTTGCTGGGTAAATCAGGGCAGCTGTGCTTTGCAGAGGTATAATAGTCAGACCATCGTTGGCCTACCAAGGTCTTTTGTACTATATCATACAAACAATTATAACAGGTTCTGAGCCTCACAATATTTGATGAAGTTAGCCGACAGACTGGAATGTCTAGAGTAAACTAGAAATAATCAGCATGAAATATTATGACCATAATCTGAACCATGATTTATGGAAAGTGTTTTAAGTATAAAATGTGTTTTGTGCATCAGGAACATACTGTTTATGACATTCAAAATCAGTCTCTTGAGGAGCATGTTAACAGACTACTATGAGTGTCTTTAATAACTTTAATGTGGCATGGGATACTATCTGTGAATAATATATAATATGCATTTCCTGAGAGTAAACAAGTGAGGCTATTGCAGTACAATATGGCAACATCACCTGCACCATAATGCTTTCCATGCGACTGCCAGCTACTGTAACTAGGGAATGGATTCTGAGCTGAGAATTATGGCTTTAAAACATGTTTTGGAAACTAGTAGAAAGGCAGGTTTGTACACACTAGCACAGCCACAGATAAATGTATCTTGTTCCTGATACTCCTGGAATTGATATGATAAAGTTTTAGGCCAGTAGAATTATGTGAAACTAAGTTGGGACAAACATCTCTGGAATGTAGAATAAGAGATGGTGAGGTTTTTTTTGTAATAATTTACTTTAAGGATAATACCGTCATGAAAAGTCAAAACATTTTAGCTTTCTGTTCTTACCATGTGGGCTTAAGTATTCTGCTATGTACTTATCTGTGTATTTTTGGCAATATATTCCACCCTTGTGGTAGTGAAAACATTCCTGAATAGGAAGTGTATCTGTGTTGTATAATATAAAATGCATGCAAGTACCTAAAGGGTCAAGAAGAGGATGTAGAAACACTTGGTGTGCCATTTTATTATAGTTAATTATTTTTTTGTTTGTTTTAATGGTTTAAATAAAAGAAAGAATAGCCAGGATGCCTGATTTTCAGCTGATACAAGTATGCTCATGCAAAAAACGACATGAGGCATAAGCAACCTAGCTAAAAGATAAAACTGTGCAAAATCTCCACAACCTCAGACACGTTAGAAACTGACCTTTAAATAAAATCAAATATGACAAAATAAACTACTACTCTACTTGCAAGATAGCCACTAAAATAACCCCAGATTATTCTGAAAGAGTCCATCAGTAGTCTTCTACATGGTGGCAGTAACCAACAGCCCTAGACCAGATCAGGAACCTGATTGTACGGACTTAATATTAATTTCTTGCTTTATCAGCACCATCAAATCTCTAATCAACATTAAGACCAACAGCATTTCCTATAGCACAAGAGACACCATAGATAACACTCCCATGCTAGATCTAATTAGAAGAAATGTAACTCATATTTCCATTCCTGTTTCCTCAATAAAAACATGTATCACCTAAAACAGAAGTCCACTGCTTTAGCCATTGATGACCTGCCAGTAGAATACCTAAAATGGCAGTAGGTGCATTAGCCTAATCCATCTCATCACTTATAAATAGATATATCCAACAGTCCCATGTCCCTTTGTTCTATAAAAAGTCTTATTTCAAACTGCTATACAAGGGTGGTACCACTACTGACCACAATAACTACAGACCTGTAGCTACACTTTTTTCTTTTTCTAAAATTCTTTTTTTATCTATTATTTTCTGTTGATATAAACTTGCTAATAAAATTATACATTGCTGAATATTCTGGATTGTCCAAAATGGATCACACTAGGGTATTCAAAAAATAAATGAGGCCAGATTCTAGAGCTCCGGGACACGAGAATACATGGAATGTTGGTTTTGGAACTGATTTGCTTAGTACTAAATTTTCAAACATCTCTGACAAAAAAAAAACATTCTGTTTCCTAAATAAAAACAGGCAGACAGCTTCCATTCAGCTAATGTAGGGAAAAAATGATGAATCAGTGCAGTCAGTAAAATCATTTGAGAAGTCAAGTATAATATGGAGGAATAATGCTGGGTCCATGGTTATAACCAGTCTGTTATGTGTTTAAGACGTGAATGCCAAAGTATTCATCTTGAGAGTGAAGAATGGGAAGTTAGTCTTGACATCCATATCAAGGACACATAAAAAGTTGGATAATGATTGTACAGACCCAATTATGAATCTTTGCAGCCCATGGAGGTTTAGTCTACTATAACTGTTAAAGGAAAAAAGGCGCAGAAGCATTAAGTGTTTTACAAGACTGACAGCATAAAGGTACTTACCACTGCCAGACAGACAGCAGCCAACAGAGGAGAGCAGGGGGAAGAGCAAAGATATTTAACAACTTGATAAACATGTCAGCTAGCTGAAGCATTTAACGTTTGTTTGAACCTTGTGCTTCTTCTTCTTCTTCTTCTTCTTCTTCTTCTTTTGGGGTGGCTGCTAATTGCTGTTAAAGCTCTAATGCAAGACTAGAGCTTAGCAATGGAAAAGCTACTTAACAAAAGCCGGCTAAGCACCACTCTGAGCTCAAACAGGTGCTTAACAAACCTGTCTTTCCCCAGTTTTAGAGAGCAACTGCACTACAAAGAAGATTATGATCAGGTCTCTGAGCACAGAACCATAGCTGGGTCATCCAGAATCTTGTGAAAAAAATTGCTCCAATATGAAACTGCAACAAACTGCTTGCTTGAAATATAACAAGATGCAGCTTGCTGCAATTGACACACACTTCAATGCATTAGCTGTGCTCCCAAATGCAATGCTTTTATGAAGAGCAATGTCCTTGAGTCTTCATAAAATAATGCAGGTACTTCACTCTTGCACCATTAGCATGTGCCAATTGTGCCCCCAAATAGCTTTCATCAAGGGCAGCCACACTCTAAACTCCAACAAAGTTAGAGTTCTGTCTGGCCATAACGAACTTATGTATTTGAGACATGAATGACAAGAAATTCACCTCAAGAGTGCAGCGAAGCTCAAGAGGTGACTCTTGACATTCTCATTGAGATCACATAATAAGGGTTACTCATATGATTAGAAAGACTCAATCATAATTCTTTTTAGTGCATGGAGCCTTAGCTGCTCGATGTACTGCCAGTTACTGAATAAATGTTCTAGGAGAGCAAGTGTTTTATGATTTTAAAAGTCGTGGAATACTTAGTGCTATCAAAAAGGCACTGAGCAGAAGTGAAGTTTCCCTCTGAGGAATGAAAAGAATTAAATGCTGCTAGACACTTCCCTCTGTCCCACTTCATGTTCATCAAAATGACAGATTGAGGTAACTAGCATCTTTTAAAGTTAAGCTGTTTTGGCTTCTAACACTGTTCAATTGTGGCTGGCACTGGCTGCTGTTATGTATGAATCTAGCATGAGACTACAGATTAACAGTGCTTGAAGCTACTTATACTTTACAAAAGCTTGTTAAACACTTTTCTAACATCAGAAATGTGCTTAACAAGCCTGACAGTATCTGGAATGTAATCTGATGTATTTATAAGATGCTATTTAAATTATAGTTGGATAATTTATTTAGACACAGTTCATCAAACAATTCTTTAATCATCAAAATAAGATATGTATTTGCCAATGGAATGTAGGAAAATCACCAAAATAGCTTTTATTTTAATTCGTGTAGAGCAGAACCTCCTCCACACAAAGACTGCATATGTTCTGTCCACTGTACTCCTCTAACTTGTTTAAGTAAATTAAAACATCACAACAGCTGAGCAAAAATAGTAAATTCCTGCCTTGGTAGTCTCATACAAAACAGGTTTTTTTTCAATGAAAAGAAACTAAAACACTATTTCTGTGGGCTCTGGCTCTTTCCCATGCTTAAGAAAACAGATATTTTCTTTGGCTAATTATGCCTTGACAAGCCAAACAACTCTTTTAAATATAAAGTTACAAAATAAGTACATGACTGCAGTCTGAGTGGCATGATAGTTCAGATATCAGACATGGTTGTAAAACAATACAGAGCACTGTGAATGATAGCAGAATGGACTAACTACATTAAATCACATATTTAGTTTAAATGAATGATCTGTGCACAGCTGAAAGCCTGCAAAGGATTCATGTATTTAATTAGCTTGATAGATGGCTGTAAAATGATGCCATTTAAAACTTCAAACTGGCTTTCCAAAGTTTTGTTGAAGGATGTTAAATGCTAACAAGAGAAGTTAATCTAATCTAGAAAACACCTAAAGTTCTATTTGAAATACGAACACTAAAACAAAATAGAAACTAGAATCAGAGCTATTATGCACAAAAAAGGTTTGACTTCCAATATGAAGCTGCAGAAGGAAGATAGTAGTAACTTTACTATTGTACAGCTAAGTAGGTCCTGGACAGAACTGCCCCTTGTCATGGGTTACAGACGAGCACTGTCCAGTCAAGTGACTTGCTCAGACTCAGATAATATGCAAAAGAAAGTGGAAGGAATCGAATCCTGCACTCTTAATTATAGGAATCAGCTTGTCATAAATTGTATCACTATATATACAAAATAAAAAAAAAAAATAAAACTTATGCAGCTCATTTTTTCCAGGGTGACCGTGACTCACTGCACCACTGATGTGGGGGACAATGTAAAGTAAACTAACTCCAACTTCTTGAAATAAAGGAAATACTCTGCTTTGCTGTGTGGTTTACTCCTGCAGTAGCCCCACTTCAGGAGGTACTGGGATTTGGCTATACTGCAAAAATAATAAGGACTTATAATGCAAATATATATCAGTTTTTAAGGTACTTACATTCTGAATTTTACTGTAGTAATTCAGTTATTTCATTTCATCTATGTGAACTTTGACATGACAGTACAAGATCCTTAGCCTTACACCCATTTCTGTTCTTATTAATGGTACTGCAAAATATCTGGGGAGTATTCAGTGTCATTCTGCAAAACACATTCATGCCAGAAACCGAAAAGGGGAACTGTTCAGGCAGAGTATACCATTTTAGGCCCACACTAAAGAAAATGAATGACTGATCTTTTGATGAAAACTCTTGTTTAAATGCAGAAGTATAGAATCATGACCCTGTGAGATAAATATTCTGATCAGGGCCGTATGGATCAGAAGGAATACTGAAAAGTAACGGTGAAACTTTTGAAGGAGAAATGCGGGAAGTTTTTTAAATGTCATGTTTATTTTTGTCTTTGCAGTAGAGACCATGTCAGTTCTGTCCCCTATACTGACCATCCATGTAGCTACTGCCATGGCTATGCCCATTTACTCTTCATTAGCAGGGTGAGAGCCAGTCCTGATACAGCCATCACCCAGACAGCCATGAAGATTTTTCTCTTTTCATTCCTAGTCCTTCCTCAACCAGTGAATGTGCATGCTCACAGAGATAATGGCCTGCTATGCCTTCCCCCTCTCTTTGTCTGTATATTCCAGCTCATGCCCTATGAAGGTTACCAGGCACATGTAATTTGGCAGAGCCAAGCATATATGCCTGGCTAATGTGCTACCTGCTGTGCACCTCTTTATCCAGTAGCTATAGCAATGCTAAGGGCTGTAATACCTACTTACTTTTCCCATAGGTGAATCAGCATTAACTATATACTTCTATCCTCTGTCATTGTCTTCTGCAGAAGCAAGGGTCAATAGCTGATCCAGGGAGATCTTGTACACAGTCAGAACACAGTCTAACTGTGCTGTAGAGATTTTTCACATTATTGAGAGTTGCTGTAATTCCACTTTGTGCTACCTTACAATGTACACTACATTGTAGGAATGGGGATGTCAGTCGTTATACTTCCAAACAGTTTAGTGAAGAATGACCAGCTAATGTGTCATTAACTAAATGAAGATTCAGCAACATTTTGAACTTTCTGGGATTTACTTTCTTTACTTTCTTAGAGGACTGGTGATTTCAGAGGTACATAACATAAAATAAGTAAGGCTACAGGGGGTCACAAACTCCTGAATAGGGGTTATGTGCGACTTTGTGCCTATATAAAAAATGGAGATGGATTTTTTTTTTAAATAATTTGTATTCATTTTATAAACTTGAAAGAAAAAATACAATTTAAACATAATAAAGGAACAAAAAAGTAACTATATACAAGAGTCCAGCAAAACAAGTCATTAATACTTTTCCAATAGATCATTCAGTTTTTGGCAATGTTTTTTCTGGTGTCATGCTGGAAGTTCTTATGTATAAAGTTGAAAGTTCTCTCTTACATACACTTTTAGTTAAAATAAGAAAATCGTTAAAAGACAAAGCAGTTTTACATTTCCAGTTTTTTGTAATTATTTTTTAGCTATTGATAAAGTCATCCAAAGGAGAGACAACTTTGATATGGGGACAGCATCTGGTAGTGGAGCATTAAACAAAATAAATGAGTCAGATATATAACATGTATCAGTCCATAATGCATGAGAACATTTTTTTAAATTCATTCCAAAAAGAAACAACCAAGGTATATTTTAATATCATATGTGACCAATCTGGTTCTGATTCAGATTCACACCTCCAGCATTTAGTTTCCTGTGTTTTAAACATCAGGTTAATTTTGCTGGGCATTAAAAAGTTCCTATGAATCAATTTCCAACAAACAATTCTACAATAGAGGATGTTGTTTTATAACTTGATTTTAATATCAATTTCTTGTTGTTCAATGAGAATTTAGATCCCTTAATCTTGGTAGAATAATTTCAAAAAGATGAATTCAGATTTACATATTAAGATCTTATAATTCTATATATTACTGATGTATATGACCTATTATGAAAAGGGGTATAATTTATATTAATTAGAAAATCTAATATATTAGGGATGCTGTTTTTCTTGATAGTTCATTATTATTTTAATTTTATCATTTACATGTGTTATACAACTATGAATATTTATCCAGTTATTATTCAATAAGGAGTATTTAGAGAAAAGATATTCAGTCACATGTAGTTTATTACTATTTAGAAATTGATGCCAAAATAATAAGTTACTCTTCTGAAAATCCGACATCTTATTTACATTGACTGTTTCTAAACAGCCTTTAGTTTTATGTATAGGTAATAAAAGAAAAAAATGATCTTTAAGAATATAGTTAGTTTTGATATATGTTTTAAAAGTATGAATGATATAGTCAACTAGCAGAATGAGTAAAACTATCTGTGTATCATTTGTAAAGTAATATTTTAAAGTCCAATACAATTTGTTGATTCCTAAGAGATTTTGACGGATTATATTATATTTATTGCTTTGGACTGGTTTTTGATGTATGGATTTCCATGCAGAATGATATAAGGAGTTTAACCATAAAGTTATGTTTATAATATTGGATTTTGCTAATAGTTCAATGTTAGGAAAAGCTATCCCTCCATCTTCCCAGTATTTAGTATGCCATTCAAAAGATTTTCTCGGCTTGTTAGGATTCCAAAGAAATTTGAGAAGGGTGGAGTTTAGTTTATTTAAATCTTTTTTTAGGGAAGAAATATTAATGCCTGTATATAAAATATGATTTTTGGAAGAATAATCATTTTTATTAAAGTAAGTCTATCTTCTATTGTAAAAAAGGATTTGTTCCATTTGTCTTTTAGACATTTAACTATATTAGTTAAGTTAGTGTAATTAGTCTAAATTGTATTTCTTGTTGATGGTGTAATAACAGTTCCAAGGTAATTAATACAGGTATTATTCCAATTGAATTCAGTATGACTGTTTAGGAAATTATCAATTTTTTATTGACTTAAAGGCTTCTTGTTTTATTTTTGTTAAACTTTAAGCCTGAGATTTTTTTCAAAATGATTTAAAGAAATAATAATTTGATTTAAGGAGGACTGTATGTCTATTGTAGTTAGCATATCATCGGCAAATAACTGAATCCTACAGTTATGTTCTTTATCTATATGAAACCCTTAATCATATAATTATTTCTAATAGAATTAGCAAGAGGTTCTATAGCAATAGTGAACAATGATGGAGATAAAGGGCAACCTTGTTTTGTACCCATTGTAACTTTAAAGGATTTAGATATAAAAGAACCAATTTTAACAAATGAATAAAAATTATTATATAGATTAGTGATGAGGTTAATGAATAATTCAGAAAAGTTATATTCTTTAAGTGTTTTAAATAGGTATGACCAGCTAATAAAATCAAAAGCTTTATTTAAATCAAAACTAATTATTGATAATTCTTTGTTCTTTTTGTTGGCTAAGTCAATTAGAGTGTTTAATGTGATAACATTATCATAAACTTTTCTATTTAAGATAAAACCTGTCTGGTCTACATCAATTAATATTAGTATAATATGATTAGGTCTTCTGGCTAGGATGGACATAAATAGTTTATAATCAACATTCAACAAGGAGATAGGTCTGTAAGAGGAACAGAATTTACTATCTTTATCTTTTTAAGAATGGGTGAAACAAGGATTTAGTGCCAGGATAGGGGAATCACTTGTGAAAATCTAATATTTTCAAATACATTCTGCAGAAGCTTAACAATATTATCTTGTAAAATGTTTATATAGTTCAGGGATTACACCATTTAAACCTGGTGCTTTATTCATTTTAATGTTATTAATTTGATCTTTAACTTTTTTTAATGAGATAGATTTGTAAATAATATTTATTTGTTCTCTAGTTAATCTTTGATTTATATTATCTTTCAAAATATTTTAGTAGCAACGTCATTGTGTAATGCTTGGAAAGCATTAATATTGTCATAATGGTTTCTAAAAGATTCTAATATGTCAGTTAAATCAGTTATTTCTCTATCTTCCCCCCTTTGGCTTACTCTTATTTCTTTAATATAATTAGTGCTTTTTTTTCTTTAATCTAACAGATGGTTTGTGTAAACTTTTGTGATTAACTGAATAGGAACAAATTTTCCATTTTTCTAATTGAATTGTTATTATATGTTGTATTGTATCAAGATATTTTCGATTCAGTAATTTTAGTTCAAGATTAATATTTGCATCTTTTGGTTTTGCATTTGATTTTAAATTATCTATGTTAGACTGTAAAATGTTTAATTCTCTATTCCATTATGTCCTGTTATTAAGATGCCAGCTTCTGATTTTCCCATACAAATAACCCTTTAAAGAATCCCAAAGTATGATCTCTGTGGCTTCACCATTATCATTTATTTCCATGAATTGATTTATTTCTGTAGAAAACCATTCCTTAAAGTCTTTTAGCTGAGTAATATATGTAGGAATTCTAGTCTTATTGATTAAGATATTGGTCCTAAAGGTGAGATTAAATGAAATGGCATTATGATCAGATAATGGGCAATGGTACAAACTGTTAGAGGTGAATACTTTATCTATAGTAGTATGAGTACCAAAATGAAATGAATAATGTGCGTGTAGAGTAATGAATTAGTGGAATTCAAGCCATATATGTCTCATAAATTCAAGTCATTAATGACATTTCTTAAATGCTTAGCAGAAGATGACAGTTTAATTTTTTGCTTATTGATATCTGCTTCTGATAGACCATAATTAAAGTCTCCTGCTATAATTAATTCACCTTTAAGGTGCAAAGTAAGTGTCCAATAGTTTTTGGATGCTTTTCATACCAAGTTCCTGTGATCCAGTATGTGTTAACTAATATATAATATTGTTTGTTGATTTCAATTGTAATTGTTGTTAACAAACCATCCTTATCAGTAAATGTGTGAATGATTTTAGGTTGAGGTATAGAACATCTCCAAAGGATCATTGTGCCTCTCCTTTTTGACTTAAAATATGAACCAGCCAGTATATAGTGGCCTTTAAAGGATATTCTATTTATGTCTTCTTTAATCACATGAGTTTCTTGTAGGAAAATTATATGAGCATCGTTTAACATTAGGTATTTATTTAGACTGCTTTTTTTTGATGGATTATTTAAACTATTGATGTTTAAAGATAAACAATTATATGTGGACATAAAGGTTGTAGGAAAAAGATTTTGATTAACCTATAAGTCAAATTCTTATTATGTAAAAAACTAAGTAAAGTTACAAAGAAATATTTCTGTGGACATAAAGAGTAATAAAATACTTAAACAATTAAAACTATAACTATTTAAACCATTCATCATGGAATATAATGTTCCTAGTTGGATAAATACTTTATCCAAACCACTCATCAACCAAACCAGATTAAAATGATTAAACAAAACCCATGCGTAGCTTGTGCTACTTCTTAAAAGAAATATTAAGTTGTATATGATGATTATTCATTGTTGCAAATACATGAAAGTTATTTTAAATCAGAACACTTGAGTATCAGTCTATTTTATGAGTTGTTAGGTAATAGAAAAGGTTTAATACATAAAAACTGTTAGATCGACACTATATACAACTATGCATTGATAAATTATAAAATCTTCATTAATACTATATGCAATTATATTAAGAAATAAATAAGCATCACAAAAAAGAATAGGTATGAACAGCATAACTTTTATCCTTTCACAAAAATAACAGTTAAATATGCATCTGTTATTTGACTGAGAGCAATGAGAAAAAAAATAAAAAATAATCACAGTTATGTTTCCATTTTGATACTATTAAACAAAGACCCTTTGCAAACACTTCTGAAATTTATAAGGAAAGCAAAAGCAACAATGACCATTTTGTCCCCAGTCTAGCACAGCCTACAATGATATGTGTGTACCTCTGAGGTGAGTAAGCTAGATTAAAGAAATAAAGACATCATCACCAGTTCCCTCATATTGAATTTAACAATGCTTTGTATATACCAATGAGTAGGATCCATTATAGAGTGGTTGGGATAAGTGACAAAGGCTACAGCCAGCCTTATAACAAAAAGCACTTATATATCTCTTAAATTGAGAGGATGATAAAGGAGCTCTTGTTATCAAAATAGATCTCCCCCCTTCATTAGATAATTCTCTTTTTATCTAGCCATTATAACTATCCCCGGGAGTCATGAAGCTTGCACCAGGCGCAGGCGTAGCATAGGTGGAATAATGCCAAATATGGCCGTCGAGTGATTCAGGTACGATCCAATACCACGTGCACTACCGGCGTACGCCAGAACTGCGCAGCCCTCAGCATAGGTATGCTAATCACCCCATGTGCAGTGTCGCACCATGCAAATGAAGGCAGATAGTGATTCACGAAGTGGTGCAGGTGTAGCATAAGCCCACGGAAATGTAAACCAAAAAACACGGTTTACATTTTCCCAAACAGAACATCGGAGCTATGGAAGCAAACTAGACTCATGTATTACAAAGTTAACATATGCCAATGGCTAAATACACAGCCAATGGCATAAGAAAAGATGCACAACACCTAAAAAAACAACATTTAATGTCATGTCCACAGTAACACACAGTACAACCGCAGGGCATGTGTGCACAAACTGGAACATAAAGAGAATATATAAAAATGTCATAAAATCGCAATGTAATACAAAGCAGGTTTACACCATAATACACAATGGTAGGCATGGAACACCAAAACCAAGGTGCAAGGGTTGCTAAGGGCCTGCTACAGTGTTTGGTGCGGTAACTATGAATTAGTAGTCAATGCCATGCAAATGAGGCAGATAATACTGAATCTCAAATGTCCCACCGGGTGAAAGTTGAACCATACGGCGCAGCACTATAATACCGAGGAGTGGCTCAGAGGAGATACACGACATCAGCAGAGCGGTGTGCCACCTTAGCAACAAGCACATTGGAGCAATGTAAACTGGCCTGGCTGTTGCTAAGCAAAGCTGCAAGACAGGGGTGGGGAGGAAGGTATAGAATCATTTAGTTGAGAGCACACATGGTGCCCAAAAGCGCATGTGTATGGGGATGAAAACGTGCCCGAAACCCAGTAAGCGGATGCACGCGGCGTGAACAATAGCACAAACAGGAAGGTCAGGGGAAGAAAAGAAGGAAATGCCGAAGTAGGGTAATTTGCGTACTAATGAGCAATCAACACCAATCAACTCATGGCAGCCAATCGACGGCAGCTGTCAAGTCTGCTCGCAGAAACCTGCAAAACAGGATAGGGGAGGCATCGGAATGCAAAGAAAGGAGGGGAGGCATTGGATTGCAAAGATAGGAGATCTGTCATAGCAGAGCAAAGCAAACTGACAGTAGACCGGCAATAACACACATTACGCAAGATACGCCAGGTCTAGGAAAGTACAAATGAAAGCAGGCTGCTGGATGCATGCCAGAAAATGGTAGGTGGAACATGCAGAAATATAAAGGGAAGGTCAAGAGGTAATCCACGGCAGCCAAATGTAATTCAACACCAAAGGCACCACAATAGTAGTTCCGGTAGTAAAACACATAAGATACCCTGTAGCTACGATCGTACATACACACCCTATGACATCATCAGTGTTCACAGCACAATAGTATAAAGTGTGAAAGCACCCTACACACACCTGTGAATTCCCAAACACTGCACCACAGGTGTAAACACACGGGGAACTTTTAAAATGTACATGTTAGGATCTGCCATAGCAGTGATTCATCAGCATGTGTTAGAGACTGACGGTGTTGTGGAGGATGATGCCGACAACTACCGCAGGCCCCAGAGGAGGAGAAGAGTATTCAGACCAAGGGTAACCTACCAGGGGCTACATGATCTGGAGATAGTAGAGTGTTACAGGATGGACAGGGACATCTTACAGCAAATAGTGGAACTGTGCCAGCCACGTCTGAGAACCAGAAATAACAGAGGGGAACCCATCCCAGTGGACATGAAGGTATGTGTAAGCATGCAAATACTAGCCACAGGTACCTTTCAAAGGCCAACTGGAGATATAATGGGAATCTCACAGGCATCAGCATCCAGGATACTACATCAGTTCCTGGATGCCATGTTACCACATGCCAATGAGCATATATACTTCCCCCGAACTCAGGAGGAGTTGGCCAGCAATATGCATCACTTCCACCGTGTGGCACACTACCCGGAGGTACTGGGTGCGATAGACTGCATGCACATACAAATCAAGTCACCACCCGGTGAGCATGGTAGGCGCTACATAAACCACAAGGGATTCCACTCCATCAACTGCCAGGTCATGTGCAATGCCCAGGGCATTATCATGGGTATGTGCTGGCAGCCCTGGAAGCTACCATGACTCCTATATCTGGCATGCCTCACAGCTGTATCAGGTATTTGTCGGGGGGCACATCCCACATGGCCACCTTGTGGGGGATTCTGGCTATGCATTGGAGCCATAGATGATGACTCCCATCAGAAATGCACACACACCCATGCAAGAATGCCATAATGAGGCACACGCACAAACCAGAATCATCAAAGAGCGTGTGTTCAGGATGCTGAAATCACGGTTCTGGTGCTTGGACACATCTGGTGGAGCCTTGCAGTACTCTCCAGGCACGTGTGCCCACATTGTCATAGTATGTGCCATGCTACATAATATGATCCTGCGGAAACAGCTGCAGCAGGGACAAAATGGTGAAGGCCCTCATAGCCCACCGCAATTGCCAAGGCCATCACAGGCACAGAGGGATTCAGACCATGAACACACTGTGCCAGCCCCAGTAGGCAGACAGAGGCATGCCCAATATGCCTACACCTTGGCAAAGAGGGAATGTATAGCACATACTCTGACAGTGTAGGCCCCTACGGACTGACACACCCCTCCACCTGCACACACAGTAAAATGGATGGCACACAAGCACGACCACCTGTAAATTGTAATGTATAGGTGGCCCATTGTGTGAATCCCACATAGGCAGCCCTCAAACACTGTACACACAACAGCTATTGGAACAAGGAATGTCAACACCTGAACAGTACATGCGCCTATCAGCATATGGTGGTGCTGTGTGCATAGGTTCCCAGGTACAGCGGTAGGTACACGGCCGACTGTCAGAGGCCATACACCAAATAGGGCAAACAGTGTCCGCTGTTGCCACAACATCGAGTAACCAACTGTCGCGTAGAGGAGCAGCAGCGATCGTGGGAGCACATGTGTGTAAGCACTGTTCTGCACACACTCAGCACAGAGTCCCTGCTGCATTAATGAGGGGCTCCACAAAATATAATCATGGATGTCATGTCAAGGCATGGGGTGTACCCATGACAGGTATTCGTCACCCCAGCATGCTCCACCCATGGTCGTTTGAAGGTGTAGCACAGTATCGTGTGTGGCACACTGAGGTATACATACCCAATGCCGGAGCACATCCAGTAAACATCACATGGACATACCATTAACTGGACACATCAATATGTAAACTAACTGAGTTACCCATGTGAGTGCAGTATGGAGTAACAGCCATAGTATACTCCACTTACAAACCGACATAACATGTGTACAAATCCCAGATGGCCATATGTTAAATGCAGTGACCGTCGTGCATGTTCCCGGTCCCACGTCCTGCAAGGGATGTAACGTAATCCCAAAGGCATGAGTAATGCATGTCAGATGCAGGTCAGCAGATCATGTTTAGCACATGTTACCAGGAATATGCATTGCCCACTGCTGGTAAGCGACGTTTAAATATGACTATATGGATATGCGTGAAAAAGGGATAAGCTACTCCGAATATCGCGCAGATCACAGTCAATGATGTCCAGAACAGGTGAAACCAGCATTATTCACCCCTGTACTAATAGTGCCTGCTCTGAAGGGTAAAACGACCACTGCCAGGTGTAGAACACGCAATCATGTATCAAATCACCTAACACTATTGCTAGGCAAGATGTACCTATGATAGGGTTGCCACCTCTTCAAATGACTAATGTGGGACATACGTCAGATGTCTGCAGGCCGACACATACACCCAGCCAGTATGAAAAGCAGAACTGCAATGTTTTGCCTAGATAAAAGCTCATTCTTGTAATGTTGACTTACTTATTCTGTTTGTTGGTTCAGATACAGAATAACTGTTTTATGCGATTATTACATCAACTATAGGAAATAAGTATGTTCTAAAATCACAGGACATTTGCCATGTTTACAAATATTTTGCAGGGCACAACTGCCCAAAGAGGGACTGTCCCCCGCAGAGTGGGACAGCTGGCAACCCTAACCTATGGCAGGTGTGTAATGTGACAGGTACAGACACAAACGTGCGGAGTCCAGGAAACAGTATACACCAAGTACACAATGAAAGGTGTAGCTTGCCTGCCACTTTCCCCGTCAGATATATATATATATATATGTACACATATATACATATATATAATACAGATAGAAAGGGCGATAGAGTGATATATGTTGATATATACGGATTCAGCGATATCTGCAAATATATATAGATAGGTCAACGACATTCATAACACCTTGGAGGTACAAATAATTAGGATACCGCCAACTATGGAATGTGTAACATACCGACATGCGTAACCACGAGGCTGAAAGACCGAAAGAACACAGTACCGGAACAGTAGAACCGCGAGTAATAGTATGATGATATGAATGGATAAGTAGTCACCGCTGCCAGTGTTGCGGTCCACGTAGGTACTGTGTTCAACTGTGTTTGTGAGTGCGGTAGTCTGTGTATGTGTGTGTGTTGAGGGTGCCGTGTGCATCCCCGTGTGACTGTAATGTGTGTGTGTGTGTCCGCATCATGTGTCTGTTAGTGCCAACTCAGAGGTAGATCATTACGGTAGGTGTGGGTATAGCTAGCCGTAGGCATACGGTTACCACCTGTCCCACATTAGGAGGGACAGCCCCTCCCTGGGCAGGTGTGTCCTGACATAAAACATTACAAAGAGCAAATGTCCGAGATCATAGGACATTAATATGTCCCATATATAATGTAATAGTAGCATTAAATAGTTATGCCTGTATGTAAGAAACGTGAATGTTACATGCAATATGATAAATAGCCAAAGTCCCACAACAATAGGTATGTATTGAGGATAAAAGTATGTGCTATCCTGTGTACTGACCATGGCTATGTGTTGGCCTGTAACACTGCTGTGTGTCCCGGAAGTGTCCAACAATGGCCATATGAAAAGGTGGCAACCCATGGCAAAGAGGTTCTGTTACCAACACAACCACAATGACTGCAAATATCTGGGACAGAAATACACGGGATAGCTGTCATGTAGACATATCCCTTTACATATCACTGCAATTCCGGAGGTATGGAAGTATCAACTTCACCTGCATACTATATAGAAACCAATTAACAACGGCCCGATGTACAATCCCGTAACATAAGTCTACTAACTGATAGCTCTTTAATTAGGGACGGAGCCCACACACATATATATGGAATATGTAGAAATGCAAGCCCCACAAACCTGTATATGCTACGTACACCCACCAACATCCCCCACACTAGAAACTATAGCAATATAGACTGTAATAACAGCACAAACATCCAGTCAGTCAATTACAACTGCAGAACCGTCAACATACCTTGTGAGAGACACAATTAAAGGCGCCATGTAAAATTGCAGCCATTGTATAATGGAACAAACGGCGATGTTACAGGTTTTGTTTACAATAGTCCGTTAACAGATGTTGGGATGACAGGTACACCCACATGTTGAACCACGTACTCTAGCTGTCACACACAATCCACGGGGGACATGAATCCAAAGTATACTTGTCTCTATGCATAGCAGTTGCAATTACACATAACAAAACACAATACAGGCTGTCTCCCCGAAGGTAGGGCAAATGGGCAACGCCCAAGTGCAGAAGTCAATTATACCCCACTGTTGCCGCATAATTGGCGAATGGAGTAGCTGCACAGCTGATATGCAAGTAATTAGTCACTCAGAAACACCAATAGGCGGCAGGAAACCACATGTTACAGGTATCGACGTATATAAGGAAGACTTCCCAGACATTCAAACCGTATGCTCATACAAAATACCCATGTTAGCAGTGTGAGAGAGATAGAGACGAAAGTCCGTAACGATAACAAGGTATGTAGAACACTCGGTATGTAAGTTTACGTATAGCATGTTTTGTATTAATTATCTACCGTATGTATAGCCTGGTTTGCATTAATTAAAAGTGTCCGCAATGCATAACGTGGCAATAGGTATTTACATAGTGATGTCTTGCTGAGCATACTTAAGCTTGTAGAAACTGTGCGTCCAGCAGTGGGCCACAAGGTACACATCACAGACACCACAAGGGATGCTGCATGAGGGCTTTAAACAGAACAATTACATACAACCCGCCGTCAGTGGTAGGGTATGTCCAACAAGTACGTGCCATAGCCAGGGATAGTATATGTTGATATACTGTAACAGTAGGCATGTGTATGGGCATATAACGACAATGACATGTCTAAGGTGGTCCCACTGTGCAAGTATGCTTTGCATTATGAGATACTATGTAAAATATGTGTAATGTATAGTATTGTAGGTAGACATGTCAGATATTCTACACAGCATAACAGGCATATCATGCATACCAAAGGCATCGTCTATTGGCATGTACAATAACAGGATACATATGGCTTGTAGGCATGGGACATTGTAATAGCATGATAGCTAATCTAAATGGAAGGGCTAGCAAGTAACCATGCACAAAGGACATGTAATAGCTTCACAGGTTCATAGTGGGGTACTATGCAGTCTGGCACGTCTATGTGTAAGCACAACTACAGTGTTCACACCAGTGGCACCTCTCTAGGGTAGTGTCCTGTGATCAGCAGAGCCATGTGTTACCTGCACCTCTGCACAGTACAGCCACTGCAGTGATCCCTGGCGTACATGTGTCTCCCAAACACCAAGGGAGGTATCACATGAACAGTGCTACTGATTGTCCCTGCGTGATGTACATAGGAGTCAAGTTCCAAAGGCATGGTGAGTGTCCAGTTTGGGAATGTAACCCTCAAGCACATCCCACTCATTGTTGCGTGTGTGCACATATCCATGAGCATGTTGCTCACAGCGGCATTTACGTATGTGGAGTATATCCATTAATATTATTGTGGACATGGGCCCTGTCTGTTCAGCAGAGGTCACCCTGAGTATGTAGTATGCAAATGTGTACAGGCGTGGTGTCCGTAGTTCAGCCACATACCTTAGCTGTCGGAGATCAATAAACGTCATGGCGTGTTAATGTTGTGGTATGTAAAGCTGTAGCTGTTGTGTAAGGTACACCCTAAATGGGGTGGTGTACCCTTGAATGTGTGTAGAAGTCTTGAGTTCAGAGGTAAAATGGGTACCTATGTACCAGCTTCACACCCAGTACAGATAAGTGTGGCCATGTAGAAGGATATCCACACCACAGTGGCAATACGGTAATCACAGGAGTGGGTGTGACATACGTGTGTACTACAAACATGTACAATGTGACATGTAAGTAGGGGACTACCACCTATGTGATAGTGGGTGAATGGTGTAATGCAAAGGTTATGTCCATGGACCTTGTGTCATGCAGCTTGAGGCCATGATATTCATATCAGGTATCTGTCACAGTGACACCCATATGGATGGAGTCAGTATCAGCTGGTGGATCAATCATGGCACTTTGTATGCAGGGGTTTGTAAAGCTAGGCAGGGAAAGTCCCTCTGTGCTAGCCTGTACCTCAGGGAAGCATATACTGAACATGAGGGACCCAATGACTGAGGACTGTGGTATGTCAAATGTAACTGAAATGCAGTAGGTACTATGGTATGCTACCCTCATTGTGTGTGTCCTGTCCATGAGCCACGTTGCATAACATCCACAGACATAAGGTACGATGTGCAGGTGGATGTGTATGTTGTAAATACCAGAATGGAGAACGGTGCTGAAATGCAATGAGAGGACAATGTAGGATGTGTGGACTCCTGTACCATCATCAGCTACCCTGGTAACTGTATGAAAGGAGTCCACCAGGTGTAGGGGCCATGCTCCGGCCCTAACAAGTCCAACTCAGGTGGCATCAAAGGACCGGAGCCCAACAATGTCTCTGTGAATGACGTCCTTGATGATGTGCCCCATAGCCATGCAGAACAGTCCAGGCAGGTGTGTAGGACTATAGTCCCACTCGTGCATTGTGATGCCACCTGTGTGGAGTGTGATAAATGTTGCTGTGTGCCATTCAGGGGCCACAATGTCTGATACAAGGCTATTACTGAATATGGTGGCCTAGTGGGGAGACATGTCATTCAGAGGTTTGTGGACATCACAGCCTGGGACTTTGGAAGGTGACATGGGGCCAGTGTCCCAGGACATATAGAGTGCAGGTTAGTACTGTGTAGGTGTGACCACAGGGACACCGCAATGTTCCTGCATGGATTGTGGCCCTGTAGTGAATGAGAGGGTGTAATGTTACCATTGAATCCATCCGCCAGCATGTTGCCAACATCACCTGGGTCTGTAATGTTCCTGAGTGACTGCTGTATGTGAGAGCAGATGTGAGTGTTGCCATCGACTACTGACATACCACCATAATGACTTGTGGTACACCCCGGAATGTGTTACAGTAATGTTTACGTAGCTAGTCTTGGAGTATGTGATGAGGGATCCCGTGGCTCTAACGAAGCTGACCAGTGAGCTACCCCACCCATGGGGTTGTACACCACTGTGCAACAGCCTCCACCTGTTGTTGTACATTATGTCCATGGAACTTGACCACCAGAGTGGCGTCTGTTATCTGGTGTGTACCATCATGGCTCTGTCTGGAATAGCATGATCCATGCAGTCGTGTACATGCTAATGAAGTGCACTGGGGTATGTTTCAGCATTTGTATGTGCATTGTCCATCTGCACGGGTGTCATGACGTTAACAACCGCTGTCATAAGACGTCTGTAGTAGGTGTTGTAGTACTCATATACTGTGTATGCCATGAAGGGTGTGGTGCCGGGATGTGGCTAACAAGGTTGATTAGCATATGTTCGGAAACCACCAATGAGGGGATAACCCCAGGTGTGGAACACCAGTCACATGTTGGTTTCATGTCAAGGTTAATGTTGGTCTTGGAGGTGGTGTGTATGGGTTGATCCAGCCGTGGTTATGACTCATGGATGTGTCGGTACATGAGTGGCTATCCCAGTTAAGTGTGGGGTTGTGTCAGTCACACATCAGTAGTAGCTGTCTGAGCCCTACTGTCCAGTACACCAACAAATGAGGTCTGGTAACCGTGGGGTATGTTGTTGAATCTGTTGCTTGTTACAATGTGTATAGCAATTCTGGACACAGTTAATTGCACGTGGAGCACCTCTGATGCATTGTGCTAAGTAACTAGCCAGGATGTGTGTACAACGTAGTGGGATATGGGAACGCCTCAGCTGTGGGTGTGCTGGTCCAGGTATGTGCCTGAAAGGTATGGTCTGTCTATAACCTGTTATTGCAGGTTCATAGGTTCATAGGTTTATACTAGGCTATCTGCCCTAAGGCATTTATAAGCCTAGCCCAAATTATTGTGGCTTACGCCACCCCTTATATGAAAAAATACTGTGCCCATTAGTTTGTTGTGCCTCTGTCCAGCAGTGACCCAGAGATAATTCCTGGGGTAAACCTACGATCTCCCATCCACAGGTCTAGATTTCTCTTGAACAGAGTCAGCGAGGTGCTCTGCCTCACATGGACCGGGATTTTATTCCACAGCATAGGGAGTCTCTGAGTGATAAATCTATCCCTCCAGCACGTCCTATTTATATCCGTGCTAAGGTTTAAGTCGCTTGCTCTAGTGGTTTTGGTGGATTTGGATTTTTTGAGGTGGAGCATGTCCATTAATTCCGGGTTGGACATGGCCTTGTATGTCAGGCACATGTCACCTCTGAGCAGACGGTATGCACTGAATAGAGCTGGAGTTTCTTCAATCTGGCAGCATATGACAGATTTTGGAGTCCTTTATCCTTTTGGTGAGGAACTTTTGGGGTCTCTCCAATTGCTGCAGATGTCGGGTGAGATACATCCCGAATGGGGCATTGTACTCGATCATTGGTCTGATAAGTGAAGAGTACAGGGGAACAATGACCTCACTAGATCTGGATGTGAATCCCTTCATGATCAGGTGGGCAATGTAGAAGGTCTTTCTAACCACTTTAGCAATGTGAGTGTCAAAGAAAGGCCACTGTCAACCTGGGTCCCCAGGTCCCTGATAACCTCTTCTGTGCTTAGTGGATTGCCACCTATATGGTAGCTTGGGGTTACCTTGTTTTTCCCGAAGGGTATGACTATACATTTTTGGCGTTTAACTTCAGGCCATGGCTCTGGCACCAGCTATCTGTTTCCGTGAGTCCCTTCTGAAGGATATCAGTGTCCGATGCACTTTCCACTATGGCCCAGTTTGCAGTCATCTGCAAACTTTGTCAGCCAAAGTCCTCCCATGTTGGCCTGTACTTCTGAGAAGTAGATGCCAAACAATAGGGGCCAAGGACCGAGCCCTGTGGGACACCACTTGTGACCGGCTTGGAGTCTGACACAGCCAGCAACTCTAACCCTGTGGGTTCTGTCCTTAAGCCAGTTTGCAACCCATCTTGTGACATATGGGTTTACATTTAAGCTGGTAAGTTTTTCTACAATACCGAGTGGGGTATTGTGTCGAAGCCTTGCAAGGTCAAGGTAGGCTGTATGGACTGCCTTTCCCTCATCAATGGCCTTGGTGACTATTTCGAAGAAGTCGACCAAGTTCAAAAGGCATGATCTTCCCTTGACAAAGCCAAACTGGGTCGGGTCCAATGTCTGCAAGTCCCCTATATCTTTGTTTATGAGCTCCATTATGATCCTCTCCATAGCTTTGCAGACTAGACTTGTTAAGCTTATGGGGCGGTAATTACCAGGGTCCATAGAGGCGCCACCTTTGTGGAGTGTGGTGTGCTCCACAGAGCCTGGAGGCAGGTCCCAGTTACTGCAGAGATATTGGAGTGGTGCATTATAAGGTGTGCCTTGCCTGTGTGCATCACAGAGGAAGATGCAAGCATTGTGTCACATGACCCCATGTCTTGCTTGCCAGTTCCCATTCTGCCGGTGACTGTTATTGGAAACTGTGCAAGATGGGCAGTATAGAAGCAGCAAGAGCCTTACATGTGATCTGTACTCCCAGGGCTAACAGGTGCAGGTCATCTGTGCCAAAGCATTGTGTGTGTGACCAGGTCAGTCAAAGCGGACAGATACCAGATGCCTGTGGAATGACAGCAGAAGCATAGGCAACTATTGAGGTGACACAGTCAGTCATTGTACAGTGGTATCGGGTCTGGATGAATGCATAATGCTCCCCAGTGCTAGGCCCACACCTTCAGGGCTACAAGACTGGTGAGCTATTGCATGTCCCTGCACACGTAGTCTGTGAAGTGGCATCTCAGGGCAGTCACACTAACATGGAGAATGACAGTCACATTGTACCCGGTGAGGTGTGGCATGGGTGCATAGGTTATGTTGCAGAACCAGTTACCCGACAGCAAGATGTAAGCGACTATCACCTTGTGTAGCCTGCTGTGTGGAACTGCAGTGTGACCGCCTACAGAGTCACCTATGACTGGTGTGTTGTGTATGTTATAACACCCTATTGGCTGTATGTGATAGGCACACATGAGTCTGTGGGCTATATGTTGGTGATGTTGTGTTCCATGATGGGGGCTGCCTCTGGTGCCTACACAGAGTATGGAGAGGTACTGCACAAGTTGTCCTCGTATGTGTGGCCTGTGGTGGAGATCATGTGAGACTATGTGATGAGTGGGGTGTGTTGCAAATGTTACACATCCCCACATGACTGTCAGGTGCAGTCAGGGTTGGCGACAGCATTACCCCCAGTAGGGCTGCATAACTGCATCCCCCACAGGCTGTAGTGTCATATGTTGGGAGGTGAGCATTGAATGTGTACATGAGACAATTGCTCTATTGCCACATGTACGACATATCCATCATATAGACAGGCAATAGCAGTGGTACGTGACAGTTGGACATGCCTGTATATACAACCATGTCTCACAGGATATGTGCGTTACATGTGTACAACAGCTATTGTACCATAAGCAAGCTGGAAATTTTAGGACAGCCAGTGTACCTGTGGGAAATGGTGTGTAATGGGTGCTATATTAATCAGTAGCTCATGACATGGTCACAAGTTCTGAATAAGTGCCTAGCATGACCATACAATACAGATAGGGTGTTGGATAATATCAACCCACGAGTGGTGATGACAGTCATAATGGGTGGCACCGCACTATAACCCTGCTGAGTATGGTGTGCATGTCCATGAACCATTATCACTGTAGATGTTAGCAGTACAGATGTACAAGACAGTACGGATGTTTGATTACAAATACCTTTGTATGTCACAGGAGTGTTCTACCAATGGCCTGTTGACAGACTCACAACTACAAAAGGTGCCAGAGTGACATGGGCATATCACACCAGTGCCAGCTACAGTAGAACAGGGTTAATGTGTTGTACTCCACCCTCATTGTAGCCCATACCACACAGACAAATGCTAGGCATCTGTGTATGTAAGGATATGAATGGTCATGACCTATGAGGAATAGCTGTGTCAGTGTTGTGAACAACATAAAGAATGGGCTGTGTGGGTGAGGTGTGTGACATATGTGCACATTCTGATGGATGATATCAGCATTGTCACCACTAGGTGAACATCCCTGTACCCATTAACTACCACCTAGGCTGTGGTCAACATTATGGACACTGTGTAAGGGATGGTGCTGTGCAGTACACCTCCCTGCCTTGGTGATGTCTCCAGGCCCCTTGGATAGTCATACCTGGCACCCATGTCATGACAGGGTGCCATCCACAAGCACGGAGATCATTGGACAGGCATATACAGCCCTGGGGTGACCAATATTGGATCACATATCACCTTTAAGGGGTAATAGCCATGCGTGGATGGGTGATACCAGCCTTCACAATCCTCACCTCCACTATGCAGCATGCTGTCTACCTTGCATAAAGACATTTGCTACACCATGATGATGGACATGCTACATGTCCATATCCTGATCTGTAAGACATACGTCATGGACAGCCACCGTCCTAATACTAGGATCGCCACATGCTGGACAGATCCCTGTGCCATACATGTGACATACTCCCGCCAAACGATGCAACCCTGTCCATCAAAGCTGCACATGTCATTCCAGTTATACATGCTGTGATGGCCACATGGTAGATGTAGTATCAACTGTCCAGATCAGTAATGTGGCACTGATGCACCTCGAGGTGGCATAATGGCTGTCTGTTACAGCTAGAAAACCTTGCCCGTACATGCAATGGTTGATAACCATCCCTGCGAATGACGTCCGACTAGCCATTGTCCCATGTCTATCACATGTGCAACACAGGCGATCTGTGGCAGGATGTTGAACAGCTGTACAGTGCTGTGTAGATGTATATGGCAAAACACATGCATGTACAGGTGTCCATGCGTATGTGTGCATTGTCACTGCTCAAGTCCAGTAAGGCTGTGTCTGTGTAGATATGTGACATTTACACAGCATCAAGGTAAACAGCATTACCGTGGACACATCCAAGCATGTGCAGATAGGTAAGAACACCAGTGCAGGCAAATAGACATGCCCACATCAAGACAGCATTCACATGGAGTATGAACACTGTAATGAGGTGACACACATATATGGTGATGATATCCAGTGCATAACGGGTGTTACATGTGTGTGACACAAACACATCAGTCGTGTCAGTGTCATGATGATTTGCAAAGATAACTGTGCAGATGTACTAGATGTCATAGAAATGTATGTGCAGCAGTATCTCTGTACATCTCTGAAACTGTGACCTGTCACCATCATTATGTCTTACAGGTAATGCCTCATACACACCTTCCAGCATACAGCCGCCAGGAGGATGATGTCCTCATCCCGTACCTCCATGAGAACTACGAGGTGTTGTTCAGCCATGTGCCACAGCATGCCCAGCAGCGGGACGACCTGTGGCAGGATCTATGCAGGAGGGTGAACGATGTGGGTGGCCATAACTGCACCTACCAGCTGGTGCACAGACACTGCATGGACTTGATACAACATGCAAAACAGCATGCCACTGCAATCACCAGGGAACAAGGTGGAACAGGTGGTGGGCCACCAACCCAGCCCCCACTCACACACACCGAGGAGCTACTGGCCAGTCTGGGGGCACCCTCAGAACAACATCCACACACACTAGCTGCCATCGTGGAGGTGGGTGTCTCCCAACCAATGAGCCTGGAGTTGCCTGGTAAGTCAGTACTGCACATAAGGCTATTATATCCCATTTAGTTGCATGTGTCACTGTACATTATGTAAAGTAACAACATATGCAAGGTATGTGGACACACATTCCGCATACAACAGTATGCTACCCTGTGTATGCACACATGTGTATACTATATGCTATTATACAGGCGAATGTGTTACATGCACAGTGCACCCTGTGGCTGTCATACAGTCATGGATAATGTTCATACTGCTGTGTCACCCCTATACAGGTACCTCTGGCGTGCCACACAGACATTAGTCCATTGCAGGTGAGACTGTCATCAGTATCAGGCATGTTAAAGCATAGATCTATTTGCCATGTGGCCAGTTAACAGTTGCACACTTGATGTTCGTTCCAGTCACGCTATACAGGTCGCATCACTCATCAATCACACAGGCAACCCATGTGCAATATATACAAATGAAATGATACACCAACTTGCAACCACAGTAGTTGTCATTGCTACATGTGTGGTCAGCTGTGCATACAACGGTGGAGGTGTTCTACAATGGAGGCATATGTAGTATGCATTGGAACAACATGCGTGGTATGCAAACAGTACCAAACAGTGATCTGTGAAATGGGCAGCCCACAGGTGTCACCATTGTGTTATATGCCCCTGCATTGGGTGCACACATTGTGATGTGCCATCTGACATGTCCTAGACACGTAGTGTTCTGGCTGCAATATTGTCACACTATCCCATGACCCATACCCCACATACCAAACATACAACCCATTGTCTGCATAGCCCTGTGGATGGTGACATATCTGACATCTATGGGTGTATGTCATATGGGACAACACAGACATGTGAGATAGATGGACATCACACACATTTGGCCATCACATGTGCACACATGGCCATGGGGGATGGCCGGAGACATGTAGCCACACAGTAGATGTGATGTGTATATACCCTGTTGCACATTGTCCACACATGGTCCAATTGTAGCCTTAGTTGACTGATTATACAGTTGATGTGGTACACTGGACATCCTAAAAGCCTGTGCACAGCTAGTGGTGGTGTCACTGAAGTCTACCATATAAGATCTGTTGAACATCACGACTATGTCATAGCATGACAGTAGTCACCTGTACAGCTTCCACAGACATTGGCACCACATCAGGCCACAGATACTGTACATTTCCCTTGCTGCTGTAGGACATCACCATTAGCTGTGCACCTTGTGTGTGTGGTACATCAATGTCATGTGGGAAATGGTGAATTGACATGTCTGCTATGTGTGGACATGGTTTCCAGGCAGGTAAGACCCTGTAGTTGTTGTGCAGGGATGTCATCTGTAGGTCCTCCAGTTACCTGTCACTTGACACAGCATGGTTTGGTGTGTATACACTTCAGCATCATGGGTCACAATCCACAGTTATGTCATGGGTATGCATGCAGTTATGGCTATGCAATGTATACATATTATGCATTGTACAGCAATATAGATGCCTCATGATGCCATGCAATGGCACAGTGTCTGTACTTCACACTGTATAGCAATGTAGACGGCTCACACTGCCCTTCCATGCTCATGCACATTTGCTAAACATGCATTCTATCTGTAGGGCATACAGACAACACCGCAATGTGATGCCCATTACAATGCTGTACATGTGTCAGGACACCATTGTGTCAGACATGCATGCATGTTAATGCACACGTCAGTAGATTACATGTCAAGGTCACGTCAGCCATGTGTACTGTTATCCTGTTCTGGTCCACATGGTGTATCACGGGGATGCATGCATACTACCATGATTGTGTGAACTGCATGGCTACTGATATGACACCTGCTTGCTGTAGTGTGCACCCCAGGGAGGTATGCTTACTAACACTATTAATGTCTGAGCTGCATGCCCTCTGCTGTATCACAGGCATGCTGCATGTCATCTGTCAAATCACATGCATGGTGTGTCTGTGTGTGTGTGTGTGTGTGTGTGTGTGTGTGTGTGTGTGTGTGTGTGTGTGTGTCTGTGTGTGTGTCTGTGTGTGTGTGTGTCTGTGTGTGTGTGTGTCAGTATCTGTGTGTGTGTGTGTGTGTGTGTGTGTGTGTGTGTGTGTGTGTGTGTGTGTGTGTGTGTGTGTGTGTGTGCCTGTGTGTCTGTGTGTGTGTGTGTGTGTGTCTGTGTGTGTGTGTGTCTGTGTCTGTGTCTGTGTGTGTGTGTGTGTGTGTGTGTGTGTGAGTCTATTGTAATTTAGAGTCTTTCTTTGCATTCACAGGTGATGTAGGTGCGTTACCCTCCTGCAGTCCATCTGATGTTAGTGTCCCCACAGATACTAGCAGTGATGAACATATGCATGAGGTACAGGCAGGGTTGTCAGGTGCTGAATCTGTGCCAGTGGTTGCCATCCCAGATATGTCCCCCTCTTCCCCGCACACAGTTCTGCTGCCAACACATACCGCATCACCAGTGGCCATAGAGGAAGGACAGGCATTGTCTGTTAGCGTGGATCAGGAACGTGTGGTGGCTACAGAAGGTGTGTCTACACACCATGGTGTCAGTGTAATGACTGCAGATGTGCCACACAGGCATGTGGCCGGTGCTGCTCGTAGGAGGACCTCTGGCAGACATGCACCTGCAGGACAGAGCGCAGCAGCTGGTATCACCAGACGCATGTTCCAGACTGTAATGGTGACACAGGCACGTGCTGAACGGCAGAACAGAGAAGGGCAGAAGCTGCAGAGGGCCGCTATCTTTACCCTAAATTACAACATCCAGGCACTGGCAAATGCTCAGCAGCAGATTGCTGATGTTCTGGACAGGCGATTGGGTGACATGGTCGGAATCCTTGACCATGGCATGGCAATCCGCGAGCATGAGCTATCTGTGCTGGAACATCTGGTAGGAGTGAGGCATAGGCCACGTGGACGTAGGCCAGCTACACCACCTAGTGCAGGTCAATGTGAGCGTGTCACCTCACATGCCCGCTCCCATAGTGCTGGTAGCAGTAGCAGTGCAGCTGGTGCTGCGCTGTCCACACCAGGACACAGCAGGCCACGTGGACGTGGCCCTGGACATTCCCAGTGGGGACACGGTTCCAGTGGACATGTGTCGTCAGACAGTAGCCAAGCTGTACCTCTGCCTGGTAGTGCATGTGCAATCCCTGGCAGGCACAGGTCACGTGGCCATGGCCGGACGCAGTGAGCTGTACAACCTGGTCTGTACAATCTGGAGCTGTCAATAATACCCCGTGTAGGCCTCACAAAAGGCAGAACTGTGTGCACACATACACACACACAGCAAAGACATCTGTAGGGCACCACAACACCCACATGCATACTGAACAGACATGTCCAATCATATCACTGGCCCTTACCCACACACAAGATGTCATCCATTGGTGCAGCCTATGCCCCTGGCAAGCATTATCACCCTATGCATATGATGAAGCCTGTGCCGCATCCCTGTCATGCACACCATTGGTGCAGGGACATGCTCAAATGGTCTGATGCACAGGGTGAACAGAATAGTGAGAAGTGTATATTACATTAGTTGTGTAAGAATAGTGAGAGAAGTGTATATTACATTAGTTGTGTGTGAATAGTGAGAGACATGTATATTACATTAGTTGTGTACTGTTGACACGCACCAGACATACCATGTAGTACAGGTTTAGCATGCATTGTTATATGTTCACAGTATGGGTGTTCCCATTCACATTTGACTATTACCTGTATACAGTCATACGGGGATTATTATTTTTGAACATGAAGTGACTACAGGTATGTGGTTGTACATTACACAAGTGTGACGGGCTGTTCCTGTAAATATGTACGGACCATACCTCTCAACCTCTTAGAGCACCGAACCTGCACAAAACCTACACAATGGGGGGACAATTAGGGACACATTTTAATGATTGCTCTTACAAGCTTACAACATTGATAGAATGCTAGGTTTTGCATTAGCATGACTTTTCTGCAGGTTGTGGAGTCTTATACTCAGGATATTTCTCATTATTTAGTGACGTCAATCCTCAGCTATTTATCACACTGGTGCAGATTGTCGGAGGCACACACCAACACTATGGTGTGAACCTGTGGTCATTCTTAGGGCTGCCACCTTTTCGACTGCCCAAAGTGGGACATGTTCTGTAGAGATGTCAGATTTTCCAGGACAAAACATACCTACAGCCGTGCATAGTTCTGAACTTTAACCTTTTTTGTGCATATAATAGCTTATTCTAGTAACATTTGAATTGCTTATGCTACTTCACATAACATATTGAGGATTCATATATAAAATAACCGTTTTATGTGACTATTAAAGTAAATTGGGAAATAAACTCTCAGGACATTTGCTATCTTGATTTTTTAAACAGGACACAACTGCCTACAGAGGGATTGTTACTCGCAAAGTGGGACAGGTGGTGACCCTAGTCATTCTGCGAATATCCGGACAGTTGAGTGGTATGGCACGGACCTCTGTAATACGCTGTTGTGTTCTGGCACAGCAGTAGCTCGGCATTAAAGACTGCAGTCGGAATGTGCTGACAGGCAGTTGGGTTTCAGACTTCATACTCCAGACATTAATGCCACTGTGCAAACTGTTATTCTATCAAATTCCATGTTTCTAAAAGATATGTTTACAGATTGACCCTGATTTTGGAACTTTGTCTCACTTATATTCATGGCTCTGTCCAGATATCTTGCTCACACAGGTTGACAGGTATGGTCAGTCATGACTGTACATAGTCACTGTCCCTCACACTTGCTCAGGGTTGACCTGCTTACGTAGTGTCTTCCTCGCCCTCATGCCGTTTTCCACTTTACAAATGTGTGCATTATATTCTCCCTCCTATTCGTGTCTGGACACGTGTGTCACGGGAAGGTATTTTATCCTGGGTGGTAGGTTACGCAAGCCCACTTAGGGCTGGACAGTGTCATGGACCTCCTCTGCACGTTCTGACTTGTGTCTAGATATCTACTGGATTGGACATCATGTCGTCATACCCATTCTACTATTTACACAAGTTGGTCATCCCGTGAGGGATATCCCAAAAATTGGTCAAGACCAAAACAAGTTAGATAACGAAGATTTTTGTGGCTTCACGAAAATGTGCAGGGGGTTTTACCTGCAGGGGATACATGGTTTGCAATCCTGACACTGCCTAGGGTGACAATACCTACTACATATGCGTAGGGGTCACTGTGTGTAGCTGTTTCTGCAACAAACCACTGGACCAAGTATGGCTGGATTTGGTGGACGTTCTGGTATGGTGGCAGGTTGTGTATTGTGGAGGGTATGCTGGGTAGGCTATTATGCATCCAGGTGTGTTGCATTTGTTATTGTCAGTTCCATCAGGACCCATCTGTGGGTATGTGATGGTGCCATATCTATACATTTGTCTCGCATATTTCCATATTCATGTTTGTGGGATTGTGTTCTACACTATGGCCTGTCTGCTTGTCTTGCAGCTGTTTCTACATGAGGTTGTGTTTCTTTCCACTTCACCCGCTGCCCCCTCATACACCTGTGGTTCACCTTTTCTGCATATGACACAAGTATCGCCTTTGAGGAATTTACCATTAAACACACACCCCTCACACGCAAATTACTCACACCCCATAGAGCACTACTTTTGGTTGTTGGCCCATGACACGGCCGGAGTTACACATTGACTACCCTACATGTGTCGGGTACCTTTATGGTTGTGTGGACTACCCTGCCATGTTTGCTTTCCACATGCTATACCTCATGCACATAGGTACACGCCCTTACTTCACTTTCATTACTTGGTTGGTGTATCTGGGTACTACCCATTCGACTGTGTCACATACACATTTGGATTATACAGCTGACTTCCGGATTTTGCCAGCCTGTTCTACTCATTGGTAGGATGGCACCTTTTCCTATGTCCAAGCTATTCCTTACACATGTCCGACCATTTTGGACATTGCCTCTCACAGTCAACGGTTGTGTTTCCACCTTTTCAATTGGCCACAGTGTGACATAGGGTTACCACCTGTCCCACTTTGCGAGGGACAGTCCCTCTTTGGCCAGTTGTGTCCTGACATGTGATTGTCAACATGGCAAATGTCCTGAGATTTTAGGACAAACATATTACTTATATTTTATGTGATAGTTGCATTAAACAGTTAATTCTGTATCTGAAATACCTGTCTGTTATGAGAAACAGAATAAGCAACTAAAATGCTACAGGAATACGCTTTTCTGTAGGCAAAACAGTTATGTTCTGTCCTTTGTACTGGTCATGGGTATGTGTCAGCCTGTACAGTCTGATGTCTGTACCAAACATGTCCCACTTTGGCCATTTGTAAGGGTGCAACCCTACTGTAACAGTTGCGGTGAACACAGCAAATTTTACAGGCCGACACATACCCACGGTCAGTTCGGCATATAGAACTTACAATTCTTGCCTATATCTAAGCTTATTCTTGTAGCATTTCGGTATCTTATTCTGTTTGTTATGACATTTATGTATTATACGTCCAGTGAAATATGTTTAATGCAACTATTGCATGACGTCTACAGAGGAATTATGTCCTATATTCTCTGGACATTTGCCAGTTTTACATGTTTGTGTCAGGACACATCTGCCTACAGAGGGACTGTCGCTCGCAAAGTGGGACAGGTGGTAATCTTGGTCGACGGATCATACTGTTCCTTTCGGCCTACATGTGTCCGTGTTGTTATGGCTCGTTTATATGCTCCTTCTGTTTCATTTACATGCGTATGCTATTTCCTATCACATTTGGTATGTGAAATACGGACATACCTTTTGTATGTGACTATTACATGGCTTGTGGGATATGATTCAGACATACGGTCACTACTTATATCTACATTTCTCCTCGTGTATTTTGTTATGGACACATCTGTACAGCTATGTTCCCTCCCTCAAATTATGGGTCGGCTGGAGACCCTCTCCGTTGGACTGGACGTACCTACTGGTGGCGTGCTAACATCTGATATGTTTCACTTCCACATGGTATAGCTATCAACACTACGTTGGACTACAGGCACACAGTTTTCCTGTCATTTGTTCATGGGTAGGGACCCGTTATTCCCTACCTTGCATTTCTGTTTGAGTCTTCATTTTCTGTTTGCAGGGACTCTGCTTTGCATACGTTTCAGTCTCCACGGACACTGATAGGTACGATTACTATTGCTGGTGGAATATAATATTCAGCAGTTTAGGTTGCTCCTCGAAAGCCGACATTGACATGCCTCCCTGCGCAACTTCGATACGCCCCTTGCACTCGTGCACGTTTCCTATGCATGTGGCTGTGGCGGCTGCACGCCTTCATTAATATGCATATGGAGCGTCTACTCCACATCTATGCCACATGGTCAGCACAAGCCTTACACCGGACTTGCGCCGAGCTTCATAAATCCAGGGGTATGTCTGTATGTAATTCATGTGACGAAAGAGAGAAAAAAATGTATTATAAG
Source organism: Protopterus annectens (assembly GCF_019279795.1). NCBI lineage: Eukaryota > Metazoa > Chordata > Ceratodontiformes > Protopteridae > Protopterus > Protopterus annectens. The sequence continues at coordinate 1,616,582,621 of NC_056743.1, read as the reverse complement.
CAGCTTTACAAAAAATCAGAATACTTCTGTTAACTCCTACTGGTTCTGCAATGCCTAACAGTGACTATTTTCACTATAAGAACTAGAGTATCAATTGTTCTTTGTCAGAGTCAACCACCCCTTTCTGATCATTATAGCTGCTTTTTGTGTATGTCAATTATCTAGATGAACTGTGCAGATTGACCCCCCTCAGCTTTGTTTCATGAAAACAATGTGCATTTATTAAAGCATTCCAGAGTGTATGTAAACCACAGTGATCTTGTAAGAAATAATAAAAATTAAGGAATAGCAGTACAAAATGAATCCCATATAAAAGTTATGAGGTTATCAGAAAGTATATTAATTAGGTAGAGTATAGTGATTGAAATGTCATATCTGTTATAAATAAAAACATCTTAGTACTTTAAAGCTTTTTTTGTATGCTTGTCTTTAGTAGAATTACAAGATCTATTAGTAATCTCAATAAACAATACAGATGTAACATATTTAAATAGTACATAGGTGATGTAAGTACTAATCATGAGGGCTATTATGTCTAATCTATCTACATAGTATATGTTTAAAGTAGTACAGACAACCGCATTTTGCAGCACATATTGTAGTGAATGTACTACCCTATCAGTAGCACTTCTTTCTGCGATCAACAACTATATACAGTAAAGGTGAATGCAGAATGAATGACTTAAAGTAACCATCCAGGTGTAGGTCTGACAACATTAGTTTATATTCTATTGAGGAAAAAAATGTTTTTTTGTTTTCTATAGCACACACCAAAGAACATTTCACTAATATGTACTGCTTCTACAGCACACACCAACAAACATTTCACTAATATGTACTGCTTTTTTCTTTTCCTCTTTCTCTCCCACTCTTTGTTTCCCATTTCCTTTTTTTTCCTGTTCCAAATGGGGCATTGTACTCTATGATGGGTCTGATGATTGATGAGTAGAGGGGGCACAATAACCTCTTTTGTTCTAGATGCAAACCCTTTTGTGATTAGGTGAGCCACATAGAAGGATTTTCTAACCACCTTGGCAATATGATTATCAAAGGAGAGATTACTATCTACTTTGGTCCCCAGATTGCTTATTACATTTTCTGTATTTAGGGGACTACCATGTATGTGATAGTTTGCGGATACTTTGTTTTTTCCAAAGGGGATGACTATGCACTTTTTGGCATTTAGCTTGAGGCCATGATTTTGACACCAGGTATCCGTCTTAGTGAGACCCTTCTGGAGGAAGTCTGCATCAGCTGCAGAGTCAGTTATGGCCCCCAGTTTGCAGTCGTCTGTGCCTGTACCTCTGAGAAATATATACTGAACAGGAGGGGTCCCAGGACTGAGTCCTGGGGGATGCCACCTGTAACTGGTTTAGAGTCAGACCTAGAGCCTGCAACTCTCACTGTGTGGGTTCTATCCGTGAGCCAATTGGCAACCCATCTCGTGATGTAGGGGTTTATGTTCAAGCTAGTGAGCTTGTCTATAATACCAGAATGGAGAATGGTGTTGAAAGCCTTTGCGAGGTCTAGGTAGGATGTGTAGACCTTCTTTCCCTCATCTAAAGCCTTGGTAACTGTCTCAAAGAAGTCCACCAGGTTTAGGAGGAATGATCTGCCCTTAACAAAGCCAAACTGGGTAGGGTCCAATGTTTGAAGGTTTCCAATGTCTCTGTTAATGAATTCCATATCATGCGTTCCGGCCCCAAAATCAGGAAAATACCAAGAAAGGAGGGGGGGTATCCATATTCATCAAGGACACCCACACCTCAAGACTGGTGGCAACGCATGATGCATCGGAGACCATCCAGGTGCAATTAACCGTAGGCAAGACTGCTCTGCAAATAGTAGCATGTTACAGGCCACCCTCACAAACTCAGGAACCTCACATGGCCTTCCTGAAAACACTAGAGGGATAAATGTATCACCAAACACCATCATACTAGGTGACTTCAATTACCCAAATATAGACTGGGAACACTACTCAAGCCCAAACACCCTAGCCCAAAAGTTCCTGGAATTCATAAACTCAAATGCCATGGAACAACTAGTCACCATTCCCACAAGAGGAGATAACATACTTGATCTCATCATCATGAACATGGGAGCACAATGTTCAACACCGGAAGTATACCCCTCACTGGTGAGATCAGATCACAAACTAATCTCGCTGGAGGTCCTCATCCCACCCCCACCTGAAATAAAAAAGACCACAGTAAAGAACTTCTCAAAGGCCGACTTCACACTTCTAAAGACTAGTGTGGTCTCCTTTAAGGCCCCCGAGCCGGCGGAAAACAGTACTCAAGCCGCTGGATCACTTACAAATGCCTTCTACCAGCACCTGCAGGACTGCATGGATAAGGCAATCCCAAGCAAAACAAAGACTCTTTGTACCAAAGGCAAGCATCCAGTCTGGTGGACCCCAGCCATAAACAAACTCTACAACAAAAGGAGGAAGCTACTACAAGATAGAGCAAAATCCTTAAAAGGTAAGACACCCTTGATCACTATAAGTAAAACACTAAGAGCTCTCATAAAATCATCCAAAGCAAATTTCGAGAGAAAAATAGCTAAAGACTCAAAAGACAATCATAAGGCCTTCTTTAGCTATGTTAGAAACCTAGGAGGAAACTCCCAGATATGCTCAGAACTAGTTCAAAATGATGTGAAGATTACTGATCCTACAGACATTGCCAACATACTGGCTGACAGGTTCAGTGCAAACTTCTCCCTCCCCCAAAAGGAGAGATATCTATACCAAACGATTGCAGCCCCCAAACATCTCCAGCCGAAGTGAGAACTGCTCCCTCCAAAGCAAAAAACACAGCATCCATGGGACCTGATGGTGTCCCCGGCTGTGTGCTCCACAAACTCAATGAGGAATTAAACCCACAGCTAGGACAGCTGTTTAATCAAAGTCTTACCTCTGGATACGTACCCAGGGAGTGGCGCACCGCAACTGTGGTCCCACTTCACAAAGGCGGTGCCTCCACCGACCCTGGAAATTACCGGCCCATTAGCTTGACAAGCCTTATCTGCAAAGCCATGGAGAGGATCATAATGGACCTCATAAATAAAGACATAGGGAATTTGCAGACTTTGGATCCAACCCAGTTTGGCTTTGTCAAAGGCAGATCATGCCTTTTAAACTTGGTTGACTTTTTCGAAACAGTCACCAAAGCCATTGATGAGGGAAAGGCAGTCCATACAGCCTACCTCGATCTGGCTAAGGCCTTCGATACAATACCCCACTCGGGTATCATTGAAAAACTCATCAGCTTAAATGTTAACCCATACATCACAAGATGGGTTGCAAACTGGCTGAGTGACAGAACCCACAGGGTCAGAGTTGCTGGCGCCATGTCAGACTCAAAGCCTGTCACAAGTGGTGTCCCACAGGGCTCATTCCTGGGCCCACTCTTGTTTGGCATCTACTTTTCCGAAGTACAAGCAAACACAGGAGGGTTATGGCTGACAAAGTTTGCAGATGACTGCAAACTGGGCGCCATAGTAGAAAACACATCTGACACAGATATCCTTCAGAAGGGTCTCACAGAAATGGATAACTGGTGCCAGAGCCACGGCCTAAAGTTAAATGCCAAAAATGCATAGTCATACCCTTCGGGAAAAACAAGGTTACCCCTAGCTACCAAATAGGAGGCAATCCACTGAGCACAGAAGAAGGTATCAGGGACCTGGGGACCCAGGTTGATAGTAGTCTGTCATTCGACACCCATGTAGCTAAAGTAGTTAGGAAGACCTTCTACATTGCCCACCTTATCATGAAGGGATTCTCATCTAGATCAAGGGAGGTTATAGTCTCCCTTTACTCATCACTCATCAGACCAATGATTGAGTACAATGCCCCATTCGGAATGTACCTGACCCGACACTTGCAGCAGCTGGAGAGGCCACAAAAGTTCCTCACCAAAAGGATAAAGGGTCTCAAAAATCTATCCTATGCTGCCCGACTGAAAGAACTCCAGCTCTATTCAGTCGCTTAACGCTTGCTCAGAGGTGACCTTTGCCTAACATACAAGGCCATGTCAAACCCAGATTTGATGAATATGCTTCACCTCAAAAAATCTAGATCCATCAGAGCCACAAGGGGGAGACTTAAACCTCGACACGGCTATTAATAGGACATGCTGGAGGGATAGATTCATCACCCAAAGACTCCTATGCTGTGGAACAGAATCGGTACATGTGAGGCAGAGCACCTCGCTGGCCTTGTTCAAGAGAAATCTTGACCAATGGATGGGAGATCGTAGATATACCCCAGGGATTACCTCAGTGTCACTGCTCGACAGAGGCACAGCAAAATAATGGGTATAGTTCCCCATACTAAAGGGGTGGCGTAAGCCACATAACGATGGGCTAGGCTTGTAAATGCCCTCGGGCAGATAGCCTAGTATAAACCTATGAACCTATGAACCTATGAGCTCCATAGCCTTGCATACCAGGCTAGTCAGGCTTATAGGGTGATAGTTCCTGGGGTCCGTTGTGGCTCCACCTTTGTGGAGTGGGATAACTGTTGCTGTGTGCCACTCTATGAGTACATAGCCTGTAAAGAGGCTGAGTTTGAACAGTGTGTTTAGGTGAGGGGTTAGTTCATTTTGGAGCTCGTGTAAGACACAGCCTGGGACACCGTCAGGTCCCATTGAAGCTGTATTTTTGGCTTTGGATAGGGCTGTTTTAACCTGTGTGTCAGTGATTGCTGGGGCACTACATTCTTCTGGTATGGTTATGGGCCCTTTAGGGGGTGAGAGGGGGGTGATGTTTGCACTAAACCTGTCTGCCAGAATGTTGGCAATATCAGTCAGTTCAGTGTATTTTGTGCTATCCTGAACTAACTCAGAGCAGATCTGAGTGTTTCCACTTAGGTTCTTGACATAGCTAAAGAAAGCTTTGTAGTTATCTTTGGAGTCCTTGGCAAGTTTTCTTTTGAAGCTATCCTTGGATAATTTTATGAGGATCGTAGTTTCTTGCTGATACTAATCAGTGATGTCTTTCCTTCTTGGGATTTTACTCTTTTCTGCACTAGTTTCCTCCTACTATTGTATAGCTTGTTTATGGCAGGGGTCCACCATATTGGTTTCCTTTTCTTGGAGGAGTGAGTTTTTCATGCTCTATTTACTCAAACAGCTACCTGTGTGGGTTTGTCTGGACATTAGTTTTTCACTCTACCTAAAGGACATGGTCCCAGCTCAAAGACTGGCACTGGATAGTACAACTGGGGGCTGGAGGTGTCACTGCTCAGTTTGGCATCTCTAGACTGAATTGTGGACATGACAGAGGTAACCTGTCCTTATTTGGGTGGTGTACCCATCCAATAAGAAACACCCAGCTATTGCAGAAGCTCAGACGTGACAAGGCACACATTATATGCTCAAAGGAAACTAAACCTAAAGACTGAGCATTAACTAAACGGAGGAAGAAAGTGTTTCCAGTGATCATGGCTGACCATAAGCCCCAGGGGAGGATGAGGGAGAAAGGAGTAGTCATTATGTATCATAAGACATTAGATGTTACACACAAAATCTGAGGTTCTGGTAATGTTAAATGGTTAATTTGAGAGAAGAGAACCAACAAATAAAGATGGTCATTAGCCCCTAACAATGATGACAAAGATTTTTTTGAATGATTTTTTAGGATATGGCAGGAAATAAATAATAGACAGGAAGGGCTAAGTCGTTGGTGGGTGACTTCAGTTTAACTTTAAATGCCCATGAGGACAGGTTACCTGACAAGAAGGAGTACCGCGGGAAATGCCAGAGATTACTTAGGCAATGGATAGATGAATGGAAATGGTTGGGTGGATCTCTGGTGGCACAGGAATTTGGAATTGATTAAACCATCTTTTTCCAGAGACCTTTCTTGGCAGAGTAGCAGGATAGATTTGATGCTGCTACAGCAGAGTCAACATTATATGGTAGTTAAAACAAATATCCATGAAATTCTCTTCTCCAATCATGCACCCATTAACTGCAGAGGTGATTATGAAAAAGGAGAAATCAGGATGGTAGAAAAGATCTATTCATGACTGTTTCTGCAGCTATCCAGAGGAATCCAACGATGGACATTATTTTCTCAAATAAATGGTGAATGAGAATTAAAGTTGTTACAAGTGCGGTGGTGGTTCTGCGGTAGCGTTGTCGCCTCACAGTAAGACGCTGTCCGGTTCGACTCTCAGTTAGAGCATCTTCTGCATGGAGACATGTGTGAATGGGCATACCTTCATTGAAGGGTGTGCGTCAGGGCTGGCAACTCGGTACATAAAAATCAACTGCCAATCATTAGCGGACCGGAGTTAAACCGAAAGTCACAACAACAACAACAAATGGTGATTTAAAAGAATTTGAGGGATACCACAGGCAATCTCATGATCAGAATATAAAACTGAAAACAAAGTCCTTGCAAGACGTTCAGAATAAGAGAATAGTGAATGGGGGTAAAAAACAATATTAGGACCTTTGAAACAAAACTATGCATACAGCTTGCTATGTTAGAGACTACAAAAGCTGAGGTGGAGCTCAACAGAAAGAGACTTTTCTAGTGGTTGAATTGTGAATTGAGTTCTAGATGTATATAGCCTGGGTCTTTAAGCAATGGGAGGATAGATAATCTAATCTATACTCCGTTAGTCAAGCGGTCACAAAGGTATAATATGAAATGATGCAGAGATCAGGTATTAATTCAAAGAGTTCTATTCTGCTCTCTATGAGGGCAGACCAAATTTAGAGTCAACACAATGGGGATTTTTAGCAGACACGAGGAGGCCACTTACATTTGATAAGAAAGAAGGGCTTGGTAAGAAGGTACTTATGCATGAGACTGAGCTATTAAGAAATTAAAGCTCAATATAAGGACCCAGGCCCAGATAAATTTCTTTTGTAAATTTATTGATGGAGGGTGAGGTGTCTGATTAGTGTGGAAGAAAGTTTATAACTCAGAGGTGGGGCATTATTAACAAATTATTACTAATAAATATGGACAAAAATTCTTAGCAAATATATTGATGTCTAGAATGGATAATCAGCTTCCAGTACTAATACAAGAAGATCAGAATAGTTTTGTTTAAGGGTGGTACAGAGATGAAAATTGGTGAGAAAGGACAACATTCTTGAGTGAGTTTGGGGACAAGAATAAGAATGCAGATATGCATACCTCTCAATCTCTTGATGCAAGAAATCTGGCCAAAGCCTAAAATAATGGGGGGACAAGGGCCCAAAAATAGGGACAGATTTGGAATATTACTCTCATAAGCTTAGAAAGTTGCTAGAATAACAGGATTTACATGAGCATGCATCTTCTGAAGGCTATGAAGTCTAAAACTCAAATGTATATCATTATTTAGTGACTTCAGTCCTCAGCAATTTGCCAGAAAACCACAAAGTTTATGAGAAACAGACAAAAATATGAGGCAAAAATCTGGATATTCTGCGAAAATCTGTACAGTTGAAAGGTTTGCAGGTATGATTTTTTTGACATGGCTAAGCCTTTTGATTCTGTTAGCTAGAAGTTTCTTTTCAATGTCTCGCAATGATGGGGTTGTGGAGATCAGTTCATAGGATGGATAAAAGCTTTAAATAACACTTCCTATTTTTATAATATTAGTTAATGGGGGTTATCAAAGGAAGGCAGCTAGAAAGAGGTACTAGACAGGGCTGCCCACAGTCATCAGGATTATTAATTTTAGATATGCATGAATTAGCAGTTAGAGTGAGAAAGTTTTTAGCAGAAGAAGAGAGGCTGAGGGAGTCAGAAGTTCTTATATCATATTGGTAGATGAATATGTCTTGCTAAACAGCAATGTAAATAGAATTCTAGAAGAGGTACTGGAGAAATCTAAAGGATTTGGTAAGATCTTGGACCTGCACTCCAGTATTGTTGTCATCCTTAATCTGCTGTTCAGGCCAGGTAAAGGGAATAGTTTCTAAAATATTAACAAAGTCTGAGAAGTATAGGTAGTTAGGTCTTACAGTTACCCCAAACCTATTAGATACAATTAAGGAGGATCTGAAGAACTTACTTGCTAAAGTGAAGAGCCTTGGCCAAGATCTAGTCTATTTTAATACTGTTGTAGGCAGAATTTAGGATGTGCACACCATGATCATGCCACATGCTACCTTTGTGTTTCAAAATGTGCTTATCCCAGGAAAACATCCAGTTTTGAAGTCAATGCAATATATTATTGATGAATGAGTTTTGGGGAGGAGGAGAGAAGAATATCTTCATTTATCTGTTATTGACTGAGAGGCTATGGAGTATTGGGTCTCCCATACTTAGCTTGGTATGCATTAGTGGCTAAACTAAATTAATAGTTGACAGCAAATCAAAGATTGGGTAAATTGACCAAACAAGGTGTGGCTCAAGTGAGTCTGAGATGGAGTGAGCATCCTTGTCAAGTTTTATCTGTAGGGTTTATGCAACTGTTATATGAAGAATGGTGGGGATGTGGATTGAGGTAGAAGTCACACGCATCATATCCGGCCCCATCCACAGGTTATGAAATTTGTAGCAAAGGCTGATGGGAAATACTGGTGTGCAGAATGGATGGTAATATGGAGTCAACTTTTAATGGAAGATCAACTGGTAAGGTGGAGGGGTTTCCCAGAGATAGAAGCCCTCTTCAGTTTATGGCATGTGGACTGGTTGATGTATATAAAGTTAAAGCAAATTTGTGACAAACATATTAATTTACTAGACAAGTCCAAAAGTTTTATTGCATGGGAAAATGGGGAGAAGTGAGAACAGGTGTGATGGGAATGATTTGTAGAGACCTATGGAGCAACCGATCTAAAGCATTAAGGAAGTTGATGGAAGGAAGATGGAAGGCCCAAAAGAGTATTTTCCTTACAGACACTGAATGTAGAAAAGTTTGGGAGGTCCCAACTCACTTAAACTGATGGCCAGCAGCTTATGATTCTTTTTATATAATAGCTTACCCTTGTATGACAATCTAAAATCACAAGTATTATTTGCGGCTTCTTTGGGAATGTTCAGTCTGCTAGTAGTCACAGGTTGGTTATGCATGATACTTTGCACATAGGCAGTGTTGTCTTTGTAGGTATCAAACTCAGTCATATCAGTCATGGAGTTTCTAAATAAGGCTTCAGCCACAACTACTTGCTTCCTGGCACATTTACAGCTTTTGCATTGAAATATCTAAGTCTGATTGGCAGTTTCTGACATCTTGGTGGAACCTTATCCAAGTTGTAGCTCATTAGGTGTAATGTTCCTATTGAGCCACTGTAGCTAGATAGCATGTGCATATAAATACTGAGCACGTGCGAGAACAGTGCCATTTTGTACAGTCAGTCAGAGTGTGTGCAGGCATATATGGAGATGCACATTCGAGTGTGTTTGAAGTAATGTGTGAATCAGTTAATTAACTTAAATATATGTTCCAGTTACGGTTCCTGTTCCTGACAATGTTTATGTACAATAAATATCTTGAACCCATACACCGCTTAATCGTCACTTTTGAATATGAATGCATGAGACAAGCGACACAAGTTTTACGAGGTAATGAGAAGAGCTAATTGCTCATGGCCTGCTTGCAGCTGGAAATAGTCCATTTCCAATAAGTATCTGCAGAATAATTCACATGCTCATAACCCAGTTTTAAAACATCTACTCTCTGTTTTGGTCAGCATGTTAGAACAAAGATCAATTGTCTTGAGTTTGCCCTTGTCCACTTGCATCAAGGCAGCATCCTGTCCATAGCTAGTAGCATCAGTGCTGACATCAGTAGGTTTATTGACATCATAGTATCTGAGTGCTGCTGTGGACATTAAGCATAGACTTCTCCCTGTTTGGAATACCCTTAACATTGTTTACTTCCTGCGTGATACCATCACCACTGATACAATGTACAAAATAATAAATTTCACTTTTGCCAAAGCTCACTTCTCTTTCTAAGTTTGGGCCCTGATTCCTAAACAGTCTCCAGCTTCTCATCATGCCTTTTCCTTCTTAGGCCCAAACACTAGAAAGTCATCCATTATAAACAAGACACCCTAGTGGCCTGTTAGTAAGGTACTCATTTAACTCCGGAAAATTCAGCTACAGTCATAATCCCAAAGTGTAACAATCAGAAAAAGAATCTCCCCACTATAGTTATAAATGTTGAAAGCTTCCTGCTGCTTGGACTTAGGGCTATTTGCCCAAACCCACTGGCTGAAGCTAATATAGAAAACATTTTTCCCCTCACTAATATTGATGCTACGTCTTCAATAGTAGGGAAGATAAACTCCTGCCTTTTTACTGAATGATTTAGTTTCTTTAGGTTAACACATATTCTAGTCTTGGCATTTTTCTTAGTAAATGACACAATTGCAGTGCACAATTGCAGGTTCAGTAACCCCTTCTGTTACAAGTACCTGCATTAATTTTAACTCAGCTTCCACTTTTGAGAGCCTAGGGAATGATGCTAGTGTATGTGGGTCAGCATTTGGCATTAACCTTATTTTAACAGATTCACAATAAACAAGTCCAACATTTTTTTCCAAATACATTCATATTCACATCATTAATTCTGGCAATCAAATCCAGTTCACAGGTCATGGTTGTTTACATATGGATCCATACCAGAAACTTGTACTTGCACCCTTTACTCTCACTAATTGCAGTAAATGTCTTGTGTCCATGTTTCCTGAAGAGGTTACGAATTTCCATTTGAGCTTTAGCAACTGTAGATGTTTTGAGATGCTTCTATATGCATCATATGACATTACTGCAATGTCTGCACCATGGTTTATTTTGAACTTCTTTGGAGTTCCATGAATTGTGAGATTTACATGCCATTTTCCTCTTTGTCTGTTAATTACTGAGGCCAAAAATACTCTTTTGCACGTTCATTTGTCTTATTTTGTGTTGCTAATTCCTTGACCAATTTAGTCTTCTGCATAACAGCAAAATGTTCCATTTTAGTACACTTTTTCTACCTCTTATTTTCAGTTAGCAAGGGAAATTCATTGCTTCTTTACAGAGAGGGTTACTAATCTTAAAACAAAATCTTTAACAGTTTTAGGGGAAAATGCTAAAATGATGCCTGTTTTTATTAGGTGCTGGGTGGGGCAACATTTTGTAAGATATGTCCACTTTCTAAATACTAAGTGGGTTGAGGGTAACTATGACAGTTTGTGAGTACAAAACAGAATTTTCTGGCTACACCTGTCTAGGTTAGCATGACCCAGTGGCTGAAAATTGCACTCAGTCTTTCTGTCACTTGCACATTTGCTATCACCTTTGTCATTTCTTTATTTGTATAAATCTCTGTTTATATCTAATTGTACCCACCTCTCTCAAAACATGAATATTTATTTAGACTGACAATTCATCTGTATAGCCTTTTTGAGTGTTTAATTTGAGTCTCACTGCAGCTTATGTTAAATTTTGCTGTTGAATTCTGTCTCTCATTTGTTTCTCTTTAGCAAGCTCATGTTCATATTATAGTATCATTTTGCATTAATGTTTCACAAACACTTCAACAGAACACTGTCCTGTGCACACTTGGAAAATGTGTCATTTCATGAAGTACTTTTGTTTTTGTCCCAAAATCTTGGTCTAAGTAAGACATACAAGTAAAGAAATAGACTTTCTGTCCAATATTAGTGAGCTGAAGGGGCAGATATTCCAGGTTTGACTGACTGGTACCAAAAGACCAAAACAGCAGCAGCTAAGGCACTCACCACAGTAGGCCTGGGTGTGGGAAGGGTCTGCCATTGCCATGAAGAACACAAGGAGTTACGGCAAATTGTTCTGCAACTTACAAGGTGCAGGAGAAACATTGACTAGACTGTTATTAGCAAGGGTGTAAAACAGTGGCCTTGATTGTTGATAATGACAGAAGGTGAAAGGAAACCTTTGGTGGACTCTTAAATGTGGCAAATGTGCCCTGTTCTGATTATAGAACTCCACAGGCAGTTAGTGTGACTTAATCTATTTCTGTAGATGAGTGATTGCAACAGGTAAGCAGCTCCATCATGACAAGGCTGCAGAAGGAGAGCATAAGATCCATCCAGAAATGATGAAGCCACATGACAATGATTGTCATGGTGCCATAGTTAACATGGATTCTCGGTGCTTATTGTTGCAAGTAAGGTTTGGAGAGTACTTACAGTTTACCAAACTTGTTGTAGTGGTCCCATTTTCAAAATGGGGCTAGGTGGGTGTCTTCCAGTTATAGGGAACACATCCATCTTTACCTTCTTGGAAAAAAATATACAAGAGTGCTGTAAAGGAAACTTTATTCAGCAGATGACGTTCTTATTTAAGATGAGCAGTGTTGATTTTGCCCTGCCCACAGAACAGTGGATCAGCTTGCTGCCCAGATACTATGACATTTGGATGACTTGACAGCATTAACTACATGTTTTATAGATCAGGAAATCAGTTATGACATCACACATAACCTCAAAACATACCTTCAAGGATGGTGTAGGACTCCAAGAAGGGAGTATCTTATCCCTGTCTTTCATGGGCAATGTTTCATGGTGCAACCTAGTATCTGACAGCATCCTGTATAGGGTAATGTCTTATTTCTATTTATTATTTGTTTACCAGGAAAGTCCAACTTGGAACAAAGCCAATTTTCAGCAGAGGCCCAGGGAGAAATGCTCAGACACATGTCTTTGTAACATGGGAGGAAACTGGAGCACCCTGAGGAAACCTACACAAATGCAGGGAGAACATGCAGACTTGACACAGAAGGAACCCCAGCCAAGAATTGAACCGAGCACCTCTTGCTGTGAAGCAGCAACACTAACACTACCACTGCACCATCCTTGTGGGATCAGTCTTTGTTGTTTGCTGATAATGTTGTCCATCTCTGTAAGTGACTGCAATCTCAGATGTGGAATGTAACGGTTCACTTCTTAGTGTTAAACACACTGGATGGAAATCTACACCTGCAAATTAGAGGCCATAGTTCCAGAAACCACTGGATTGCTATCTGCAGGTGACACAGAAACAGCAATCATGGGTGGCAGAGTTATTTTGGTATTTTATTCACAATGAAGTTAGAACAGCTCAGAAGATCGATGAGCTACTAGGTGCAGAGGCAACAGTACTGCAGGTACTGTCTTAGTCAGTGGTGACAAAACAAGGATCAAGTCAAAGGGCAACTCTCATTTTTATTAGTCAGTCTGTATCCCCACCCTCACTTATGAATATGGAGTGCTAATGAAAATGATGTGATCACAGATAGCAATGGCAAAAAATAAGGTTCCTTTGATTGGTATTTAGAGTCTCTCTTCAAAGTAAAGTGATAAAAATGCCTTGTGGATGTCCCCATGGGAGGAGTACAAGGCACAGTCCACTGTCAGGATACCCTGGATCAGAATCAGAACAACCACAAGTAATTATATCTCTCAATGTATCTCTCATTTCATTTGGAAACAGTTAGTCCATTTGCTGATGAGATTGTGTGTGTGTGTGTGTGTGTGTGTGTGTGTGTGTGTGTGTGTGTGTGTGTGTGTGTGTGTGTGTGTGTGTGTGTGTGTGTGTGTGTGTGTGTGTGTGTGTGTGTGTGTGTGTGCGTGTGTGTGTGTGTGTGTGTGCGTGTGTGTGTGTGTGTGTGTGTATGTGTGTGCACATGATGGAGCTTGTCCACAAGGATGAACAATGCCTGCAGTTACACAAAGTGAAAAAAATGCACTTAGTCCTTTAAACTTATTAACAGCAGTGTTGTGGTCACACAACTTGAGTAGGCAGTATGCTCTGCATGCAGGTTTTTGTGTAGGTGTTTTCATGAGCTTTCAATATAGCAGGATAATATTAGGCTATGCATCCTCCTATATGCAGGCACAAGGTTTGCCAAAGGAGGAGAGATTGTACACTACAAGAGTTGTACACAGAGTGTCATGCTACATAGCTGTCATTGAATGCATGCCATGTCTATGAATGATGTCCTTATACTTTTGGTGTAAGGTATGAATACTACTTTTACCACTGCTCTTACGTTTGAGTAAGGGTCACAGTTAAACTGGCTCTTGTGCACAAGGAAAAATAACCTTAGTATTACACTTAACTTGTATTTTATTATTTCTCAGCTTTAATAACACATCCTAATTGCTATTTGCAACTCTCTGTATCAATGAATCATTTATTGATTATTATGACAGCCCGTTTAAAAAAGAACCCTGACTTTTTATTGAGCTCACAGAACTATTACAGAGATACCACATCATGCATAGACCTCTTCATCAAACCAGGATGTGCTACAGGAAGAGAACATAACATCATAACAGTTATAATCTTACAGCAAGATTCAGTGGTGTCCATATCTGCAAGCTGTAAGTGTTATGCTATGCATCCAAGAGCTTTAAACAAAATGGTAACCTGCAGATGTCCTAATGCATTGTTTTTGTGCACAGATATGAACTGAGGTCCAAGTTAATCATATTTTACCATACATATGGAAATGCTTTGCATTTTTTTTACTTGAAATTCATTTTCATTTGAGACTGGTTTCATGCAACAGTAAACACACTCCCTATAATTCTAAATATGCCAGGATGCAAATTACATTTCATTACACAGGAATCATAAATTAGAATTACTTCTGAGACATTAGATGTGGTGTAAATTTTTACATATAAAATGGTTCTCGCTGGGATTACAGCAATTATTTTTGTCGACATAATTCCTATAACTAAATTCTTATCACTGCATTTGCATCAAAAGTTTTGAATGATACTCCATTAAAATGCCTTAGATCTGAATTTCACTTGAAAGCTAGCAATACATATTAAAAGTTTAAAAGGTAGTTGTATTGGATATATTTCATTTATTTGTATAGTTATAAATAATTTATGCATGTTATGTATTAATGTATTTATTTATTTGTTTGTTTGTTTTGTTTGTTTGAAGTGGGTAAATTGCTCCACAGACTCTTTTCAGGTACAATCCAAGCCAACAGGCAACAGAAGTTGTATAACCATAGAAATTTGCAATACCTATTAAAACACAAAATAAACATTACAGCTGGAGTGAATAAATGTCATACATACAAGTACAGATATTTCAAATATGAAGAAAAAACAATAGCAGTGCAGACACCGATGTATAAAGTACATTGGTAACAGAAAATCTGTATCAGTGATATAAATGTACAAGTATAAACAGTTCATTCATGAAGAAAAAAAAAAATCAGTTTTCCATTGTACACTAAATGTGCATGGCAAATTCAGTAGTACAGGTAAGAATTAGTGCAAGTACGAAAATGTCAAATATAAAACAAAAGAAGAAAAAAAGCATTTTGTCATTGTACATGAAAATATGCTACACAAATACAGAAACACAAATATGAAAACTATACTAAAACAAGAATGAAAATTTCAACTATAAAGAAAAAAGCAAAGTAAAAATTAAAATAAGTTGCTACACCACAAATAGAGACAACAAGGCCAGTGTAAAATAAGGTTCTGTATTTATTCTCTCTCTAGCGCCTCGGCCACAGTAAGCCTTCTGTGGCCGAGGCGCTAGAGAGAGAATAAATACAGAACCTTATTTTACACTGGCCTTGTTGTCTCTATTTGTGGTGTAGCAACTTGGTTTCTTATCTTGCTGTTGTTCGTTTTAAAAATTAAAATAACCAGAGTATCACTGATGAACATCTGTGTATCAAGACATTATATATAAATATTGTAACTTAAACATTTAAAATATGAAGTAAACAATTAGCATATTACTTTAGCATATTACAAAGCAACAATGAATGTTTTCACATGCAATACGGACTACACAAAAATGGATAGCCCATAATTTTTACATACATTAGATGAAACATACTTCCATATTAATTACAGGCACTAGATATTACTAAGGAGACTATATACATGAAACAAGTGGTCTTTACAATTATATGACTTATATCAGTATGATTCTGTTTTTTTAGTTAAATCATTTTATTTATTATAATGTACTTAGCACACATACTGTATCTTATAGTACTGGGTTGAGAGAGGAGGGGGAATAACAGGGGAGAGAAAGTAGGAGACAGAAACTTATGTGTTTATTATTAAAGTGTGGGGTATAGATATGGAAGAAGCAAAAGGGAGAAAGAAAAGTTAGGGGATTGCATAACGATAGTAGTGTATGGTATAGGTAAATGAGGCAGGAAATTATCAATTGTATAAAATATAATAGCAAGATGGATGTTACAGTTACAAGTTGAGAAGCTATTTGATTAACCTGGTGTAGAACATGAGCAGAGCCATGTATTTTTTACGTCGTTTTTAGGAGAGTGTGTGAAGGATTTGAGGGTTGTGTCTGTCCTTACAGATGTGGACATAGTGTCCCATATTTTAGCTATGGAGTAAGAATGCAGAGAATTCCCTCCCCCAGATTCAGCAAACATTTGTGCAGGAATAACTTATTTCGGCACGGAATGGACCGTTCCCATGCAGCACAGCAGTGCACCATGCATATGTATGAAAGCACTCTGCCATCCTCTAATATGTACATGGGGATGTGCACGAGCACAGTGAGTGTGTCTGAGAGCAGTGCTCTCACAATACACACACACCCCTGCACACCAGAATTGTCATACAGCAATCTAAAAAGAGCGAGATCACTCGTCACACCTCTTAACCTGTTAGAATAAGAAATCTGGACAAAGCCATAAGGGACAACTGCTAAATATTGCTATTACAAACTTAGAAAGTTGATAGAATAACAGGTTTTTCATTGGCATGAACTTTCTGAAGGGTATGAAGTCTAAAACGCACACCTCTCAACCCATTAGAGTAAGAAATCTGGACAAAGACATAACGGACAACTGCTAAATATTGCTATTAGAAACTTAGAAAGTTGATAGAATAACAGGTTTTGCATTAGCATGAATTTTCTAAAGGGTATGAAGTCTAAAATGCAAATGTCTCTCATTATTTTCAAACTTCAATCTTTAATGATGCGTCAGAGAGCCACAAGTGTATGAAAAGTGGAACAAGAATATAAGGCAAAAATCAGGACATACTGTAAAGTTATAGGTCATCAACATTTGCAAAGCACAGACCCCAAAAAATATTTTTTTTCATATTTGCAATAAGGTTGAAGCGTAGCTGCGTGGGTCTGCCTGTTGCTTAGCTATGCTTAGCCAGCTTAAACAGCACAAGAAGTTAAATAGCAATAGACATCCAGCATAAACAGTAATACAATAGTGTAGTGGCTAGAGTGTACGCTTTGCATTTAGTCATGTACAGTTTGAGCTCCACCAAAGCCTGTTTCATTTTGTATGTCAAATCAGTGCAATTTTAATTTATTTATATATTTATATAGGAATTAACTTATATTTCTCAACCAGAGTAGTGTATTAGGCCCAGATGTGAGGTGTCAGTGTAATAAAGTTGTGAAACCCCCATATAAACACAAGTGCCCCATGTAGTATAGTCACACAAAAATAAATGGAAAGAAAGCACATTGGGGTATGTCAGGGAAGGTAAACAAATGTATACTATGTCAGGAATGGTGAATCAATCCCGCACAGGTGGTGGTCTATAAAATAAAACATAAACAATGCTAAGCATTGCACAGTTATGCTGACCAGGTGTAAGCATTGTGTAAATATGAATGCTAAGCAATGAGTATCCCATCTAAGTGGAATTGCCCACTGGTAAGCAGTGCTGAACCTGTCCCTTTAATCACTGCCAACCTTAGCTAAGCAGGTTTGCCCGTAGCTTAGCTTAGCTCAGCATATTCAAAACCGTCCAATCACGGCAAAGTCCAGGAAATCGACCATATTTAATCCTCGGAGCTGGGAATACAGCCCATAACAAGTTGTAGCTCCCCACTGTAGGCAGTATGGCTGATGTAGGAGAAGGCATGTGCTTTTGGGTGCAGCGCTGGGGCATACAGGAAACCAAGGTCATGGTAGGACTTGTAAAAAACCATGATGTGAGACTGCTGCAGGACCAGTACCAGGGCTCCCAATACAAAGCAGAAGCCTGAGAAAGTCTCACCCATGATCTCACCAGTGCCACTGATATCCCTTGGACTGGCGAGTAGGTCTGGCACCACTATGCCAACTTGAAGTGGGGAAGAGGGAGCTTTAGCATGACAGAGGGGTGATGTCCCAGCAATGTGTAAGTATTCATAGCAATAACTGTTTACCAAAGTCCAGCCTGTGTATGTGATGGATAGGTATGCATAGATATTTCTCTATCTTCATTACAGCTCCAGCTGAGTGGGTTGCGAACCAGGAAGCCCATGCCAGCAGGTTGCAAAGGCTGCATCGCAAGGCTGGTGAGTAACAATCTAGCTTGTAGTATTCATACCAACTAAATATAAAGGAGTAGAATGTTACTTGGCAGTATTAAAAATGGGTAAGGTTTGTACTGAATAAAGCAAGCAATCTTAAAGTAATAGTCTCATACAGGTTATATATAAATAAAAATCTAACTGCCTGTCGATAAAATTCAAAACCCTGGACTGGTTGTGTTTACTCTGGTATGGTATGATTTGAAATGTGTACAGGTTATGCTTAGCAAATATAGCTCTGAAAGCGTTAAACAATCAAGTCTCATCTGGCAAAGTTAGTGCCTCTATAACACATGAGATTAACTGATATTACAAATGTCATGCACCAAGATCTGATATCTGAATAGTAATATTGTGGTAACCACTATTTTCCACACTGTGCTATGTGAACAGGTATCTATAGGAATGTATGTATAAGAATGGTGTAATTCCAAGGTCAGATCATACAACAAAGAGAGAATGAGAAAGAAATCATTTAAGGAAGACACAGCAGTTTCTCAATAGCTTCCTCTGATGAAACACACACTTGTTATAGTTTTAGAAGAAACAGCCACAGTTCAAATCCCGGGAGTGGTAGTAAGCTGTATGCATAATTTCAATTAAGATTTTGTGAAAATGTGTAGAAACAGTCAGGAAGTATAAACTCATTCACTCCAATAGAGTTCAGAAAGTTTGCACTGTAACTTTCAATGGGCGGAGCCCAAGCCTTTTTACAGAATCAAATTATGTCCTCACATTTCATACAAATGTTCATATCTCTGGAACCATAGGGGTCATGAAAGAAGTATAAATGATAAACCCTTCAGCACAAACTGTTTTTATAGTGGTAGCATTCTTTAGGTTGTAGGTCTTAAATTGAATTTTATAAGTCACAGTAAACACAGTAACTATTATGTTTGTAATATTTTGTAAACAACTTACAGTATCTCAGCAACCACTCAAGTTACACACATGCTGTCAGCAGCACTTTATTCATCTAGCTGACAGCTTTCATATGAGGGTAAGGAGTGCTGTCTTGTCTCTGTTAAGTGGTTGTTGAGATATTTAGAAAAAAAATGAAAATTATATTTATATAAATTAATATCATAAAACAACAGTTAATATCTCTTTACCTGCACTAAACAGAGGTCAAATAGTAATGCAGTTGTGTTTGCCATTGTGTAAACTTTAAGATGAAATATTTTAAAACCTTGTACATAGCATGCTTTTGGAATTATTGATGCAAAATTAACAAGCAATATTTGACGCCTAGAGGCATCAATAGGAGTTAACTGCAGATGCACCTGGAGGTGTCACTCAGATATAATGAGTTAACAAACATTCCCTTCAAAGGTCTGCCAGGTAAGAGAAGGTATTAAGTAGCTATACGAAGGCTGTATTTATACTGTGTCCAACACCCATGATCCAACCCCAAGGTTGCAAATGACAGCAAGATAAGTACATACACCAAGTGGTCTCCCCTAAGAAATATTCAAAAGTGTCATGCTGTCACAGCTATTGGTCCCTGCTAACAACAACCAGGGTGACTGATAGAAATCAAGGCAGAGTGTGTCAGTAGCACACACACACACACACACACACACACACACACACACACACACACACACACACACACACACACACACACACAGTATGAGTGCACATATGTAACCCTGACTATGTGAATATGGGTAGAAACAGTCATGCAGTATAACAAACATTCCCTCCACAGGTCTTCCAGATAAGAGAAAGTATAAGTAAGCTATGAGAAGGCTGTAATTATACTGTGTACATACATACTACTGCCCAACCCAAGCCCATCATTGTAATAATACTTGAAGAGTAATGAGTAGAGCAATGATCATTAAAGCTGTGACCACTGCAAGAATCTACATTTGTTAACTGACATCTCTCTCTCTCCCCCACCTTATCTTCACCAATAATCTAAGCACATAAATGAATGGGTATGTTTTCTACCAAACCTACTGTTGGGACATGTGTCCTGTTGTTCTACAAATGTTGAAATTTATTCCAATTAATGTTACCTGTTCAAATGCTATCATTGGTGGCCTGTTGCTATCATGTAACCCGCATGCCGGTGTAATGCCCACTGTGGTTCCATATATGCATGTGTTCTGTTTACTACGCAAGTGGTCCAAATCTGTTTTTTGGATTAATGGGGATACTCATGCATGATGTTATAACTAATCCTGGAATGTGTTTACCATTACTAACCAACATATGTTCTAAAACTGCAAAACCATAGCACATCAGGGAAGGCTGATCCCAGCAGATCCGCCTCTCCTGCCTCATCTGGCCATGGCACTGGGCTGCAGCATGTCTGGGACCTACCCCAGGACCTCCTCATCTGCTAGTCCTGTACCTTTGGATGGAACCATCTCAGGGGATGGGGCTCATTCCCCCTGGGTGTGGGCACAGACAGGATCGTGTCTCCTGATGCCAGGCCTGGGGTCTTGTGCGTAGCGAGCTCCAAAAGGAATTTGGAGATCTGCTACACCAGCTTGAGGGCTGCATGGTACAATTAGAGGGTCAGCCTGACCCTCCTGCTCAGCACCCAGCACAACCACCTTCGGGGCCATGAAGGTGCAGTGGTGACTCCCCATGGGTGGGTGCCTCAATCCCAATGTATCCATTTGGGTGCTTGTGGGCTACTGATTACCAAACACCCCTCCCCGTCCAAGGTGTTTACCCCCCACATTTGTCATATACCGCCCCTGTATGTGTCTTGTCTGTCTTCCTACCCAACGTACCTCCCCAAATATACCTACTATCCTTCCCCAACATCCCACTCTCACCTTAAAAAAAAAACAGTCTGTTCCTAAAAAAAAAAAAATTGCCCCATACATAGCTATCCATTTCACACACGTGTCCACTGGACACATGTAATCTTGTCTAACTGGCTTAACAACACATTATTGTTGTCCTCACCTCTCTTTCTCAGTGGTTTGATTGTCCAGATGTACCTCCAAGTTCAGTATAGCTGTTACTGTAGAAAAAATGGACAGCTATGAACCTTCCCTACATCCATCCTGCACATTCCTAGCTGCCTATCATATTGTTTTACCCTCTTTGTGCCCCCTTTTTCACAACTTTCCTATCATCCCTTTTTTTCTTTTCTTTTAAAGACATTAGCATGGGGGTAAGCGGGATTAAGCAGTAGTAAGCGAGAGTAAACCTGTTTATGCGGTGCTAAGTGATGCCTATACAGATTATCACTTATTAAGGCTAACTGTGTGTAGGCATAGATAACCAGAAGTTAGCATTGCTTACCACCACACAAACCCGCGCAAACCCACTTACAACTGCTTAAAAGTGCCTTAATCACTCCGTATCCAACAACCCTTGTTCTGCCCAGCAACAAAATAATCATAGCTGCCTAGTCTTGGACCCAGGACCCTCTACACTAGAGTCAGTAACCATACCACTGCATCATCTGAGCTCTAAAAATTACTCTTGCGTTCTCAAACTTATCATGCAGTCTGGTCATTTAACACTAATAAAAAAGATATCCCATATCTCAAAGCCAGGATCCTGCACACTACAGTCAGAGACAACATCACTATGCCATCAGAACTGCATTAATGCACTTATTTTTTCAAACATACCATTCAGTATGCTCATTTAAAATTAATGAAAAATGTTAGCAGCCCCAGGTTTTAAACCCAGGACCCTGTACACTGCAGTCAGAGAAGATACCACTACACCACCTAAGCTGTATAAAAGAAGTTTGTCATTAGTGTGACATCTACTAAAAAGGAAAAGTGAGCAATGGTTAGCAATGTACAGCTGTGGTTAGCTGGTGTATGACTTGCTTAAACATAGATGCTAAGTGTGTTTGTGCATTGGTAAGTGTCACTAAGCAAAGAGTACACAGTGTAAGTACCTATACATTTAACCATGTTTTAGCTCTGCTTAGCATTGCACAGACCTGCCTAAAGCTGTTTTAAAATGCCTTAATTACACTGCCTACTTCTGCCCAGCAAGAAAATAAACAGCCTTTGACAGTTTTGGGAACCATACTCACAGCAGTTAACCACTAAGCCATCTGAGCAGCAAGATGTTGGGATGATTTCTCTAACATATCATGCAGAACAATCAGTTTACCATAGGGAATGTACAATGTGGAAGCAGTAAACATTCATATGATATATATACGCACACCAGCCACTGGGGATGCACAAGCCAGTGCATTTCTCTGTGCCGGTCCCAAGCCCGGATAAATGGGGAGCGTTGCGTCAGGAAGGGCATCCGGCATAAAACTTCAAATAATTCATGCGGGCACCAGTAAATATTTACATACCAGATTGGTCGAGGCTGGGGTTAACAATGACTGCCACCAGTACTGTTAGCCAACAGGATGCTGGAGGAAATTGGGCTACTGTTGGCCAAAGGTGGAGAAGAGGTGGAAGGCATGGCCAAAGGCAGGAAGAGAGGAAAAAGGCTAGGAATGTGGTAGTGAGGGTCAGAACTTTGAATGTTGGCAGTATGACTGGTATATGGAGAGAGCTAGCCAATATGACGGACAGAAGGAAGGTTGGTATATTGTGTGTGCAAGAGACCTGATGGAAGGGGAGTAAGGCTAGGTGTATCAGAGGTGGGTTCAAATTGTTTTATCATGGTGTGGATGGGAAGAGAAATGGCGTAGGAGTTATCCTGAAGGAACAGTATGCTAAGAGTGTTTTGGAGGTGAGAAGAGTGTCAGATAGAGTGATGTTTATGAAGCTGGAAATTGATGGTGTAATGATGAATGTTGTTACTGCATATGCTCCACAAGTTGGGTGTGCTATGGATGAAAAAGAAAACTTTTGGAGTTGGATAAAGTGGTGATGACTGTACCCAGAGGTGAGAGAATGGTGATTGGAGCAGATTTCAATGGGCATGTTGATGAAGGGAACAGAGGGGATGAGGAAGTGATGGGTAGGTATGGTGTTAAACAAAGGAATGCAGAAGGTCAGATGGTAGGGGACTTTGCAAAAAGGGTGGACATGGCTGTGGTGAATACATATTTTAACAAGAGAGAGGAGAATAGAGTGACATACAAGAGTGGAGGAAGATGCACACAGGTGGATTATTTCTTGTAGTTAGGCAGCATAGGATGGTGGTTTGTAGGATGATGTTTGTGATCAAGAAGAGGAGGAGGAGTGTAAGGGCAGCACCAAGGATCAAATGGTGAAAATTGAAAAAGGGTAATTGTGAGGTGGAGTTCAGGGATGAGTTAAGACAGGCACTGGGTGGCAGTGAAGAGTTACCAAATAGCTGGGTAATTACAGCAGAGCTAGTAAGGGAGATGGCTAGAAAGGTGCTTGGTATGACATCTAGACAGAGGAAGGACGACAAGGAGACATGGTGGTGGAATGAGGAAGTATACAGAGAAAGAGGTTGGCAAAGGAGAAGTGGGATTGTCAGAGAGATGAAGAAAGTAGACAGGAATATAAGGAGATGAGGTGCATGCAAAGACAGAGGTGGTGAAGGCTAAGGATAAGGCATATGAAGATTTGTATGAATGGTTGGACACTAATGAGAGAGAAAAGGACATGTACTGATTGGCTAGATAGAAGGACCAGACTAGAAAAGATGTGCAGCAAGTAAGGGTGATAAAGGATAATGAGGGAAACATTCTCACAAGTGAGGAGAGTGTGTTGAGGAGATGGAAAGAGTACTTTGAGGAGTTGATGAATGAATAGAATGAGAGGGAGAGAAGGTTGGATGATGTGGGGATAGTGAATCATGAAGTACAATGGAGTAGCAAGGAGGAAGTAAAGATAGCTTTGAAGAAGATGAAGAATGGAAAGGCTGTTGGTCCAGATGACATACCTCTGGAAGCATGGCAGTGTTTAGGTGAAATGGCAGTGGAGTTTTTAACCAGATTGTTTAATGAAATCTTGGAAAGTGAGAGGATGCCTGAGGAATGGATAAAAAGTGTTTTGGTACTGATTTTTAAGAATAAGGATGATGTGCAGAGCTGTAGTAACTACAGAGGGATTAAACTGATCGGTCACAGCATGACATTATGGGAAAGAGTAGTGGAAGCTAGGTTAAGAAGGGACACGATAATTAGTGATCAGCAGTAGGGTTTCATGCCAGGAAAGAGCACTACAAATGCGATGTTTGCTCTGAGAGTGTTGATGGAGAAGTTCAGAGAAGGTCAGAAGGAGTTGCACTGTGTTTTTGTAGACTTAGAAAAAGCATATAACAGGGTGCCTAGAGAGGAGTTGTGGTATTCTATGAGGAAGTCGGGAGTGTCAGAGAAGTATGTAAGAGTGGTACAGGATATGTACGAGGGTAGTCTGACAGCGGTGAGGTCTGCGGTGGGAGTGACGGAAGTGTTTAAGGTGGAGGTGGGATTACATCAAAGATCAGCTCTGAGCCGTTTCTTATTTGCAATGGTGATGGACAGGTTGACAGACAAGATCAGACAGGAGTCCCCATAGACTATGATGTTTGCAGATGACATTGTTATCTGTAGTGAGAGTAAGGAACAGGTGGGGAGACCCTGGAGAGATGGAGATTTGCTCTAGAGAGAAGAGGAATGAAGGTCAGCAGGACTAAGACAGAATATATGTGTGTGAATGAGAGGAAGGATGGAGGAATGGTGAGGATGCAAGGAGTAGAGGTGGTGAAGGTAGATGAGTTTAAATACTTGGGATCAATAGTTCAGAGTAATGGTGAGTGTGGAAGAGAGGTTTAGAAGAGAGTACAGGCAGGATGGAGTGGGAGGAGAAGAGTGTCAGGAGTGATTTGTGACAGACGAGTACCAGTAAGGTCTACAAAAGGGTAGTGAGACCAGCTATGTTATATGGGCTGGAGACAGTGGCATTGATAAAAAGGCAGGAGTTTGAGCTGGATGTGGCTGAGTTAAAGATGTTAAGATTTGTACTGAGTGTGACGAGGGTGGACAGGATTAGGAATAAGTATATTAAAGGGGGCAGCCCACATTGGAAGGTTTGGAGACAAAGCCAGGAAGGAAAAATTACGTTGATTTGGACATGTGCTGAGGAGGGATGCTCAGTATATTGGGAAAAAGATGCTAAGGATGAATCTACCAGGTAACAGGAAAAGAGGAAGGCCTATGATAAGGTTTGTGGATGTGGTTGAGAGAGGACATGCAGGTGGTTGGTGTGGCAGAGCAAGATGCAGAGGACAGGAAGAAATGAAACAGATGATCCACTGTGGCGACCCCTAACGGGAACAGCCTAAAGAAAATGATGATATATATATATATATATATATATATATATATATATATATATATATATATATATATATAAAATAAGGGTTCACTACATAATCTCGACAGTTTGAAATATCGAATTTCAAAATCTCGAGACTATGTAGCCGAAACCCCTAAATGCCAAAAGACCAGAAGTGCAAAATTCAAAATCCCGAATGTACAACACGCATACAGCACAAAAATACACATACACACAACTTCCCCCACAATCAGACATATCATCCTACACCCCCACACCCCATACTTAAATATACTAATGCCAAGATCGATCGCACAAACAGACACACAAGGGAAACTCACACCCACACATTTTAGTCCCTCACACACACACACACACACACACACACACATACACACACATCACAGTCACAACACACACTGACACACACTAAAGCCTCTTAGAAATTAATCTCCCATACTTTTGCAAATGATGACAGTCAAATAGTACTCTCAAAAGTTGTAGGAAAGAGATGTCTGAAATTGTTCTTATCAAGTGTTCAAGCATTAAAAACTTTATAAGAAATTCTCTTTTCCAGGCCCATAAGTGATACTCATCAACTTAAAATCTTAAATCTCATCCTGAAAATAAATAAATCTGTTTTAAAACATATTCACAAGTTTGTAGAATAATTCTAAATTCATTAGAAAACAAAAAAGTTCATAAACTTAAGGACTCAAACCAAACCAGTTGTCAGTTACTTATTAAAAGGTAAATAACAAAAAAATCTAACGGACATTTATAAAAAAGATATTTAATTCAGTTTGCATTGGTTTTAAATTGTGTAAAATGACATAATTCTGGGATATTTGTTAATAAATGTATTATACAATAAATAAACTTTATATATATGTATATTATATATATATCCATATATATGTATTATAAATGTATAAATATATCGTGTTGCTGGAAGATATTTTGATATACTTGTGGGATTACAAATGCCAATTCCTTTATATATAAGAAGTATACTTTATAAAAAATAGGCTTTTCTCATCAATCAATAATTGTGCTTGTAAATATAATCTTGTTTTAAATAAATCAATTTTAAATATATAAAGTATACTTCTATCAGAGACAAGAAGATCATCAAAACCATCATTTTATCCATTAATCTTTTCTTTATAATTCGAAGTTGTCTATTTAATTAGTTTTAGGTTGTTCCCATCATAATCCTGTGAAATTACAACAAACACTTCAAAACCCAGGACATGCATGTTTTCTAATGAAAAATTAGCAAAATAATTATTGTAATATTTTTTGTGGCATTCTAGTAATAACAATAACAAATTTTAAAAATTAGTAATATATATATTACATATATAACATTTTATATATGTAGAAATATCAGTTTGTTGCTATACTTGTAGCATACTACATTGTCAAGGTATTGTTAAAAGGTTGACATTGGCAAATAAAATTAATTTAATTCTGAATTAAGTTCCAAAACAGTAATTTCAAATCTACAATGCGTATCCTCTCACAGTGCTGTTAAATTTTTTCCTTTTAGTTTAAAAATTCCAAAAATAGAAAAATGCAATTTGGGAAATATTTTAATGTTGGTTATAAAAACCTATAAAAACAATTTATCTATCATGAATATTATCAATATCAGATTCAGTTTCTTCAGTAATTTCAGAAACAGTAACTCAGACCCCAAAACAACCAATCAAGGTATGTTTTAATACTTCATAGATTTGTCTCT
Source organism: Protopterus annectens (assembly GCF_019279795.1). Lineage (NCBI taxonomy): Eukaryota > Metazoa > Chordata > Ceratodontiformes > Protopteridae > Protopterus > Protopterus annectens. The sequence goes on along the minus strand of NC_056743.1, from coordinate 1,616,555,423 downwards.
TGTATCTGTTGTTAGTGCCAGTCAATCTCTCAATCTCAAAGTCATAAGGGTGCTCATTGTCAAAGGTTACGTAACCCAAAACATCCATAACAGATTCAACTAAGTCCCTAATATTCAAAATAGTTTAGTGTTCAGTTCAACCAAACTATAAAATATGAACTCATTCATTCCATGTAAGAATCAATTTTCTTTATCTCTGTACCTGCTGTCATTCCAACAGGGATAAATTAGAATTAAACGTGTATATTCCGATAAGTTGTTCACCTCCTTGGTCCATCCATTTCTAAATAAACAACATTGTCATTTCCATATTTCTTTTTCAAAAACTATTAACAGAGAATAGACATTGCACAAAGTTATTGTTGAAAGATTAATGTTGTGTCTTAATAACCAACACACTTACACATAGATACTTACTTGAACTTTCACCTATCCATCAACAAACCACAACACCAGAAGCACTACTTCAATATCTCCGAACATCGGGATTTTGAATTTTGCGTTTCTGTTCTTTCGGTATTTAGGGGTTTCGGCTACATAGTCTCGGGATTTTAGAATTTGGTATTCCAACATTTCGAAATTATGTAGTGATCCCATAAAATAAATATATAAATGCATATAGATATTTATAAAGAGAGAATATAGAGAGAGTGCACAGAAAATCAAACAGCCAGTAATGCTACAGCTGCCACCTTTTCAAATGGCCAGAGTCTGATTCTTTTCTGGAAATGGAAATGATTGCATTAAAACATATACCCACACTCAATGCAAAGAACATAATACCACATGTTTTGCATAAATATAAATATTTATTTGTGTACTATTTAAGTTGTTTATGCCATTTCTTATAGCATTTAGGTGTTTGAAATACAAAATAATTGATTTATGCAACTATGAAAGAATACATATGATACATTCTTGGTCCTACCATCTCAGGACATTTGCCATTTGTCAGTTTTTATCAGCACGACACTACTGCACAAAGAGGGTTTGTCCCTCACAAAGAGGGAAAGGTAGTAACCCAAAGTAATACATGAAAAATAAGATACTGCGCTGTCTTCGTCAAAGCCTTCAAGTAGTACAACATTAAAAAACACACTTGCCTTAAATACAAGAATCAGTCAACACTTAATTACAGATTTAGTTCAACAGCCTCCAATTACACTCCATAGTTAACCCCCCAGGTGGAAAAGTATCAAATGTTACTATATAAATGGATCCTTTGCATAACAATACCTCACTTCAAACTGTACTATGACACTAACAAACCGATCTGTCTGCAAAACAGTAAGCTGTAACACACCACTGTCCCCATGGTGAAATGTATGAAAATGTACAGCCATATACCTTTATGTTTCTTATTAATAATATCCCTCAAATGTACTAACAACCTAGGTTAAAAATATGTAATACCCCTCCCCCATAAAATGTCTTACAAGGGCATATAGCAACATTCTCTATATACTGACCTCTTGACTGTACAGGGTCACACATGTTGTCTAGCTGTAGCACTCATATTTATGGCCCCTAACCCACAACTTGTGTGGGAGTCCACAACATCACTGGGATGATAGCAGGAATGTCAGCACTAAATAATGATAGACCATACCTATCAACCTCTTACTGCATGACATCTGGACAAAGCTTGGTATATAAGTGGAGGACAGAGGCCAAAACACAGGGCCATATTAAAAATATTGCTGTTATACACTGTGAAAGTTACTAGTGTTACATGAGTGCTTGCAACATACCCTTTCTGAGGAATATGACATCAGAAACACAAATGGATATTGCCATGTACTGATATCAATCAGCAGAGAGAATGCCACTGATTTGTCAAGGACAACATCTGTCTGGGGAACAGACAAAACATAGCAACCAAACCTCTGGCCATTATGTGGCTAGCCCTACAGTTGAAAGTTATGCAGATAGACTGCACTCCGTGCAAAACTAGCATGTACACACAAACCCTATAAAAGTAGCAGTATTCAAAGCATATAACAGCAATACTCACACTCTGTCCCTAGGTCTGGAACCTTATACAAACTTGTATTTGGCCTGTGACCACAAGTCTTGTTGTAAGAGGTATTCCTACCTGCTGTTTGTAACACTGCTTCCTCCACACAAGATGGATGTCTTCCATACAGGTAAGGTAAAGGGCCAATGCTCACATGAAGTAGTCAATTATAGTAGTGGGTTGCTATGATATTGGCTATTGGAAGAACTACACAGCTGCTCTGCATGCACTTAGTAAGTGGGGAACACCACTTGGTGCAGAGGCCATCATCTGCTCATGAGCATCATCTACAAAAGCAATGCTGCAACCTATTCAAACCAGATCAGTTCCTGTAGTGCAGAGAGAGAGAGAGAGAGAAAAAAACAAATAAACCAACAAAACAAGAAAGGCATAAAACTAAACCAGAACACGGAAGAGAGGATACAAATAAAACAGGTATGTGAAACATGTAAGCATGTAATTGAATGTAGTACTTGGTCTGTAATAATGGGATAGATGATTTTGAAAGAATTATATGTGTCAACAAGACTTGCTGTAATGATGTCCTGCTGAACAGCTGCTATGGACTGTCTGCAGTGGGCCATGTCTGTCAACTGTACAGATCTTCACAGAATGTCAAGATTTACCCATCATAATGTTTGGTCTGTCCCTCCTAACATCTATATTTTTCTGGCAAATAGCTGAGGATGGAATTCATGAAGTAATGACAAACACTTGAGTTTCATGCTCCACATCCTTCAGAATAGTCATAGTAATGCAACATGTATTATGCTACAAATGTCATAGGTTTCTAACAGGCATATTCAAGACCTCCCCATAATTTCAGGCTTTATCCAGATATGATGTTCTAAGAGGTGGAGAGGTAGGATCACAGCTGAGGAGCCCGGCTCACTCTGAGAAAGGACAGCTCACATATGGCAACCACTAGAGTGTCTTGTCAAACAGTCATAACTGTGCCACTGCTAGGCCAGTTAATGGGATGTTGTTCATATCCATATGTTACCTGTGAATATGAGTATTATACATGTTTGTATTGTTCATAGGTTCATAAGTTCTTAGGTAGGTACTAGGCTATCTGCCCAAAGGCATTTATAAGCCTAGCTGGAATGTGTTGGCTTTCACCACCCCCTTAGATTAGTTCCCTGAGCCTCTGTCCAGCAGAGCCATTGAAGTGATCCCCAGGGTAAACTTTCTGTTTCCCATCCACTCGTCAAGGTTTCTCTTGAAGAGGGTTAGCGAGGAGCTCTGCCTAATGTAGATTGGAATCTTGTTCCAGAGCATGGGAATTCTCTGGGACAGGACTCTATCCCTCCAGCACATCCTATTTATTGTTGTAGTGAGGTTTAGATCCCTAGAGCATGTGGCTCAAGGGGATATGGTTCTCTTTAGGTGGAGCATGTCCATCAATTTTGGGTTGGACATGGCCTTGTATGTCAGGCAGAGATTGCCTCTGAGTAGGTGGTATGCAACAGAGTAGAGCTGGAGTTTCTTCAGTCAAGCTGTATAGGACATCTGCTTGAGGCCAGTGATTGTCTTGGTGAGGTACTTCTGTGGTCTTTGCAGCTGTTGCAGGTATCTTGTAAGGTACATACCAAATGGGGCATTTTACTCTATGATGGGTCTGATGAGTGATGCATACAGTGGCACAATGACCTCTTTTGATCTGGATGAAAACCCTTTTGTGATTAGGTGGGCCACACAGAAGGATTTTCTAACCACTTTGGCAATGTGATTATCAAAGGAGAGGTTACTATCTACATGGGTCCCCAGATCCCTTATTAAGTCTTCTGTGTTTAGGGGGCTACCGCCTATGTGGTATCTTGTGGGTACTTTGTTTTTTCCAAAGGGGTTGACTATGCACTTTTTGGCATTTAGCTTGAAGCCATGGTTTTGACACCAGGTATTTGTCTCATTGAAACCCTTTTGTAGGATATCTATGTCAGCAGGAGAGTCAATTATAGGCCCTTGTTTGCAGTCGTCTGCAAACTTGGTCAGCCATAGTCCTCCTGCGCTTGCCTGTACCTCTGATAAGTATATGCTGAACAGGAGGGGTCCTAGGACTGAGCCCAGGGGAATGCCACTTGTAACCAGTTTAGAGTCAGACCTAGCTCCTGCAACTCTTACCATGTGGGTTCTGTCTGTGAGCCAGTTGGCAAGTCATCTTGTGATGTAGGGGTTTATGTTCAGGCTGGTGAGCTTGTCTATAATACCTAAATGGGGAATGGTGTTGAAAGCCTTTGCGAGGTCTAGGTAGGCTGTGTGGACCACTTTTCCCTCATCTATAGCCTTGGTAACTGTTTCAAAGAAGTGCACCAGGTTTAGGAGGTATGATCTGCCCTTAACAAAGCTGAACTGGGTAGGGTTCAGTGTTTGAAGGTTCCCATTGTCTCTGTTAATGAGATCCATGATGATGCACTCCATAGCATTGCAGACCAAGCTAGTCAGGCTTATAGGGCAATAGTTCCCAGGGTCTATTGTGGCTCCACCTTTGTGGAGTGGAATAACCATTGCTGTGCACCACTCTAGGGGCACGTAGCCTGTAGAGAGGCTGAGTTTGAACAGTGTGTTTAGGAGAGGGGTTAGTTCATCTCTGAGCTCATGTAGGACGCAACCTGAGACACTGTCCAGTCCCATTGATGCTGTATTTTTGGCTTTGGAGAGGGCTGTTTTAATCTGTCTGTAATTTCAGGGGCACTACATTCTTCTAGTATGGCTATGGGCCCTTTTGGGGTGAGAGGGGTGTAAAGTTTGCACTGAATCAGTTTGCCAGGATTTTGGCGATATCGGCCGGTTTAATGTATTTTGTGCCATTCTGCAATAACTCTGAGCAGATATGAGAATTGCCACTTAGATTCTTGACATAGCTAAAGAATGCCTTGTGGTTATCCTTGGAGTCTTTGGCAATTTTTCTTTCGAAGCTAGCCTTGGATGATTTTATGAGGGATAGTAGTTTCTTGCTGATACTGATCAGGGATGTCTTCCCTTCTTGGGATTTTACTCTTTTCTGTACTAGTTTCCTCCTTCTATTGTATAGCTTGTTTATGGCAGGGGTCCACCAGACTGGTTTCCTTTTCTTGGAGGAGTGAGTCTTAGTTTTGCTTGGGATAGCACAATCCAGGCATTCTTGTAGGTGCCCGTAGAGTGCATTACTAAAGGAGTTTGCTGCTTGGACAGTGTTATCCTTTAGCATGGGGGCTTTGAAACTTTCAACCTCGGTCTTAAATAATGTGAAGGTTGCTTTTGTAAAGATTTTCATGGTGGTTTCTCTGCCCTGTGGTGGGGTCAGAATGTGGATATCCAGAGTGATTAGTTTATGGTCAGATCTAACCAGCGAAGGGTTGACCTCCAGTGTGCAACACCGGTCGACCATGTTGGTGATGACTGGGTCCAATATGTTGTCACCTCTGGTGGGGGTGTTGACCAGTTGATCCAGGGAATTTGAGTTTATAAATTCTAGGAAATGTTGAGCAAAGGAGTTAGTACTTGAGTAGTTCTCCCAGTTAATGTTTGGGTAATTGAAATCACCCAATATCAGGGTGTTTGTTAGGACCTTTATGTTTTCCAGTGTTTACAGAAATGCAGTATGGGGGTCTTGGGACATGGTAGGTGATCTGTAGCAAGCTACAATTTGAATTGCAGTTTTGCCCATTGTTAGTTGCACGTGGATGATTTCTGAAGCATTGTGCTGTGCCACTAACCCGGAGGTGTGGGTATCCTTGATGAATATGGATACGCCCACGCCTTTTGTATTTCGGTCTGGGTTTTGTGGCCGAAATGTATGGTATGAGTTGTAGCCTGGTAGTGCTGCGGTGCTCTCAGAAACCTTAAACCAGATTTCTGTTACTGCAAATATATCAGTTTCCTCCATACTGAGGAGTGCCTCGAGTGCATGCATTTTGAGGTTTAGACTTCTGGCATTGAGTAGCATTACCCTCAGTTTTTTGTTACCTGTGTTATTTATGGCGGTGGGTTTGTCTTTTGAGCCTTGCCTAAAAAAGGCACTATGAGGTTGGCGAGAGCCTTGGCCAGTATTCGAATTCCTAAGGGTGACAGTTGCAAGCCATCTCTAGCAAAGCAGCGTGGCTTGTCGAACATGACATCCCAGGCTGACAGACCCTGGATCCCCTTTGAATGACACCAGAAACTTAGCCAATTGTTGAACTTGATCATTTTTTCTTTATACCATGTTATCATTCTTGGTGAGGGCAGGATGCTACACAGGGTCAGGGTCATATCGGCTTGGGCTACATGATCAGAGAGCTCCTCCTTGTCTCTTTTCATGTAGTCCAGGGAGGTATGGCTCAGGTCATTCACACCAACATGGACAATGACAGAATCATATTTGTACTTGTTCTGGAGTGACCTGAGTGCTTGTGTTATGTGGCAGATCCTAGCACCCAACAGGCAGCTAACAGTAACCTTCTCCTTGTTCAGTCTAGTGAGTGGGATGTCAGTGTGCCTGATTATAGAGTCACCTATTACTAGTGTGTTGGGTATGGTATTTTGCCTTAAGGGCTGTGATTGTGTGGCACACTGGTTTTGTGAACTATGTGTTTCATGGTTTGTGTTGGGGGGGTGGAGGTTGCTTGGATGTCTGCTTTGGAGGTCTCTGTTGCTTTTGCAGATTTTTATTTACAGCCTCTGAGTATGTTTTCGTGTATTTATGTGGGATTTTTGCCGGTGCTGGTTTCATAGGTCTATGTGAGACTGGTGGTGTGATGCAAGTAATTTCTTTTGGTTTACTATCATAATTTCGAATGAAACTCAGTCAACCCAGTATGTTCGAACAAGTAAAGTCAAACATGACAATATCAAACTTCAAAAGCAAGCCTGGCAATGGGTTTTAACATGGGTCGAGATAGGGATTCACTGCTATATCCAAACTACAAACCTCGTCCCTATCTCAACCCATGTTAAAACCTGTTCTTAGGCTTGCTTTTGAAGTTCGACATTGCCATGTTCAACTTTCCGTGTTCAAACATAGTGCGTTCAACTGAGTTTCATTCTAAATTATGATAGTAAACCTTTCCTTCTCCTTTTGACTGTCTTGTCCAGTATTGGGTTGAGAGAGCTTAGCCTCCAGTTTGGATGTATAATTGCATCTCTCGCATGTTTTAGTGTTTGGTTGTAGGAGGAGAGGGTTGTCTGTGTACATGAGGCAGTTGTAACATTGCCTTAACATGCCCAGATTCACCAGTTGGACCAGAGAGCACACCTGGAACTGCCCTTTGGACATGCCTGGATAGGTAACAGTGAACTGTTTTACTGACTGGCTGATAAGGTCGAATAGAGAGACTTGTCCTTCTCTACAGTATAGGGGCGTCTAGTGCTAAGGTTTATTAGTGCTTGCTATGAGATTTGAGCAAGTGCTGGGCTGAGAAGTGAGTGGTTTGAGTGCTTAAGTTGAAAGTTTATCTAGTTCCAAGGGAAAAATTGAAGAGTATACAGGGCATGCACATAATAAAGTACTGTTGCAGATGTGTGTGTTAAACCACATGCAATATGTTGAATTAATAACATTCAACTGTACAGTGTTCTGCCAGGCAATAGTCACAGTTGTGACTGATATCTGTAGTCATATGCACATATACTTGTGTTATGTCAGCTATACTAATACATTATCAATACTGATTTCCCTGTTGTCACCCATTGATGTGGGCCATTGTCCAGAAGTCCTGGTATAACAGGTTGAGAAGTATGATTGAGCTGCAAAACTGTAAATACAGTGTGCCATACTGACATAGAACACATATGTATACCAGGTATCCCCTGAGCATGTGTATGTATACGTATGTTCAGCTGAAAGGCACAAAAGTAATAACATGGGTTACAAGCAGTCCGGAAAATAGGTTGTGCATGTTGCATATGTGTGCAATATCAGTGTCACTGCATACAACAGAAATAAATGTGTACAGCTACTGGTTGTTGCATTGCCATGACACTGATATGGGTACTACAGTAGGCATGACTATCAGGTAGTAATCAGAGAAGTGTACAACTGTGTTATAAACCACTGTCCATGCCTACCACTAACAGCTATATCAACACCCATATACACTGGATATCCAAAGTGTACACACCCCTGTTGGAATGCCATGTCTGTGGGGTGTATGCCAATGAGACCACAGCAAATCATTTAATAATGTTTCTCACCTACAGTGTGACTCATAACCTGTACAATTCTACTGAAAAAGAAACAAAGATGTTTCAAGGAAGGTGAGCAACCATTGCCAAGTGAAGTTGTGTCATGATGTTAGAGTACAAACCAAGACAAATGGATGCTGCAATCATCTCAGCAGGTGTTTACACTACATATCAGTTTAAGGGTGTGCACACACATTCAACTCGCTTACTGTACTGAGTATTATTTCACATATGTTTTCACAGAACAGATTGCCATGTTTTCAATTGAATTGAGCAGGCTATAGGTCACATTACAGGTGGGGATTGTGTTGACATGAGCTTTTGTGGGGTCATGTTTCAGTTGCACAACTACCAGGCATTGTAACAGGGATGTGTACACTTTATATCCACTGTAGCTATATGGAATCAGCAGTACCTGACCTGTAAAACCAGCCTCCACCAAGGATGGAGTAATCCCCCTTGGTGAGCAGCAGCAATACACAAAGCACATAATAGGTTGCTATAGTGGCTTTACAGGGACACATTGGTGCAGACCACAATTTGGAAGCAAGTCCAACTCTATATGAGCAAGCATGTAGGTTCACAAGTGAGTTCCTGTAAGGCTAACTATGACTATAAATCAGACATATCCACACCACCAAGGCTAATTTCCACAATGACTCCACATATGTAGTCAGTCTCAGAGGCAGTAACACAATTCAACTTGACTGGGGGTAAAGCACACCTCATACACATGCAATGGATACAGGCAACCTGCATTATACAGGCTAGGTGGGAATAGTGCCACCCTGTCCACACCATTTGTACAGGAGGATATGCACATCAACCACACTCCTGCTCTCATCAGTGGTGACCATGTATATAATGCCTACTGATGGCAACAACAGCAAGTCTCCATGGGGCATTAGAACATCACAGTCTGCCTCCTACTTGAACTCAGGCATGTGCTCACAGCTCCATTACACACTACAGTCAAACACAGACTTGCTACCTTCCACACACCATCCACATTGAAGATTTATTTATTTTATTTTATTTTACATTTGTTGACCGAGATAGTCTGACTGGATACATGTTCATTTTCAGCAGAGGCCCGAGGAGAAAGGTCCAAAGTTGGTTACATATGCAATCATCACAATGTACAAATAGAACATGAATCATCATAACATTATACAAATACATCCGAGTGATGCCTCCAGGTGCATCTGCAGTTACCTCCTACTGCTCCTCTAGGTATCATATATTACTTGTTCATACTTGCATTAATAATTCCAAAACCATGCTACATACAAGGTATCAGAATATTTCATTTTGAAGCATAAATGATGGCAAACACAATTGTGTTGATATTTGACCTCTGTCAATGAGTATTTGTTAGAATTGTAAGGTGATAACTTAATTTTTAAAAGCTCAGGGTACACCCACTAGGAATTAAAGGTATACACTGAAAAGAGTTGTACTGGAGGGAATGAGATAACACACTTTACAGTCCAGTTAAATTTATACAGTCTAACAAACTTCTAATCTGGCTTAACAAATAAAGATATCCGATTTCCATTTATAGACACAGCATTAGTACACCAGTATGAATAAAGATTTAGTCAGGCTTGGAGCAGGGACATATCCATTGAGACTTGGAATACTCCTTGAGAGCTTTTTTAAATTGAGATAGGGTGGTATCTAAGGTAATGTTAGCAGGAAGTGAATTCCAAATTATGCCAGCAGAGTTGGCGAATAGGGAGTCACCAGCCGAGTTGTTGGATTTGATGGTTTGCACTACCAATCTATTAGATGACCGGGGTGATCTGGGGTTGGAGTGGGGATAGATGATGTTTTTCACAGCAGGTGTATTATCTGGTTGGTTAAGTGCTTTGTGAGCTACAATGAGTTGATTATACTGAATCTGCCTGGGTAGCTCTAGCCATATGAGATCATTTAGATTTTTACAGTGATGCGTTCTATAGGGTAGACAAGTTGCAAATCTAGCTATGTTATTACAGCAGCTTGAGAGTTTGTTAAGATCAGTTTTATTTAGGGTGGTAAATAAAGTGGAAGCATAGTAGAGTGTAGAGAATAGATGGGAGCAGGCAATGGAAGTCCTAGCATGTGGGTAAGGAATGGCTTTATCCTATATAGTGAGCTCAGTTTTCTGTTAATGGTTTTGATTGTCTTGTTGATGTGCACATCAAACTTAAGATTGTTATCTATAATAACTGCTAGCAGTTTTGTGTGGGCATCTGGAGAGATTATGGTACCATTATTAGCCTTACTGGAGAGAGATAGTGCTGTGGATCTTTGGGTGGGGGCGAAAAGTAGGAGCTTTGTTTTGTTAGGATTTAGAATCAGACAGCAAGCAACAAGCCAGTTCTCTACTAGGTTAAAAGTATTCTGAGTTATTGATAACAGCTCTGTTTGTGAGGTGCCAGTGCAGATCAACACTGAGTCATCTGTATATTGAATGCAGATGGCTTCAGGGATGACTGTGTGGAGGTCATTGATAAAAATATAGAAAACAGAAGTAGTCCCAAGATAGACCCCCCTGTGGGACACCTAGGGTGTTGGGTAGGAGGTTTGAGAGTTTGTTCTGCCTTAAGACGGATTGTTGTCTATTGTGAAGGTAGGATTCAAAACATCAGAGAGAGTGATTGCCTAGAGACATTGTTGCCAGGATGTTGATGAGAAGATGATGGTTAACCATATCAAAAGCCTTGGACAGGTCCAAGAAAAGGCCTGAAGATAACTTGTTGTTGTTCCCATTATAGTTTATTGCATTAGAGAAGGTGAGGAGAGCTGTGGTGGTACTATGATATGGCCTGAAGCCATGCTGGGAGTTAGTCAGTAGGTTGTTTTGGGTTAGGAAGTACAGACGTTGTTTATGGATGCATTTTTCCATGATTTTTGCCAGAGGTGATAAGATAGCTATGGGTCTATAATTGGGTAGTTCAGTAGAGTTGCCACCTTTATGGAGGGGTATAACACGAGATATTTTCCAGATAGTGGGGACTGAGGCTTCTGATATGGACCGATTAATTAGAATGGAAATGGGGTACACTATGGTATCAGCAGCTTTTTGCAAATATTCAGCTGGGAGAAGGTCTGCAGCTAGGGTAGTAGGTTTTTAATTTTTTGAGTAGTGAATGAATGAAATATGTAGAGACTGGTTGGAAGCTAAAGGAGGTCTGGGAGCTGGGAGTGCTATACAGTAGGTTAGAGGAGTTAAGGGATAATTGGCTAGCAAGGGCTTGGATAGTTTCAGTAAAGAAATTATTAAAGGTGTTAGCAACATCCGCTGATAGTTTATCAGTAGAGGATGAGGGAGGTCGAGTGGAGGTTTGACCTGGGTGCAATAATTTATTTATCCCTGCCCAGAATTTTTGGGGGTTATTTTGGTTTCCTTGTTGGAGATGGAGATAGTAGTTTTTTTTTATCTAATAGAATGGATCATTTTGTCTCATTTCTTAGTTGTCTAAATTTGGTTTGATTTAGAGGGTCGTTTGTGGCACGCCATGTTGCCCATGCCTTGTTTCTATGATTTTTGATTTAGTTTCTTTAGAGAGCTATGGGGCAGCTTTTGTTTTTACCCTAGTGGAACGAGTGGGAGCATGCGAATATAGGATGGTGAGGAATTTATTGTTAAAGTGGAAGACAGCTTTGTCTAGGGGCAAGTGATTTAGGGCAGCCCAGTTGCATGCCTAAAGTTCATCCTGGAACATACTAGGACTGAAGCTTTTACTATTTCTTATTGTTCTGTAGATGGGCTGATGGGAGTAATTAGATTTGTGCTTGCAGATAAAGGTGAGAAAGTGATTGCTGAGGTCATCGGGGATGGCCCCCGATGAATACATTTGGGGGTGGCTATTGATTAGTATCCAATCCAGTATACTATCTTTTGGTTAAGTTTCCATATCCTGGTGGAGGTGGATATGACCTGTATGAATCCATACAGGTTTACATGGGTGGTAGGAGATTGAGAGGAACAAGCATTCCAGTCTATGTTAAGATCTGCTAGCACAATGGTTTCTTGTGGATAGTTACTAGCTAAACATTAGAGGATGTCTTCTAGGGAATTGGTATTATTCCCTGGTGGAATATACATGCAGAGTATATTTATGCATTTATTTTTGTTAATTTGGAGCTTGGTAGCAATTATTTCTGCCTTATTGACCTGGGGTGGTTGGATGAGGTCTGAGGTAACATTTAGTGTAGATTTGAAGAGTACAGCTACCGCCCTCCCTTCCTGGTAGAGCGATTAAGTCTAAGTATATTATACCCAGGTGGTAGAATTTCATTACCTGAGGTTGATGGTTTCAGTTAGGCATAGAATATCAGGAGAATGGACTTATAGGTGGGCATGCAGATTGTGTACTTTGTTATTTATGCAATGAATATTTAGTTGGCAGATCAGGAGGGAGTAGGGGGCCTTAATAGATAGTGATTCAACTGAGTTAGTTGTAACTGAAGTTATGTTATCTAAGGTGTTAGGGCCAGGGTGTGGGTGAATATCTCCAACCATTGCCCGGCTATTGTGTATAATTTCTATAAGCTTCAGGGTTTGTTTATAAATTTTTGATAGTGTTTAGATTTTGAGTTGATGTATCTGGGTCTAATAGGCTGATAGTGTTTTGTAGTTAAGGAGTTGGTAATAGTTGAACTAGTGGGTAGCCTATCATATTCTATACATCTAGTCTGGTTTGAGATTTTGGGTGGTGAAATCCTAGGTAAGACTGATTTTCATAAATGGAGAGGAGATATGGACATTACACAGTTATTGCACATGCCACAGAGCTTATAGTGATGAAACTTGGCCAAAAGGTTATTTCAAGGTGTCTGACATCAGCAGGAGTGCTAAAGTAGGGCAATGGGAGGTGTAGTGAGTATGAATGGCCTCAAAAACATTCATCTCCAAACCCACAAACTTTAACAGTTACCATGTCTAGGATTAGAACTCCTACCTAACTTGTTTGCTACACTACACTATTATGCAGTTATCACAAGCACCACAAAGTATATAGAGCTGAGATTTGGCCAAAGGGTTATTTCAAGGTGACTAACATCAGCAGGACTGATAACATAGGGCAGTGGGTAGTGCAGTGTGTGTGAATGGGCCATAAATAATTCATCTGGAAACCCACACACACACACACACACACACACACACACACACACACACACACACACACACACACACACACACACAGGACTGAGTTTCCAAATGCTACATAACTACGTATCTGTACTATAGTGTTACACAGTTAGTTATCACAAGCACTACAGACATTAGAGGGCTGAGGTCTACCAAAAGGAATGTCTACAGTGATTGATATCAGCACATCATGTGATATAGGCCAATGGGATGTGTAGTGGGTGGGACAGGCCTCATAATCGGATGCTCTCTGTCACTGTTTGTCTCTCTCTTCCCCATGTCTGTGTGTGTGGATGTTTGACATATTATAGTCTGTTGGCCTTGAATATGTGTGAGTATTCCTATCCAATGTGTGTGAGAAGCATAAATGGTGTATAGTTTGGTGTGTGTGCACAGACATCTGCAAATGACAGATATGTACAGTCCACTGTGTTGTCAGACATGGGCTTCATTTCTCTAAGTGTAGAAGCATGCCCAGTATGACCTTCTGTACTGAGTGTGTGAATCCATTCTAGGTAGGGTTGTACTCCATTCCAGGGTTTGGTGTTCTACACCTGCAGCTAGCAGCCTGTTTCTGCAGGATATCTGTAGATAGGTTGATGATATGGAGTCACAATGGGTGAAAGATAGGAGAATACTGTAACTATTGCTGTCTATGCTACTTGTGTTACATGGTTGGTGTTAGCAGAGATATTCAGACATATGTACTGTTTTACACTGTGATGTATTATGTCATTAACTACTGACAGATATAATTATTTGCTCACAGTTATTTACAGTGAAAATACAAGAGGAATGAAGCTGAGTCCAGTATTGTGGGCTACTGCCTACACATTCTTGCACACTCCTGCCATTCTGAAGGGGTAGCTACAGACACTTGATGATGGGTCTGTGTAAATGGTCCAGCACCTTGGTAGTATGGTGATTGAGGATCCCATTCTTGTACAGATATTGACTTATCAGAATGTCCATATCCTGCTGTGGACATACCTCTCAGCTGTACAGATTCACCCAGGTTACCCAGAGGCAGGACTTATAGATCTGGTCAGTTACCTTTCACACTGTAGTTTATAAGCAGGTTTGTAGCCAACCATTAATGGGTTTGCAGGCAGGGGTAGTATGGGCACACATCAGAGATTCAGACTTTACACACTCCATGACATGACATCCATGCTTTTACACCCCACCTCTGTTATTCTATCCTCTTCCTAACATTATGCAAGCAATATCTGAGAAGTATCCCTATAGCTGGCTCTTCATCCCAGCAGTGCTTATGGATTGGTCCACAGTTCTTGCAGTAGGACATGGGGGAATGCTACTGGGATTTGTCAGCATGGCCTTGCATTTGTGTCAGGTTGTTAGTTAGGACCCCATAAGATACCATACATTGGCACTATGGATGAGGCACAGGCCTTTGACAGAGGACTGTAGACCATTTGATAGTGATGAGGACCATCTGTAGCAGGCCAGTGCATTCTGTCACTCATACATTCCCAGGCTGCGAGCCAGTGGATTCCCCTGGGGTGACAGGGTAGGTGTGCGAGATGTTACTGGCAATACTTCCTGTCCTTATTGATCCATTGGTCTGGATGCAGGCAGGGTGCTGCTTACAGCTAGGGACACACCTGCATAGGACTCCTCTTCAGCATGCTGCATTCTGTGGGTATTCCCATACTGAAGTGGGGTTATAATGTACTCATTCCCAACCACAAGGATCTCTCCTGTGAGATACCTGTGGGTGTTGGGGGGGGTGACCTGAGTGCATGTGTGATATATCAGCATAGAGCACCTACCTCACAGGTGTAAGTGGGACCTTATCCATATCCCACCTTGTGTATGGCCACTGGCAGTCTGGCATTAGTGTGTAACAGTGCTTCGGTGGTGTGGCAGTGATTGGGCAGACAACCAGTATTCCATAGTGGAGGGACAACTAATGTTATGCTAACCTTTAGATATATAATTCCACAGTTGTGTGCAGCTGAGAGTTATTGTAGGCACTGCATAGGGTACTTCAACCTGTGTAGTGTTTTCTGTTCATGGCCTGTCCGACTTTCCACCGTTGACTGCTATTGACATCTGAACAGTGTATAACCATTAACATGGGTGACACTGAGAAGCACATCGTTTGGCACTGCAGTTATTGGGACATGGCCCTGTCAAGCACAGTACTGTACCTGGGTCACTGAGACACAACATACAGCCCTACATGCTGACCACTTCCACACAACATTAAACACACAGAAACCTAGCACACTGACCCCTGCATATTGTAGACATGCACCAATCTACCATGTTGATTGGGACTTCTCTGGCACTCTGTTCTCCACTGATATTACTCCACAAACTTACATGTTACTGCATTTCTACATGGAGCTGTTGGGGGGCACAACTGATGACTTTACACATGTGCAATGACTGTAGTGGCTCATAGGTTCATAGGTTCATAGGTAGGTACTAGGCTATTGGCCCTGGGGCCTATACCAGTCCAGCCAAAAAGGTACCCTAGCTTTTGCCACCCAAGAAAATGATTTTCCTGTGCCACTGTTGAGCAGAGCCACAGAGGTGATCCCCGGGGTGAATTTCCTATTTCCCATCCAATCATCAAGATTTTTCTTGAAGAGTGCTAATGAGGAGCTTTATTTGATATAGATAGGTAGTTTATTCCAGAGTATGGGAAGTCTCTGGGACAGGAATCTATCCCTCCGGCATGTTCTGTTTATTGGGGTGACAAGGTTTAGGTCACTAGAGCGTGTAGCTCGGAGGAATTGGGATTTCTTTAAGTGGAGCATGTCCAACAGCTCTGGGTTTGACATAGCTTTGTATGTTAGGCAGAGATCACCTCTGAGCAGGCGATATGTGACGGAGTAAAGCTGGAGTTTTCTGAGACGGTCTGCGTAAGGCATCTGTTTGAGGCCGGTAATCCTCTTTGTGAGGTATTTCTGTGGCCTTTCCCCTTATTGTAGATGTCTTGTGAGGTACATACCAAAAGGGGCGTTGTACTCTATAATGGGTCTAATGATGAGTAGAGGGGAACAATGACCTCTTTTTTTCTGGATGAGAAACCTTTTGTGATGAGGTGTGCCATGTAGAAGGATTTCCTGACTACTGTGGCGATGTGATTATCAAAGGAGAGACTACTGTCCACCTGTGTCCCAAGGTCTCTTATCACACTTTCAGTGTTAAGTATACTACTGCCTATGTTGTAGTTCATGGGTACAGAGATTTTACCAAAGGGGATGACAATGCACTTTTTGGCATTGAGCTTGAGGTCATGGCTTTGACACCAGGCATCTGTCTCAGTGATGCCCTTTTGTAGGATGTCCACATCATTAGGAGTTTAGATTATGGCTCCTAGTTTGCAGTCATCTGTGAACTTCATTAGCCAAAGACCTTCTGTGTTAGCCTGTACTTCAGAGAAGTAGATACCAAACAGGAGAGGACCCAGGAATGAACCCTGTGGTACTCCACTTGTCACTGGTCTGAAGTCGGATTTGGAGTCTGCTACTTTCACTGTGTGGGTTCTGTCAGTGAGCCAGTTGGCAACCCATCTTGTGACATAGGGATTTATACCTAGTTTAGTGAGTTTATCTATAATTCCAGAGTGGGGAATGGTGTTGAAAGCTTTGGTAAGATCTATATAGGCTGTGTGAACCACCTTACTCTTGTCTACGGCTTTGGTGACTGCTTCAAAGAAGTCTATCAGGTTTAGGATACATGATCTGCCTTTTACAAACCCAAACTGGGTGGGGTCCAGAGTTTGGAGATTACCAATGTCTTTGTTTATAAGTTTCATGATGATACGTTCCATGGCCTTGCAGACCAGGCTCATCAGGCTAATGGGGTGGTAGTTCCCGGGGTCCATGGTGGCTCCCCCCTTGTGGAGTAGGATAACCGTTGCTGTGCACCATTCAGCAGGCACAAAGCATGAGGTGAGGCTATGATTGAACATGGTACTTAGGTGGGGTGCCAGTTTGTTCTGTAGTTCATGTAGAATGCAGCCTTGGATGTTGTCTGGTCCCATAGATGCTGTGTTCTTGGCTTTGGAGAGTGTGGTTTTTACCTGTGCAGCTGTGATTACAGGAACTTTGCATTCTTCCGGTATAGAGATGGGCTCTTTAGGGGGTGAGAGGGGGGGTAAAGTTAGCACTGAACCTATCTGCCAGGATGTTGGCAATATCAGTTGGGTCTGTATATTTAGTGCCATTTTGCTGTAATACAGAGCAGATCTAAGTGTTGTCATTGAGATTCTTGACATAGCTATATAATGCTTTGTAGTTGTCTTTAGAATCAGTGGTGATTTTGTTTTTGTAACTAGCTTTGGAGGATTTTATCAGGGATCGCAGCTTCTTATTGCGGCTGACCAGGGAGCTCCTCCACTTATGGGATTTTACTCTCTTTTGCAACAGTTTCTTCCTTCTGTTGTGCAGTTTGTTTATGGCAGGGGACCACCAGATTGGCTTCCTTTTTTTGGAGGATAGCATCTTGGTTCTGTTTGGGATAGCATGATCCATGCACTCATGCTTATAAAGTGCAATTATGTAGGATTCAGTAGTCATAACTGTATTGTCCATCTGCATGGGTGTCATGAAGTTCACCACTTCTATCTTAAGAAGCATAAAGTTGGCTTTGGAGAAATGTTTTACCATGGTTTCCTTAATGGATGGTGGAGGCAGGATGTGGATATCTAGGGTAATTAGCTTATGGTCGGATCGGACCAATGAGGCGTTGACTTCCGATGTGAAGCACAGGTCACTCATGTTGGTAATGACTAGATCTAGGATACTGTTGCCCCTGGTGGGGGTGTGGATAAGCTGATCCAGGCATTGGCGTTTATGATTTCCAGAAAGCGTTGAGCAAAGAAGTTGGTACATGAGTAGTTTTCCCAGTTAATGGTGGGATAGTTGAAATCAACCATTATTAGGGTGTTTGGTTGAACCCTAATATTTTCCAGTACATCAAGAAAAGAGGAATGGGAATCCTAGGGCATGGTGGGTGATCTGTAGCAAGCTACAATTTGGATTGCAGTTTTGCCCAGAGTTAGTTGCACTTGGATAACCTTGGCTGCATTATGCTGAGCAACTAGCCTGGAGGTGTGGATATCTTTAATGAATATGGACACACCTTTGCCTTTGGTGTTCCAGTCCAGGTTACATGGCCAAAAAGTGTGGTATAAGTTATAGCCTGGTAGTGCAGGGGTGCTCTCTGGCGCCTTGAACCAGGTCTCAGTCACTGCACAGATATCGATTTTCTCCATTTTAAGGAGTGCCTCGAGTGAGTGCATTTTGAGATTTAGACTTCTAGCATTGAGTAACATCACCCTTAGTTTTTGCTTGCCTGTTCCTGTTACGGTGGTGAATTTGTCATTTGAACCTTGCCTAAAAAAGGCACTATAGGGGCGGCAAGAACCTTAGCCAGTATCTGGAATCCCAGGAGTGACAGGTGCAGACCATCTCTGGCAAAGCATCTTGGTCTGTTGACCATGTCATCCCAGGCAGACAGATACTGGATCCCTTTAGAATGGCACCAGAAGCTTAGCCAGTTGTTGAAGTCAATCATTTTATCCTTGTACTGCGGCATCATTCTGGGTGATGGCAGAATGCTACTCAGGGCTAGGGTCATACCTGCCTGGGCTACAAGATCAGAGAGCTCGTCCATGTCTCTTTTCATGTAGTCCAGGGAGGGACGTCTCAGGTCATTCACACCAACATGGACAATGACAGAGTCATATTTGTATTTGTTGTGGAGTGACCTGAGTGCGTGGGTTATGTGGCGGATCCTGGCACCGAACAGGCAGCTGACAGTAACCTTCTCCTTGTTTAGCCTGGTGAGTGGGACATCAGTGTGCCTGACTATAGAGTCATCTATGACTAGTGTGTTGGGTACATTGTTTCACCTTATTGGCTGTGGTTGAGTGGCACACTGAGTCTGTGGGCTATGTGTCATTTGAGTTGTGTTAAGGGGTGGAAGTTGCCTGCATTTCTACTTTGGAGGTCTCTGTTGCTTGAGCAGATTATTATTGAGAGCCTCCATGAATGTTTTTGTGTTTCTATGTGTGGATTTTGGTGGTGTAGATTTAGTGACACTATATGAGTGTGGTGTGGTGCAAGTGTTTACCTTCTCCTCTTGACTGTCAAGTTCAGTCTTGATTGGAGAGAGCTTTACCTCCAGTTTGGCTAGATAAGTGCATCTCTCACAGGCTGTAGTGTTGGGTGGTAGGAGGAGAGGGTCGTCTGTGTACATGAGGCAATTTCTACATTGCCCCAAGATGCCCAGATTCATCAGATAGACAGGAGAGAACACTGGGAGCTGACCCTTGGACATGCCTGAATAAAAAAATATTTTCCTCTAGATAAGTGAAGAAAGTGAGTACAAGAGCTGTTTTCTCTAAGCAAGTGAGAAAAGTAAGTACCAAAACTGTTTTCCTCTAGGTAATGATGAAGGTTGACTGCTATAGTAATTAGTAGGTTATTTAGTGCTTACAAGTTCTGAACAAGTGCTGATCACAAATAAGCAAATTCAAGTGCTAAAACTAAGAATCTGTATCTGGATTAAACTAGTTACAGGAAAGGAGGGAAACAAGAGCAAATGTGGGCTTTTAAATCAGAAAGTTGAGAGAGATGGAAAAACTGCCCAAACGGCCAATAACGGCAATTTCTGGACCAGAACCACTCCTTATGCGGTAGATAGGTTACCTAGTGCTTACCACTCTCACTGATAAGCTAGAAGGCTTCCCTCCAACACAGAAAGCTTGGTGTGGGGCTCTGAAGCTTACATACAGTCCTGGATACAGAAAATCTGAATCTGGACTACACTTGTTACAGGAATGATATATATATATATATATATATATATATATATATATATATATATATATACATATATATATATATATATATATATATATATATACATATGTGTGTGTGTGTGTGTGTGTATATATATATATATATATATATATATATATATATATATATATATATATATATATATATATATATATATAGAAAAGTAGCTAAAACAGCAGTAAAAACTATTCAAATGCAGTGCAAGCTAGCACACTTGAGTATATAGCAATGTTAGACCAAACAGTTTAAAAAATGCAATTAAATTAAAAATGACTAAAAACAAGTGCAGAAGGAGTCTATTAGGCACATTGAGGTAAAGAGATGGTACTGGAGGGAGTGTCCCAGATCAAATCAACAACCGGGTCGGGCAACTGCAAAAGCCTCCAAATTTAAACAACAACACAGGAATAGGGAGGGTGGGTATGAGAAAACCAACACCTTCAGCAGAGATCTGAAAAACTATACAGTGAAGCAAAAATAGCAGTGCACAACTCTGAAGTCAGCCAGCAATGATATAAAATTAGTCAAACAACAATTACCAGTACACAACTCTGAAGTGCCAGAAAAATATACTCAGCTCTGTATATCTCCAGATAGTTTGAAGAGCACTCTGTCAGGACACAGGAAGACTCCAGCAATGATATGCAGACTTTTACTAAGAGGGTCTAATTTTATTCAAGTAATCCTTGACATGGTCAGATAACACACAGGATGTAAAACCAGTTATACCAAATTAAAACACGAGAACTAGGGGAGGACACCTTCAGCAGAGATCTGAAGAACTATACAGTAAAGCAAAATAACAGTGCACAACTCTGAAGTCAGCCAGCAATGATATAAAATTAGTCAAACAACAATTACCAGTACACAACTCTGAAGTGCCAGAAAAATATACTCAGCTCTGTATATCTCCAGATAGTTTGAAGAGCACTCTGTCAGGACACAGGAAGGCTCCAGCAATGGTATTTCACTTACTCTGTTTACTTCCATTTAGTATTGTATTGTGAACTATCTTGCACAAAAGAGGCATCTCAGTAGAATACACATTACATTGTATTTGCATACATTTCAGTTTCAGACTTCTTAGGTTCATAGGTTCATAGGTTCATACTAGGCTATCTGCCCGAGGGCATTTACAAGCCTAGCCCATCGTTTTGTGGCTTACGCCACCCCTTTAGTATGGGGAACTATACCCATTATTTTGCTGTGCCTCTGTCGAGCAGTGACACTGAGGTAATCCCTGGGGTATATCTGCGATCTCCCATCCATTGGTCAAGATTTCTCTTGAACAAGGCCAGCGAGGTGCTCTGCCTCACATGTACTGGGATTTTGTTCCACAGCATAGGAGTCTTTGGGTGATGAATCTACCCCTCCAGCACGTCCTATTAATAGGCGTGTCGAGGTTTAAGTCTCCTGCCCTTGTGGCTCTGATGGATCTAGATTTTTTGAGGTGAAGCATATTCATCAAATCTGGGTTTGACATGGCCTTGTATGTTAGGCAAAGCTCACCTCTGAGCAAGCGGTAAGCGACTGAATAGAGCTGGAGTTCTTTCAGTCGGGCAGCATAGGATAGATTTTTGAGACCCTTTATCCTTTTGGTGAGGAACTTTGTGGCCTCTCCAGCTGCTGCAAGTGTCGGGTCAGATACATTCCGAATGGGGCATTGTACTCAATCATTGGTCTGATGAGTGATGAGTAAAGGGAGACTATGACCTCCCTTGATCTAGATGAGAATCCCTTCATGATAAGGTGGGCAATGTAGAAGGTCTTCCTAACTACTTTAGCTACATGGGTGTCGAATGACAGACTACTATCAACCTGGGTCCCCAGGTCCCTGATAACTTCTTCTGTGCTCAGTGGATTGCCACCTATTTGGTAGCTAGGTAACCTTGTTTTTCCCCAAGGGTATGACTATGCATTTTTGGCATTTAACTTTAGGCCGTGGCTCTGGCACCAGTTATCCGCTTCTGTGAGACCCTTCTGAAGGATATCTGTGTCAGATGTGTTTTCTACTATGCTTTTGCAGTCATCTGCAAACTTTGTCAGCCATAACCCTCCTGTGTTTGCTTGTACTTCGAAAAGTAGATGCCAAACAAGAGTGGGCCAGGACTGAGCCCTGTGGGACACCACTTGTGACAGGCTTTGAGTCTGACATGGCCAGCAACTCTGACCCTGTGGGTTCTGTCACTCAGCCAGTTTGCAACCCATCTTGTGATGTATGGGTTAACATTTAAGCTGATGAGTTTTTCAATGATACCCGAGTGGGGTATTGTATCAAAGGCCTTAGCCAGATCGAGGTAGGCCGTATGGACTGCCTTTCCTCATCAATGGCTTTGGTGACTGTTTCGAAAAAGTCAACCAAGTTTAAAAGGCATGATCTGCCTTTGACAAAGCCAAACTGGGTTGGATCCAAAGTCTGCAAATTCCCTATGTTTTTATTTATGAGGTCCATTATGATCCTCTCCATGGCTTTGCAGATAAGGCTTGTCAAGCTAATGGGCGGTAATTTCCAGGGTCGGTGGAGGCACCGCTTTGTGAAGTGGGACCACAGTTGCAGTGCACCACCCCTGGGTATGTATCCAGAGGTAAGACTTTGATTAAACAGCTGTCCTAGCTGTGGGTTTAATTCCTCATTGAGTTCGTGGAGCACACAGCCGGGGACACCATCAGGTCCCATGGATGCTGTGTTTTTTGCTTTGGAGAGAGCAGTTCTCACTTGGGCGCTGGAGATGTTTGGGGGGCTGCAATCGTTTGGTATAGATATCTCTCCTTTTGGGGGGGAGGGGGGGGAGAAGTTTGCACTGAACCTGTCAGCCAGTATGTTGGCAATACTGAAGAAATTGCTTGAAACCACCACGATATAATTCAGATAGCATTTAATGGAAAATAAAACAGGAACAAGCGCTTTCACCAATGAAATTGCGCTTCATCAGGTTACATTCTTACAGAGACTTCCATTACCTTTTATAGCAATGCATTAACGCAATTATTCAATTAGTCAAAATAGTTCAATCAATACATTCAAAAATCATAATCATTAAAGTGCATAGTAATAATATATTCATCTACCTAAATACACCATTTAAAATAAACATCCTAGTGATATTGTTTATTAGCTCAACAATAGCCATCATTTAAACTTTTATAGTCAATAGACTTATTGCAAAGTGTCAAAGTGCATGGAATTCCATGATTATTAACAATGCGCCTCATTAGCTGTTATTCAGGAAGTAATGCCCATATTTAAAAGAAGAGTAGCTTAGAATACGGCTTTTCTTATCAGTCTTGTTGCCTGATCAGAACACCTACTTCATAGTGTTCCATTTCATTCAATGTTATTAAAGGCATAAGGTTCAAGGCATAACCAACCAAATACAATAAATCAAAGCATATTAACTAAGGCACAGTAACGCCAGCCATTGCTGATGATAAAATCAATATTAAAAATACGCAAATGGATATCCATTATAGATATCCATTGTCAAAAACAACTTTGTTCAAAAACATTTACATAAACCTTCATTAATGCATGAAAGACAACTAGTTCACATCTGCTTGTTATTTAAAAACATTTTCGCACAGAAGCAACTCTGCGATCAAAGTACCATCATCTATGCCGTGTAAGTACTTATCCAAAGACAAGGGAACTACACGCCGTTTCCACCAGGGATCATAACAGTAGTCATGACAAATAACGCAGAAGCTACATCAAAGTAGATACTGTGCAAAAAAGATGGTAAAAACATCATAAGCAGCCAGATATTATTTACGTATACTCCCAGCATAGTACCATGCTGCTCACAAAATTCACAAAACTACATTTGATTTCCAGTGGACACTATCTGTCAAACCAAGGCTAACTAGCTAATGCCTTGAACTTATCCAGTCATCAATATTAAAACGCAGTATATATATCGCCCATTAAAGTACAAAATATGAAAATGTATAATAAAACATCAACTAACTAAAACAATAATATCTAGAAAGTCTAGAAACAATCATTCATGAATGAATGGTCATAACAAACATAATACACAATGACATCCACTTTAAAGATAATTGACCATGCCAAAGTATAATTACAAATTTATGCCGTTTAGTTAATATCAATAACGGCATACCTAGCCAAATGGTCATATCATAAAATAATGTTGGCAATGTCTGTAGGATCAGTAATCTTCACATCATTTTGAACTAGTTCTGAGCATATCTGGGAGTTTCCTCCTAGGTTTCTAACATAGCTAAAGAAGGCCTTATGATTGTCTTTTGAGTCTTTAGCTATTTTTCCTCTCGAAATTTGCTTTGGATGATTTTATGAGAGCTCTTAGTTTTTTACTTATAGTGATCAAGGGTGTCTTACCTTTGTTGTAGAGTTTGTTTATGGCTGGGGTCCACCAGACTGGACGCTTGCCTTTGGTACAAAGAGTCTTTGTTTTGCTTGGGATTGCCTTATCCATGCAGTCCTGCAGGTGCTGGTAGAAGGCATTTGTAAGTGATTCAGCGGCTTGAGTACTGCTTTTCCGCCCGGGGGGGGGCCTTAAGGAGACCACACTAGTCTTTAGAAGTGTGAAGTCGGCTTTTGAGAAGTTCTTTACTGTGGTCTTTTTATTTCAGGTGGGGTGGGATGAGGACCTCCAGCGATTAGTTTGTGATCTGATCTCACCAGTGAGGGTATACTTCGGTGTTGAACATTGTGCTCCCATGTTCGTGATGATGAGATCAAGTATGTTATCTCCTCTTGTGGGGATGGTGACTAGTTGTTCCATGGCATTTGAGTTTATGAATTCCAGGAACTTTTGGGCTAGGGTGTTTGGGCTTGAGTAGTGTTCCCAGTCTATATTAGGGTAATTGAAGTCACCTAGTATGATGGTGTTTGGTGATACATTTATCCCTCTAGTGTTTTCAGGAAGGCCATGTGAGGTTCCTGAGTTTGTGAGGGTGGCCTGTAACATGCTACAATTTGCAGAGCAGTCTTGCCTACAGTTAATTGCACCTGGATGGTCTCCGATGCATCTACCAGTCTTGAGGTGTGGGTGTCCTTGATGAATATGGATACCCCTCCTTTCTTGGTATTGTCGGATTTTGGGGGGGGGAACATGATATGAGGTAAAACCTGATAGCTGGGGTGCTCTCAGGAGCCTTGAACCAGGTTTCTGTCACAGCACAGACATCAATGTTCTCCATACTGAGAAGGGCCTCGAAAAGTGCATTTGAGATTTAGACTTCTGGCATTGAGCAGCATTACCCTTAGTTTTTTCCTTTTTGTGTTCTAGGGTGGTAGGTTTAGAATTTGAGCCTTGCCTAAAAAGGCACTATGGGGGTGGCAAGAGCTTTGCCAATATCCGAATCCCAGGGGTGACAGGTGCAAAGCGCCCTTGCAAAAGCAGCGCGGTTTTGTCCAGCATGTCATCCCAGGCAGACAGATACTGGATCCCCTTTGAATGACACCAGTGTTTAAGCCAATTGTTAAAGCTGATCATCTTATCTCTGTATTGTGGCATCATTCTTGGTGAAGGTAGGATACTGCTCAAGGTCAGGGTCATACGAACTATGATGCAACTGACAGACCTGTTGTACTATGTCTGTTTAGGTCTGTAGGGGGGGGCTGTTCACCATTGGCAGCATTTTGAGGGCCTTAGCCCGACCTTTCTCTATGGTCATCTACGCCTGTCCTGCTGGATGAGGCTGGGGGTTGGTATGTGAACCCTCAATGATAGCCATGTGTGTGGCCTATGGACACCCAGTTATTTGGGCCACCGCATGTACTGCGGTGGGAGTTGTGTAATACTGCCTAGTATGTTGACACCAGTATTTGTTATGGATTTCCTGCTGTTCCATATAGCTATCAGCTGTCTGATGATATCCCATTAAGCAACACTATTCCCTTGCTTGCTTGCATCCATATTATAGATATCAGTATCAAAACATACTACTACATTCACTAATTGATAAGAGGAGTGACTTACCTTGTGCCTGAGCCAGTACTGCAGATGGTGCTGGAGGGCTGACTATGTCGGACGCACACAGTATACTGCCTATACATGATAAGGCACAAGTAGTGTCATGTTTGGCATCCCTTTTACTGTATGTGCGAGTAAGAGAGAAGTGTCATTCCCTGGGTCCCTACCGTGTCAGTGTATGTGCTATACATTGCCTCTTTGCCAAGGCCTGGGCATAGTAGGCATACCTCCTTCTGCCTACAGGGGCAGACTCGGGTAGTTCCTCTGCTGAGACACTGTGTGCCTGTGATGGCCTTGGCAATGGTGGGGGGGCTGTATGGCCCTGCTCCGTGCTGTTCCTGCTGCAGCTGTTTCCGCAGGATCATATTGTGTAGCATGGCACATACTATAAACATTTGTGTACATGTAGCTGAAGAGTACTGCAGGGTTCCACCCGATGTATCAAGGCAGTGGAACTGTGACTTGAACATCCCAAACACACATTCTATAATGATTCTGGTTTGTGTGTGTGCCTCATCATGGAGTTCTTGCTCAGGTGTGTGTGCATTTCTGAGGGGTGTCATCAGCCACGGCTCCAGTCTGTAGCCAGCATCCCCCACTAGGTGGCCATTTGGGATGTCCCCAGTGGCAAATGACTGGTACAGCTGTGTCATATCAAAGATGTGGAAGTCGTGATAGCTTCAAGGGCTGCCAGCTCACACATTCATGATAATGCCCTGGGTATCACAAACAACCTGGCAGTTGATGGAAGGAAAGGCCTTGCAGTTTATGTAGACCCTACCTCACTCACCGGATGGTGCTTTGATGTGTATGTGCATGCAGTCTGTAGCACTCACTACCTCAGGGTATTCTGCTATGCAGTGGAAGAGACGCATATTGCTGGTCAACGTCTCATGGGTGTTAAGGAAATATATGTGCTCACTGGTATGTGCTGACATGGCATCCAGGAACTGGTGGAGTACCCTGGATGCTGATGCCTGTGAGATCTCCATGGTATCCCCAGTTGACCTTTGGAAGGTACCGGTGACCAGTATTCTTAAGCCTACACATACCTTGGTGTCCACTGGGATGGGTTCCCCTCTTTTGGTTCTGTGTGTGAGGCGGGGCCGCCACAGCTCAACAATTTGCTGTAGAGTGTGCCTTTCCACCCTATAACACTCCACTATCTCCAGCTCATGTAGCCCCTGGTAGGTTACCCAGGGTCTGCACACTCTTTCCTCCTCCTCACTATGGGATGGTCGTCAGCATTCACATCCTCACCACCCTCAACCTCTTGCACATATTAATTTGTGAGAGCGACAGCAGCCCCTAACATTTTGTTAGTTTTGTCAGGTAAAATTTCCCTGTCTGTGTACACCGGCGGTGTAGAGTTTATGGGAGAAAACAGACTGAAAGGTGTTTGCATAGTTTATAGTAGTGTGCTGGGCTGATGCCTGTGTAATTGGCTGAATCTGATACATTTCACCTGCCAGCTATGCTAGTTCTCCTTGATTGCCTTCCTATTGCTGTTTCTTCTTCCCATTTCCTCCCCGTTTAAGCCCTGAGGCACGCTGCGCATACCCAGTGCTCAGATGTGAACAGCACTGCTATTTCCTGTTTTTTTTTATTTATTTATTTATTTTGGTTTAAAGCCCAGTGCACGGCATGCACACCCATTTAAGCAAGGAAAACAGTGCTCAACAATGTAAAACACACACCCCTCCTTAGCTGTGCTTAGCTAAGGACAAACACAAGCCACAGAGCTCCAGTAAGCTTACAGCATGCCTGACACACCCCCTTATGAGTCATCCACCTCTTCTACTTATACAATGGTGTTGCTGCACCTACACGGTTGGGTGCAAGCTAACACTGAGAGGAAATCTGTGATTCAGTATCAATCCCCTCATTTGCATAAACCAGAGTGCTAATTCATAGTTACCACACTCACACTGAGACTTCCCCCTTAGCAACCACTATTCCCTGGTATTGTTGTGTTATGCCTGCCATTGACTATTATGGCAAATGCAGACTTGGGCATCCTTGTCCCAAACTGATGTTTTCTTGGTGCTGCAGTTTTCCTGCTTTTGCACATTTATCAAGACCAAATGACATTCTTATATCATCTGAAAAAGTTCTGACAACTTGCAGTTGTGCTTTCGGTTCCTCATGTAATGATCTATACAGTTTTAAATCATTGACAAAGGGAAGATGAGAAGTCTTTACACTTTGTTGTTTTCTAGGAGCCAAATTATAGCCATGGTCTAAGCTGTTAAGTAGACAGCTTAATGGGTTAAGGGCAAGGCAGAATAGCAGCAGTGACAGAGAGTTACCCTGGAATATCCCTGTTTGATTTTTTATCCCTGGAATAATAATTTGTCCTTTGTCATGGCTAATTGCAAAGTGGTCTGCCACTGTTTCATGGTCACTGTAATGTAGTTGATCAGTGTAGGATATATATTATACATTTTAAGCACTCTTTCATCCATGAATGTGGAATGCTATCAAATGCTTTTCTGTAGTCAATCCATGCCATACTTAAATTCTTCCTCTTTTTACAGTTATCCACTATAACTTTATTTAACAACAAATGATCCTTTGTTCCATATGACTTTATTTTATTTTCCTTTTGTTCTATTGCCATAATTGAGTTTTCTTCTAAATGACTATGAACTCTGTTGGCATTGTTGGAAGGCAAGTTATTGGTCTATAATTTTTAGGGTAGCTTGTATGTGCACTCTTATGTAGGAGCATTGTTTTTCCTGTTGTTAGCCAGGTTGGTGTCTGTTTGGGGTGTGCATATAAATAGTTCTTACTCATGGCTAAATCTTCATGCAAAGATGTTAATATTTTTAACCAGAAGTTAGGTACAGCATCTGGGCCTGGAGTTTTCAAATTAGAGTCTTTTCTAATTTTATTTCAATCTCTCTGGCTGTTACTTTATCCCATTTTATGTCCTATACCTTTAAACGTGTTATTCTTTCTTTTACCTCTGTCCATTTAGCATCTTTGTTATGTTCCATAGGATCTTCATAGATATTTCTCTAAAATGTATCTATTTCTTCTTTTTTGTGGTCTTTCACTTCCTTTTACCTGGTTTCTCAATTCTCTATAAAACCTTTTTGGTTCATCAATAAATTGCTTATTTTGTACTTTTCCTTTATATTTACTTGCATACCTTCTAAGTTTTTCTGCCTTTTTGAGATTTTTAGTTTGTTATTTGCGATAGTGCATGATAGATCCTGATCTGTTCAAATACTGCCCATTGCTTTTATTATTTCTATCTTTTTAAGTATTTTCATTGATCTGTTCCCTCTTCTATTCTCTTGTAACACTTCTTGTCTTAATTGCTTTATAGTTTTCTCTATTCAATACTTCTATGATAGTATTCAATTTCTCCCCTTCCTTTCCCTCACTACCCTGTGCTGTTGTGGTAGAACTTTATCAGTTATTAATTTAGCTGCACAGTAACATATACTTTTTACTTCTGTTATATCGCATGGATCTCTATGGACAATTCTAATTACTGTGTTCATTTGTTTTATCAGACTTCTGACTTTTTGGTTGTTATTGACCTTCTGCAGTCTATTTCTTTCATTGATTTTAATATATCTATCAATCTCTATTAAATCAAGCAACTCTTCTCTTAGTTCATTTTCTTCTCGACTGAGGATACATTTTTTGTTTTCCATTTCCTGCATGCATTCCATAGAAAGTTCTAATGCATCTTCCTGTGGCACATTCTCTTCAGTTTCATTCTGTTCACTGCTGATTTAGTTGGCTTATAAACAATGGGATGAGCTCAGTTACGTCATTGCAGGGTCCATTTAGGGGAGTGTTTTTGTAGTATAGAATTTAAGGCTGGGCAGGTGGCTGGGTAATGAATGAGTTTATGAGTGGTGATTAGCTGAATATATTTTAAGTAGTTGGATAGTTCTAGCCAGTTAAGTGTTTTCAGTGTACTGCAATGGTGGGTACAGCAGTGAGAAAGTGACACAAATCTGGCCATTTTATTTTAACATTGTTCAAGTTTTTGAGTAAGTAAGATCTGAAGATTAGTGAAGATGGGGGCTCCATAAAGAAGAGGCAGACGATAACTTTTGCAATGGTATATCTGGATGTGGAGGTGAGGAAGTTTCTAACACTGTAGAGTGACCCTAGTTTTTGGTGTTTTTTGATGGCATTTTGTATGTGTAAATTAAATTTAACATTGTCATCTGTGGTCATATCTAATAGTTTTATACTGGTAACCACTTTTATAGTGGTATTATTGAGGGAGTATATTTTAAAGTTATGTTTTCAATGATTTAGGATAGAAAAGTAAAAAGTTTGGTTTTCTTTGGGTTAAGCAGTAGTTGGGAATTTTGCAACCATTGTTCAGTGGCAGAGAGGAATTCCTGTGTAATTTGGTTGAGATGTATATGGTTGTTGGAAGTACATGTAAGTGCTGAGTCGTTAGAGTAATGTATGAAAGAAACATGCTGTCTGCAAGTGTGAAGAGAATTTCTAAGCATATTAAAGAGGAGAAGTCCAAGGACTGATCCTTCTGGAACGCCAGTATTGACAGACAGAAAAGGTGAAAGCATTGATTGCCATTTTACTGATTGGCATCTATCAGCGAACCAGTTTAGAATGTTTGGTGTTAGACCTAAGGCTGACATTTGCTCTACTAGTTTAGTATGCCTGACCATAGCAAAGGCCTTTGATAGGTCAAGGAGTATGGCAGAGACAAGTTGATTGCTATCTCTGGCTTTGTTCACTGTATCTGTGAAAGCTATAAGAGGTGTATTTGTGCTATGGGAGAGTTGAAAACCATGCTGGGTTTGAGTTAGAAGTTTTTCTTGTTTGAGGTATTGTACAAGTTGTCTGTGGATACATTTTTACTAAGATTTTAGATAGTAGGGATAGGATAGCTATTGGTCTTAAATTACTGATGTCTGTAGAAGTACCACCTTTATGTAGTGGAATGATATGTGATTTTTTTCCAGATTTTGGGGAAATATTTTTTCTGTATGAATGTATTTATGAGTTGTTGTTTGCCTTTCGGCTTTTCCTGGTAAGAGGTCACCACAGCGGAACTCTGGTCCACTAATGATTGGCAGTAGATTTTTATGAAACGCTGAGGTGCCAGCTCGATGCCCAACCTTCAACGAAGGCATGCCCATTTATGCATGCATGTCTTTCGAACGCTACCCAACCGCAGGGAGGACATGTAGACTCCACACAAAAGGCACTCCCAAGCCCAGCCGAGAATCGAACGGGAGAACCTCTTGCTGTGAGGTAACAACGCTACTGCCGTACCACTGCTGCATCCATGGATGTATTTATGAGTATGGATATGTAAAGCAACAAGAACATCTTGACCACCACACTGCTGATAAAACCAAGATTTAATAAAATAAATAAAACAGTATAACAAAGTGAATGCTTTCAAGTTGTAAACCCTTCAGACATTATACACATTATGTAAAACTAAATTTGAAATACTCAATGTCTAATCGAAATTCAATACTGTATCCTCCTCCTCTTTAGGGCAGGCTTAATGGGAATGTCACCATTCATACCCAGAACTCTAGCTGAAGTTAATTCAATGATCCACCTGGTTTCATTATTTTCAGTTTCATTAGTCAGATCACCCCCTCTTCTGGAGATTTTGGTGATCTGTAACACCATAAAATTAAAGGAGTGATCTGTGTTCTGTTTCACATGTTGAAATAAGGCATTATGTTCATTGCCAGTCCTTATGGCTATACTAAAGCCATGCTCTAAAGCCCCAGACAATATTCCTTCTTACTTCCTTAGCATAACCGCAGAAGCTATAGCCTACCCTATTAGTATTCTAATCAACCGCTCTATCCAAGAAAGCATGGTACCCCAAATTTGGAGAAAGGCATTTATCATACCATTGCATAAAGGTGGCAATAATAACAATATTACAAACTTCCGTCCCATAGCTATTCTGTCTCCCATCTCTAAACTCTAGAAAAATGTATCCATTTGCAGCTCCTACCTTACCTCTTAGACAATCACCTGCTGACTCCAACTCAGCACGGCTTTAGACCAGCCATGGAGTACTATGGCCTCTCCTCTCCTTCCTAGAAACTATAAATAAAGCCCAGGACTCTGGACACATTGTTTCTACCTTTCTACTAGACCTCTCAAAGGCCTTTGATACTATCTCTCACAAACTACTCCTAAAGAAACTCTCCCAACTTAACTTATCTCCTTCCTCATTAAACTGGTTCTCTAGTTACTTATCTAATAGAGCTCAAGCAGTTAAATGGAAAAAAGCCACCTCCTCATTCCTTAATACCCCAACTGGGGTCCCCCAAGGTTCCATATTGGGTCCTCTTCTATTCAACATCTTCATAAATGACTTCCGTAATTCCATCCCATTCTCTAATATTACTCAATATGCAGACGATTCAACTATTATCTGCTCGGCCACATCCATCCCTGCACTCCAAAAGCTTACACAAGACGCATTCTCAATCACTGAACAATGGATGAGAAAAAAACACCTAGCACTAAATGCTTCTAAAACCAAACTAATGGTATTTACACCCTCAAAACACATCTCTATCAATCCAAACTCTTTTTTAATCACTAGTAACAACAACACAACCTTGGAATTGGTGCCAGAGGCTAAGTTACTTGGGGTTCAAATTGATAGTCAGCTTAAATTCAACTCCCACATACAACTTAACATAAAAAAAAAACTCATCAAAAACTAGGCATGCTCTACCGACAAAATTGTTTCCTTACACCCTCTACTAAAATCACTCTCTCTTCCACATTCCTGATTCCCTCTCTTCTTTATCTGACTAACCTACAATCTTCCCTCAAAACACAACTTTCCTCATGCTACAATAAAATAGCCAAATTTGCTACTAGTCATAAAGCATCTACTCACCATTGTTCTTCTCTCCACAAACTAGAATGGCTAGAACTACCCAACCAACTCATCTATTCTCAACTTACACTTGCTCATAAGCTCATTTTCAAACCCTTCCTTTGTCCATCTCTCTCCTCTGCCTTTAAAATGCACATGCCCAATAGAGTACTCAGAACTAATAACCAAAACCTAATTGAATTATACAAACCAATACGACCCCAGGTAAAAATCTCCTATCCTATAGTCTAGCTCGTTTCTGGAATTCCCTACCTCCAGCTATTCGTACCACCTTCAATCATTTTACATTCAAAAAATCCCTTTACTCTCATCTACTAACCCAGTGGGAATGCTCTTGCACCCATCCTTCATAAATCAAGACTGCCATTACCTCTTTTTTCCTACATACCAATAAGAACTCATGTCTGCCTTTACCTCCTTCCTCCTCCTTACCTACAATGTCCTTGTTTCTGCCACTCTTATAGTATTACTCTGTATCCTTTAGCTAACTTCCTTACTCAAAATGGCTCTCAGTATCTCCACTGAAATGTTTCCATCTTCTAATCAGTTTCATCAGTAATTCCACCTAAATGTTATACTCTTACTATATAATTTTGTAAATACTGTAATATGAATTGCTTCTATAGTATGTACCATCTGAAATGTTGATCACCAGTATAATGCTTAACTATGTAATTTTGTAAATATTGTAATACATATCCAAAAACTATGTAACCTTGTTTCTGGAGCCTTTCTCCTCAGGACTCCATTGAAAATGGGTTCATCTTGGCCCAATGGACTATCCTGGTAAACCAACTTCAAATAAATAAAATAAAAATAAAATATGCTATAGTATCCTGTCTTTTAATTTACAATTTGTTTTTCCAACATAGAATGAACAACATGCATTGCACTGAGGTAAGTAAATTACATTCTTGGTATGACAATCTGCATATTCTTTCAAAGAATATTTTTTGCCTGACATTGGGTGCATAAATACAGTATCACCTCTAATATGCTGACACACTGTACAGTGTCTGCAAGGAAAAGTACCTTGTTGTCCCATCAGATGTTGTGTATCCCTAAGCTGATCATTATATAATAAATCCTTTACATTTTTACAATGTTTAAAGCAAAAAAGTGGGTGCTCAGTTAACACCTCCCTCAATTTATCATCTGTTAACAATATCTTCCAATTCTGTCTAATAATGTCACATACTCCTCTTACATTGTTACTATACCTCAGATTTATTTGAAGTGGTTATGCTCATGTAGTATTAGTATGCTGTTGCTGACAGCATTGTCAGAGAACCAAGGTTTTGCTCTACATGTTCTATCCCTACTACTCGGTTTAAATGCATGTTCTAAGATATTATTCCTATAACCACTTCTACTGAGGTTGTCCATTAATACAATGGATTTGTCCACATTAACTATCATCACTGGTACATAACTTGGACATTCTATAAAACTGGCCTTTGGCAAGGTTTTCAAATGTAAACCTAGGATGCATACTATCATATGCTAGCAGGATATTCCTCTAGCATTCCTTCCTATAGATAGATGTTTCAGTCTTTCTCCCATCCGTTTTTATTATGCGGACGTCTAAGAAGTCTATTGACATATCTGAACAAGATACACTGCTGCTGATGTCAAGACATCCGTGGCAGTTTCAAGATAGTCAATAAATTGATGTAACTCATCTTTCGTACTTGTCCACAACATGAAAACATCATCCACAAGATGAGCATAATAGCTCAAAAACTTTTTTCATGGATGTGCTGTATCAAATATAACTTGATTTTCCCAGTATGTCACAACCAAATTCACATACAAATGTGTGCAAGGTGTACCCATTGCTATGCCCCTATTCTGACGATAGAAAGAGTTGCTATACATAAAAATGTTATTACTTAGCATGCAGTCCAGTAACAGATAGGCATTCTCAATTTCAGTACTGTTCAAAATTACTAGATGTTTTAAGTATTTATCTATGGCCTCCAGGACATACTCCTTGGCAATAACTGTAAATAAATTATTAATGTCCAGTGTCACAAATAAACAACTCATATGGTCAGTATCAGAACCTAGATGTTCATACAAAGATTGCAAAAAAATGTGCTGTATCTCTTACCACTCTGGTTGTTGAATTTAAACATTTCTTTAATTTTGACTCCGCCCAGATAGAGGCATTTTCAGTCACTCAACCCCGACCAGATACAATGGGATGTAGAGGTAGGTTTCTCAGATCTTTATGTATCTTGGGCAAAGCTTTAAACAGAGGAATGACTGGGTGCTCAACACAAATAAATTTATACACATCACCCTTGATCTGATTACTCAATTTATAATTAAATAATTCACTGTTTAACCTTATTAACAGCCATATTGACCTCAATGGGTGTTAATTGTTGATAAGTATTAGTGTCACTTAACATTTCAAGTACTTTATGATGATAAAACTGTCTGTCCATTACCACCACAGCTCCCCCTTTGTCACAGGTTTTATAATAATCTTATTGTTGCCTATAAGTGACTTCATTGCTTAGCTGTGAGCCTTATTTAAAATTTGAAAAACATTCCTCTGTTTTGTATTCAAATATTTAGCTATATCATTTTCACATGCTATTAAAAAGTGTCAATAACTGGGCTAACTGGTGGATTAATGGTACTAGGCTAAGTTCATAACCATGTGTGGATTGCATATCACCATACATTTTTTTAAAGTCTACATTCCTTGCAAATAACCTTAAATCTAAAACAAGGTCACTATAATTTGAATGCATACTCAGAATAAATGAAAGTCCTTTCTTTATTATGTAAATCTAATTTTCAGATAAGCAAAATCTGGAAATATTATAAATGTTACAGTCACCATCAGAAGTCATAGAGATGTTTTCCGTCACTTCACAATCCAGTTCTGCTATGAACTCCTCAATTGGTTCTCTTTCTTCTTCACTGGAACTGGAAAAACATGAAAAGATGCATTGGGAACCATTGGTCTCACTCCCAATGCATTTACAATATCAACGGTTGATTCTGGTGTATTGGATAGTTCCAACGTCATTGTGGAGTGTTTGCTGGCTTCTGCATAGGCATCCTTCAGCACGGAAGGTCATGATGATATCATAATGGTGGTGGTAGCTTTTTCTTCATCTCTCCTTCCCCTCATTTCGGCAGTTAAGGTGGAACGATCATTCCTGGTGTTAGTCGATGCCATAGAGGCATTCAAGGGTTGTGTTTGTTGTATGCTGCCCCTGGGTCATGTGAATATATACCACTGAATGAAATCATTGTAATTCTTTGCCAATTTTTTTGTTTTGATTTGTTGTAGCTTCAAATCATAATTTGTAATGCTGCAATACAAATCATTCAGCTTAGTTTTATAATACTCCTCCTTAAACTTTGCCTCAATCTCCCTTTGCTGTTTTTCAATGAAATTTATTAACTCATTCTCAATAGGTAAAACATACTCAAGCAGTAAACAGATATAGGAGAAGCTCGTGTCCAATTTAAGTTGTTGACACTTGGCCAGCAATTCAGGGGTATAATTTTATGGTGTTACAGATCATGAAAATGTCCAGAAGAGGGAGTGATCTGACTAATTAAATTGAATATAATGAAACCAGGTGGATCATTGAATTAGCTTCAGATAGACTTCCGGGTACGAATGGTGTTATTCTCATTAAGCCTGCCCTAAAGAGGAGGAGGATTCAGTATTGAATTTTGATTGGACATTGAGTATTTTAATTTTTGTTTTACATAATGTGTATAATGTCTGAAAAAGGGTTTACAACCTGAAAGTGCTAACTTTGTTATACTGTTTTATTTATTTTATTAAATCTTGAATTTATCAACAGTGTGGTGGTCCAAACATTCTTGTTGCTTTGCATTTCAAATTTGTTGGTCTGGACCTTAAGTGTGAAGGTTTTCTTACTTTTTTGCTTTGATGAGTATGGATATGGGTAACATATGTTGCTCGCTTTTATTTTAAGGAATTCACTGGGTAGATTATCTGCAGAGGTAGAGCATATTTTTAGTTTGCTTAACAGTTTTTTATATAGGCTGTAGATACTGGCTGAAGTGTAAATGAGGAGATAATAGTTTGCTGTTTGTGATCTGCAGTACTATGACTAAACTGTTTTGTAATAGATGCTATGCTGTCTACAAATAAGGTATTAATTGGGTAGCAGTGTCCAGAGATATACTATTTGGGCATGGATTGGGATTATATTTTTGCCCTGGTTGCAGTATTTTCTTAATTGCTGACCAGAATTTCTTGGGATTGGCTTTGCAATTATTTCTGGGTTTGCTATAGTATATTTTTTTGTCAGAGATTGTCTGTCTTTTGGCCTGGTTATGAAGACTTTTATATTGTTGGAGGTTTTGTGGGGTTTTTGTTTGTCTGCCAGTTTTTCCAGGTTTTGTATCTAGTTTGCATTAATCTTCTTGTAGTGCTAGTTAACCAGAGTACATCTCTTGTTTTTATTCTTTTATTTCTGGGGGTGCCATTTTGTGTAAGGTGTTAAGAAATATTGAGTTAAATTTATCAATAGCATAATCGAGTGGGTTATTTCTTAGTATATTCCAGTTTATTGAGGAGATTATATTGCTGAATGTCTGAGGGTTAAAACTTGTTAGTTTTTATAGTTTGCTGTTCTGAAGGATTTTGTGTGATGTATGGTAAAGACAGGGAGCTAGTCATTGAGGGGATTTGATAGAGTGCCAGATAAGGTAAATTTAGTGGGATCAGATACTAAGATCTCATCTAGTATGGAATTTAAGTTTTTGCTAAAGTATGCTGGAGTTTGTATCAATTGTTTCCATCCTAAAAGATTTATGCTAAATTTAGGGAAAGTAGATATAAGGGCAAGCCAAGTAATAATAACATCTCCTAGTATGACTGTTTCATTAGGGATGGAAGTTGAGGTCCAGTGCAGAATGTCTTCTAATACATTGATATTATTGCCTGGGGGGATATATAAGGTAATGATACAGATTTGTTTGTGTTTGTTTAGTTTGAGGAAAGTCATAAAGTTCTGCATTATTGAGTTGTGTTATTGGGGCATTATAAGGAATTAAATTATGTTCAGACAATCTGGGTATGTTATTGCTGCATCACCACCTTTCCTTTTAGTTCGGTCATTCCTAATTATGTTATAGTTTGGCAGTAATATTTTGGTATTGCTAATATTTGGTTGTAGCTATGTTTCTGTTATGGCTAGGATACTAGGTTTTTGAACAGCTATCCAAGCATGGAGTTCTGTGATTTTATTACAAGTACTTCTAACATTTAGAGTAATGAAAGTTAATTGACTACTGTTAGATTGATAAGGTGTTGTTTGATTAGATCCCAAAAAAAATTCTAGTGTTTATCATGTCAGCCTAAGACAAATGATTATCTGTCTTATCTGTCCAAGTGGTGCAGTTAACTTTCTGTAGCCGAACATCCACTCACCCATACTGTTCCATATATTCTAAGCCTCCTTTGTGTTATGGCATTATGTCTCAAGTAAACTGTTTCAGCTGCCCACTAACCCTTCTTTGAAAAAGCTGTGTGCAGTTCTGCCTAGGGCACTGATCTGTATATTTTCTATTCCCAGTCCTATTAACTACATCTTTGCTGAGTTCTAGTCTGTTCTGTTTTTGAATGAAACCCTATGAACTCATATCATGACACTTCTTTTCATTTTGCCTACCACTGATGCTAATACAGTTTTGTGCAGTGCCATCATAACTTATTCTCTCCTTCCACTTCATTTATTTATTTTATTTTATTTATTTATTTATTTATTTATTTATTTATTTATGGCATTTATTTACTGGGAAAGTCCACTGGGCCTAAAAGAGCCCATTTTCAGTGGAGGCCCGTGGAGAAAAGCTCCGACAAGAACATAGATACAGAAAAAAATTAAACATTAATTGGTACAGAAGTAGAGACAGTGTTACACATAGTGAATACAGTAATATATAAAGACTATATACATAAACGGAGGAATTTAGTGGGTGTGATTACAGTAATATTTACAGAATATATACATAAAAGCAGGAATTTAGTTGGTTGCCAGATGAATTCAATCAGAGAGGTATAAACAGAGATATATTAATCAGTAGTATTGTATAGTATAAACAGAGATATATTGATCAGCATTATTGTAAGATTATGGGCGGCTGTGGTGGTGCAGCGGTTAGCATTGCCGCCTCACAGCAAAAGATTCTCCGGTTCGATCCTTGGCTGGGATTCCCTTCTGTGCAGAGTCTGTATGTCCTCCCTGTGGTCGTGTGAGTTTCCTCCCACAACCCAAACATATGCTGTAGGTGGATTAGACACTATAAATTGGCCCTAGGCATGAGTGCGTGCATGTGTGTGTCTTCTTTGGAAGGTTGGGTGCTGGGCTGGCAATTTGACACCATAAAATTCCACTGCCAATCATGAGCAGACAGGTGATCCACTGTGACGACCCCTAACCAGGAAAAGCCAGAGGAAGATTATTGTAACATTATCAACAAGTAATGAAAAAAAAATAAATAAATATGGAGAAAGTATCATCAGTCACTAGGAGCATAAAGCATAGGAGTTTAGTTATCATATAAAGAGATGGAAGATTTGCACTGTTGCATATCCACCAACAGTATTTGTTTTCCCCAAATAGCCTCCAGAACTGCACACTGTATTTCAGGTAGTGCTTGACCTCTACTCTATGAACAGGGAGAAGTGTCTCCTTCTTCCTTGTTTCCATTTCCTTGATATGCTGCCCTACTGCATCCTGTCAGCACATATTTCACTCTGCTCCTGATCAGGAGATGTCTACCACTTGAGTTCCTTTTTGGACCGTGCACCATTAAACAGTAACCTTTCTATTTTTTTTTTTCACGCTTTGGTTACTTTTTCTTAAATGGATCATTTTACATATTGTGGCATCTAACTATAATCTCCAGAAAGGATGTCCTTTCTATTAATCAAGTAGTGCCCATTCTGAAACGTATGCCCCCCCCCCATGTTTATGTGATTTTGTGGTGCCACCGGTAAATAAATTCATATTTTTCTTCATATCCTCGGTGATGTTTACATGAAAAAACTGTAGATACCCCAGTTCTCATTTTTCTTTTTCTAAGGGAGGTTGGCATAATGGGTAAGCTGTTTACCAGACACAAAATGCAGGGTTTGATTCTCACATGGAGTAATTAGCTAGACTTAAAATGGCCTACAAAGGCAGTTAGCCTAGTACTAGTCTATGAACTTATGAACCTAACAACACTTCTTCCTTAGCTTTGCTCTCTGTTTCCTACCCTCAAGTCAGTCCTTCAGAAATTTTACTATTCAAGTCAATATCCCTGCCCCTCTCATTTGGAGAGTCAGCCCCATAAGGCACGCTATATCAAAGGTTTTATTGAAATGAATATATACTACTCCTATGGGTCCCCTCCATTCACTACCATTGCCACTCATCTGACAGGTAGGGGTTTAGCCAGAGTTAAGGAAATTGTTGCCTCAACTCCACTCATATGGCTGCTTCACACAATACTTTACAGTACTTTGTATATGTATGTATTCTAAATTAAATACAGTTTAAATACAGCACAGCAACTAAACTTCCTACATTTATAGTTGTTAATGGAGACATGGTAATGTAGCATAAACCTGTGCATCATTATTTTCATTTCTAAGTCTTTTTGCCATTTAAAATCTGTCTGCAGCCAGGACATTTGTACACCTTTGATAAGCAAAATGCTCCCTCTTAAATGCAATTTGTGCCTGGCTACAGTGGCATCAGATGCTGCTAGAAAACCCATTCTGACACCTAAATCAGTATGTAACTGATAAATAATCATTCGGTGTAGAATTCAAATTAATCTCCATTGTCTTGCTAGAGGGAAGCTGTCTGGACCCTCCCTTTTGCAGTGATATTACTGTGGGACCCTCCCTTTTACGGTGGTATTACTGTGGGACCCTCCCTTTTGCAGTGGTATTACTGTGCAAAGTTATACTCCTTTAATACTTGACTCTTTATTTTTTATTATTATTATTATTTTTATATAACATTTGTTTACCGGGAAAGTCCATTGGACAAGCTGTGCAGCATATGCATTTTATCTAGTTTTCTCAGTCCTTTGTGGGTGCATTTATTTTTTCTTTGATCCGTCCTCTTTAGGCCATTCAGTTCCTCTGCAGTTTCATCCATTATTTACCTATCTACTCATGTTCCTCCCCATACTCTGTGCTATAAGCCTCATGCCAGAGCCATCCTGGGGGTGTTTGTTTAGTAAGCCTTCTACTGCCTATTCTCATACTTCCAAAACTTTTCTTTCTGCCTCTTACAGTCAGTCATTTTAGACCAATATCTATATCTATATTTATATCTGTATCTATATCTATTTCTATATCTATATCTGTATAAACATGTGACACCCCACCTCTGTCCAGTAATCAAGGAGCCTCAATACTCACCACTATTACCATTGGGTGACATACACCGGGAGCATAACAAGTACACACACAGTATTTCCAGATGCAGGTCTCTGCATCATGTGCAATTTCCCTTAAGAGCAAGGCTATTAAGAGTGACCTACACAGGGTCAGCAATTAAATATCCAAGTACTCCCAGAACTTAAATATGTTTCACAAATATCAGCCACAATGACAGTTTTAAATATATTAAATCATAAATAATAAAATAACAAGAAAATACTCAGTATATAATCACAGTAACATCGGAGTTCAAAATCACAGGAAATATTTAAAACAACATTGCAGGACAGTCTCAAATAAATAAAGAAAACATCTAAACTATACTTCACTATATTCCTGACTGAATTTAAGAGAATTACTATACCCTAGTTAACTTACTTACAGAGCAACAAGGCAGATGTGGCAAGTGAATCTTGATGTTGTCAGGTCAAAGGCAAAATACAGTATACTCAGTCTCAGAGAGTTCTTAAATTAATATCTCAAATATTACTGCCGGAATAGCTTGCAGAATTACATCATTTCTTGTTATCTGACTCTATCCCAGGTGAAAAACAAAAACGGATGCAGCAAAGCTTAAAACCTCCTTCCCACCTACTAGCCCCAATGAAACATCCCAACAATCATCACAATCTATACCCTCCTCTCTACCTAGCTTTTCTCTCTCACCCATACCAACTTTCACTATAAAAAAAAACTCCTTCAAAAACTCAAACCTTGCACTAATGCTCCAGATAATCTTCCTGCTGAATTCTTACAGCTATCTGCAAGCTCCATTGCTTACCTCATCAGTATACTCCTCAACAGATCAATTCAGGAATCTCTTATATCAAATATCTGGAAAAAAGCATATGTTCTCCCACTCCATAAAGACAGCAATAACTCTGACATCTCCAACTTTTGACCCATCGCTATACTGTCCCCCATCTCCAAAATATTACAAAAATGTGTCCATACCCAGCTTATTAATCATTTAGTTAATAACCAACTTCTTTCCCCCACCCAACATGGCTTAAGGCCAAGCCAGAGAACTAATATAGCTCTCATCTCGTTTATGGACACAGTAAATAGGGCTGGTGATGCAGGCTTCATAGTCTCCTCACTCTTCCTCGACCTCTCAAAAGCCTTGGACACCGTATCCCATCCCCTTCTACCAACCAAACACTCTAATTTAGGTACCTCACCCCAACCCTGAACTGGTTCTCTAACTATCTCACTGGTAGACAACAATCCACTAAATGGCAACAATACTACTCACCTTTCCTCAACATAACCACAGGAGTACTCCAAGGATCCATATTAGGCCCTCTTCTATTCAACATATGCATAAATAACTTCCATAACACTCTCACCCAAGGCATCGTGATCCAATAAGCAGATGATTCTACAATCATCTGCACTGCCACATCCACTTCTGAGTTACAGCTACTAACCCAAAATGCCTTTACCTCTACTGAAACTTGGATGTCAAATAGCCATCTTGCTCTAAACCCCAACAAGACTAAACTTCTATTATTTGTCCCCCAAAAAACACCCCCCTTATCAAGAATGAATTGTCCATTCACTCCCAGGACAACACTATCATACAAGTTGTCTCTAGCAACAAACTCTTAGGTGTTATCATTAATGATAACCTTACATTTGACCTCCACAACCACAACAATATTAAAAAAACACAGCAGAAACTGGTTACCCTGTATAGACATAGCCATTTCCATAATCCTACTGCAAAAAAAAAAAACCTCTAGCCTCATCCTTTTTACTACCATCTCTACTATATGGAGCCCCTATCCTCACCAACATCCAGTCCTCTCTGAAAACCAAACTTGACTCATGTTATAATAAGGTCACCAAATTTGCAACACATGCAAAATTCTCCACATCACAGTTCATCCTTACGGCAACTAAATCACTTTGAAGCACCACATTATCTCACCTACCTACAGTTAACTACTGCACATAAAATTATATATAAACCATTAACTTGCCCTTCTCTTTCCTCCCTGCTGTCTTTGTATCACCCTAATTGACCTCTCAGATCTGAAAACAAAACACTGCTCAAAGTAGAAAAACCCAGCTGGTTGAATGCTCTACTCTTTTGCTGTGTCTAAACTTTGAAATACTCTCCCATTCTCAATCACCTCCATCTGTAATTCTGCTCTCTTTACGAAGTCCCTTGTTAGGGTTGCCAACTTTTCATGTCAAAAATTCTGGACATGTGCGTGAAAGCAAAATATGTGTAATTTTGGTACCCCCTCCCTTCCCCCAAGCAGCCATTCCAGTGTTCCATTACTTGGCTATTTCTCCATTTCTTCCCAGTTGCCATAAGCATTGTTCAAAGCTGTCAGTGAGCATACTGTTTTCAGTTGTACTTCTACAATAATTACAGATGTTTGGATTTAATTTAAAACTTGTATTTCAAATTTTGTAGCACAAACACTGATAGACATTTGCTAAATAAAATAATACAGTCTCACAATGAAAACAGCTTAACATTAAATCTGCCTTTGAAACTCACATTCACTGAAACAGCATTGAAACCCACATTCAAAGAAAATGTGTCTGGCCAATGCTGGATTAACTTTACCTTTGGGCTGTTTTCAAATCATAGACCCCTTACATTCATTTTTAGGACAATGCAAAAGTTTTTTTGTTCACCTTTCTGATTGTATTAAAAGTATAATATGTAATAATTAAATTATATTCCCTGTATAGTACAGGACCACTTGTTATACTGCACTTTAAGTTTGTAATTTTAAACATTTCTTCAGTAAGCAATGCAACAAAACATATGAACCAGCAATGACAAAACTGCCCAGTTCAGAACAGTTCAACCATAAAAGGCCACTCAAACTTCTGTCATTACAATCCACCAATATCGGTCAATATGCACAATCTCTGAAGAAGTAAAAGTCATATGAATAATTCCACATTAAAGATATCTGTAACAAATGAAAAGGTTGCAGCTAGCAAACAACTTTATATTTCAGTGTTTCATCTACAAATTCAGTGCCTGCTGCCCTTGAAGAATACATTGCCTATGTTGCATTAAAAAATGATAAGCTGGTAATTTTGCAATAGGGAATGGATGGCAAACAGTAAACAGATTCAGAGTTACTAACATGAGATTCCTCAAACAGTTATGGTATTATCTTTCAAGACTGTTTTTCTATAGTGGTATGTTGCATAACATTTGGGTAGAATCTCTAACGGTTACAGAACTAATCTGGAGCAGTAGATAATTATGAGAAGGTGCCTTACAATAGTGCCATCCTGTCGCCTGCTCTGCTTCCAGATTGGGTTTCTAGCTTGAAGTGCATTCTCTGCTTAGTAAACATGTGTAAATGGCTCCAAGCTGCAGACTCACAGCTATCCTGACCTTACATATTCTTAAAAGAGGCAACAGAGCTAAGTGGTAGCGGTTCTAGTGTAATAAGTTTTGGCCGAACCCTATAGTATTTTAATTCAATCCAGAGTGTAGTATTTTGTCTTATTTGTTTTCAAATTTAAAGAGGTTACACTAGTAGCAGAACACAATTAATCAGTGAAACAAA
This sequence comes from Protopterus annectens, assembly GCF_019279795.1. NCBI lineage: Eukaryota > Metazoa > Chordata > Ceratodontiformes > Protopteridae > Protopterus > Protopterus annectens. The sequence continues at coordinate 1,616,510,425 of NC_056743.1, read as the reverse complement.
ATATATTATGTTGGGTGTGATGAACAGGGGCTACAGTCTTTAATAGCTGCACCTTATATGCCAATGTTTGAACACACAATGGAACCAAAATTCTAGGATTTGACTCCCACTATTGGTGCCTATTAAAACAGAAATTACAGTTGACCTTCAGGGTATATGGTAAATGTGCATTTCTGCTACAGCCAGGTAAGCTCCACAACCCCCCACACACAAATTTCTCACAATGGGCGGTAAATGGTGACTTTCTAAAACATTGTCCTTCCTTCCTAGTCTAAAAGATGCCAGGTAATCAAAACTAACAAAACAGCAAAACAAAAGCACACCTTAATGTTTACCTTTAAAATACACCAGTCTTTAAATATTTAAATGGTAGCAATGAGCAATTGTCATAGTAAGGAAAGACACTGCACAGTCTGGAACACTGATAAAATGCATACACCCTTAAGCTAATAAATAGAGCATCAACCACATACATTTAAATCAGACTAATAACATTCTTTACTTAAAATAAATAAGTTTAAGCATTTTATTTTCAAGTAAATATACAGACAGTAAAAGGCATACACAAAAACTGAAAAAAAAAAACATTTAAATAGCAGAATACTATCAGAAAAAAAGTCCAACATCTAGACTAGAAACCATGTGTTTCTTGCTAAATAATTAGTGTGCCCTCACTTCTTCTAGCTGTTAAATCCAAATGGAATTTCTGAGTCCTTACTGGCAGCATAACTCTGACTCCACAGGTATCATTAGCAAGCAGTAGCTCCTCTACTTCTAGACAAAGTTATGCCACAAGAAAAAAAAAAAACTGTTTTCAGGAAGGAAACTTTAAATGATTAGTCAGTTCCCTGGCAGGCCGCAGCAGTACTTGTTTCATTTTATTTAAACCCTAGAAATGCTAAACCTCTTAGAAATTATTTTGCTGTTTCTTCTACAGAAATGCATGGAAACACTGATACACAATCAGAAAACAAATCATTGAAAGGCACATTTTGACTACTGAATAAAACAAAACCGTCACTTACATGTCCATTCGTGGTCTGTCCACTGCACTGTTGAGATGTCTTCAAAAATTCAAATTCCGCGCATGTAAGGTAAAGACGTAAATAATCGGTCGCACAGACGCAAGAGACTGTTTTAGTCTTCTGCATCTGTGTGCGACCAAACGCAAAGGGTGTTCTTAAAAGAAGAACAACCTTAAAAAAAAAGCACTATTTTAATTAAAAGAAAATTAAATGTTTCAGTATTTTTTCCAGACAATATGCTGTCTGGTCCATTTTCCAGACAGCTTCACTTAATTCTGGACAGTCCTGAAGGATTCCAGATGGTTGGCAACCCTGCCCTTAGTAGTGTATGTCCAAGCTTGGTATTATATAATATTTAAGTGTATGTCCAAGCTTATTACTGTATAATTTGTTAACTCTGGTTTTTATTAGTACATGTATCTATTTGATAACTGTATGTGGAGCTTTGCTCCTTGGGCCTCCACTGAAAATGGGCTCACCGAGGCCCAGTGGACCTTCCTGGTTAACAAATGCAATAAATAATAAATAAATAAATAGCTGATAACATTTAGCATCTACCTGTGAAAATATATACACAAGGGCTTTTCCTCAAATCTTGGTAATTGCTGGAAGCCATAAAACAATAAACACTTGCAAGACAATGCAGAAAGTTCCCTAGTTTTAGACATTGTGTCTCCTTGCTGTCATAAAGTAATTTAATTTCTGCTAGTTTTCTGAATTTAACCTCTTGTGTTCCAGTTTCCACTGTTACATTATTGTAACTGTTTGAATGTATATATTTTATGTACATTTCTTTTCCCTTCCAGCAGGGCATGCTGTGGATCCATTTTTAAACAGCACTTCGCAAAATACCTCTTCAGCCCACGTCTGTACAAACCATCTTATATGACATACAGTTCTAATACAAAGGATAGGAATCATGTTGATATTCACAAATGACATATAATTATTTAGAAATTTCCAGATAGCTGGGCTGGCAGTATCTCCTTTCATGAAAATATATATCTATATCTAAATCTATATCTATATCTATATATATATATATATATATATATATATATATGTCTCTATATCTATATCTATATCTGTATCTGTATCTGTATCTATATCTATAGGGTGTTAGCTGGGACACACAAGAGGCTGTATCTATATCTATAGGGTGTTCTTCAGCCTCTTGTGTGTCCCAGCTGCTTGAATTATAGGTTCATAGATTAGGTTCATAGATTAGTACTAAGCTAACTGCCCTTGCGAGCCATTTTAAGCCTAGCCAATCATCCCTTGTGAGACTCAAACCCTGCACCTTGTGTTTGTAAAGCAAACACCTTAACCATTAGGCCACCCTCCCTACCCAAAGCAGTGACAGGGCTTGAACCCAGGATACTGTGCACTATAGTCACAGTACTGAACCACTAAGCCATGATAGCATTACGTTAGAGTAACTCACAGCCCGTGACTTGAACGTCTGTTATCTTGACCTACGAATTTCTGCTAGTTTTCTGAATTTAACCTCTTGTGTTCCAGTTTCCACTGTTACACTACTGTAACTGTTTGAATGTATATATTTTATGTACATTTCTTTTCCCTTCCAGCAGGGCATGGTGTGGATCCATTTTTAAACAGCACTTTGTAAAATACCTCTTCAGCCCATGTCTGTACAAACCATCTTATATGACATACAGTTCTAATACAAAGGATAGGAATCATGTTGATATTCACAAATGACATATAATTATTTAGAAATTTCCAGATAGCTGTGGCAGTATCTCCTTTCATGAAAATATATATCTATATCTAAATCTATATCTATATCTATATCTATATCTAAACTATATCTATCTATCTATCTATCTATCTATCTATCTATATATATATGTCTATATCTATATCTATATCTATATCTGTATCTGTATCTGTATCTATATCTATAGGGTGTTAGCTGGGACACACAAGAGGCTGTATCTATATCTATAGGGTGTTCTTCAGCCTCTTGTGTGTCCCAGCTGCTTGAATTATAGGTTCATAGATTAGGTTCATAGATTAGTACTAAGCTAACTGCCCTTGCGAGCCATTTTAAGCCTAGCCAATCATCACTTGTGAGACACAAACCCTGCACCTTGTGTTTGTAAACCAAACACCTTAACCATTAGGCCACCCTCCCTACCCAAAGCAGTGACAGGGCTTGAACCTAGGATACTGTGCACTATAGTTACAGTACTGAACCACTAAGCCATGATAGCATTACGTTAGAGTAACTCACAGCCCGTGACTTGAACGTCTGTTATCTTGACCTACGAGCTGCTCACACTCAAACTTGAAAGTGAGTTCAGCCAACACAGCTGTCACACCTTCTGCTCCCTTCTGAGGAGACAGATGGAAGAAAGTACTCACCATGTAACAGTAAGTGCAGAAGAGGAGCAACAAGGCTGCTGTTAGATTCAGAGAGGGGGACTGGGAGTGTATAGTGCAGAATTTAAGGTTGTGGGGGACAGGAATTTTAGACTCAAGGAGTGATGGGGACTTTAGGGTTAGGCAATGAGTAGGAGGTTTTAAGGCTGAGATCAGGGTTCTGGTAGGGATAACTAGTATTATGAAGAGCAAGTTACTAGCAGTTAGAGAGTTTGCTGAACAAGTGAGTGGCAGCCAGGACATGTGTCTCGAGCAAGTGTGTTTCAGAAAATGTAGCAGACCCATATCTATATGTATATCTGTATCTATTAATCTAGTAATATTTTCATCTATATCTCTATCTGTCAATCTGTCTGTCTATCTACCTCCCTATCTACCAGTCCTTCTGTCTATGTACTTATTTATCTATATGATAAAAGGTAAACAAAATAGATTTCCTTTATTTGCCTTCAGCAACTTAGCAGCCCTTGCAGAATAAATAAATATATGACAAATATAAATACTCCATATAGACAATAATTTCCACTTTCAAGCAAGCACAGAAATATAATCAGATAACTTGAAAATATCCTTCTATTAAAATTACATAGTTTATATTCTCAAAAAACGTACATTGTTTTTGATATTATGTACAGAAATATTGAATTGCTATTGTAGATAATAAGGTGCTAATTGTCAGTAGCTTATGATTTAGAATCATTTAGTCCATCAAACCATTTTCTAAATCACTTCTCCTGGTCAGGATCATGATAGGAACAGGTTGTACAGGATCAACCAGACTTTCCTATCCTCAGCAACTGTCTCTGGATTTTTCCTTTAGCTCCCTAGACATATCCAGGTATGGCAATATAAATAGTCTCTGCCTGACGCATCTCTCATATAAGGTACTCAGGAGACATTACAAGATGCCTAAACCATTACAACTGATTGCTCTCAACATAAAGTCATCAGTCTCCAGAGCAGTGGATGAGGACAAGTCAGTCTGCACAGCCTATCTGGACCTCGCCAAGGCCTTTGACACCATCCCCCACTCTGGAATCATAGATAAACTTACTAAGCTGGGCATTAATCCCTACATCACTCGATGGGTTGCCAACTGGCTTACTGACAGAACCCACACTGTAAAAGTAGCCGACTCAAAATCCAGCTCCAGACAAGTGAAAAGTGGAGTATCTCAGGGTTCAGTACTGGGACCACTCTTATTTGACATCTACTTCTCTGAAGTACAGGCCAGCACTAAGGGACTCTGACTAACAAATTTTGCAGATGACTGCTAACTGGGAGTCATTATCAAATCCCCAAATGATGTGGATATTCTACTAAAGGGCTTTACAGAGACAGCTACTTGGTGCCAGAGCCATGGGCTCAAGCTCAATGCCAAGAAATGTATAGTTATCCCCTTTGGGAAAAGCCATGTACCCACAAAGTACCACATAAATGGCAGTACACTAAACACCGAAAGTGTGATAAGGGACTTAGGGACACAGGTGGACAGTGGTCTCACCTTCGATAACGACATTGCCACAACAGTCAGAAAATCCTTCTGTGTGGCACACCTAATCACTAAGGGCTTTTATCCAGAAAAAAGGAGGTCATTGTCCCACTGTACTCATTCCTCATTAGACCCATTTTAGAGTACAACGTCCAGTTTGGTATGTACCTCACAAGACATCTGCAACAACTGGAAAGGCCACTGAAATACCTCACTAAAAGAATCACAAGCCTAAAGCAGATGCCCTATGCTGACCATCTAAAAAAACTCCAGCTATACTCTGTCGCATATCACCTACTCAGAGGTGATCTCTGCTTAACATACAAAGCCATGACAAACCCAGAGCTGTTGGACATGCTACACTTAAAGAAATCCCAATCCCTCAGAGCCACACATTCCAGGGATCTAAACCTGGTCATCACAATGAACAAGATATGCTGGAGGGATAGGTTCCTGACCCAGAGACTCCCCATACTCTGGACTGGGCTGCCCATACATGTCAATCTGAGTTCCTCTTTGGCCCTCTTCAAAAGGCACCTTGATGATTGGGTGGGACTTAGTAAATTCACCCCAGGGATCACGTCAGTCACCCTGCTAGACAGGGGACCAGGGAAGTAAATATTGTAGGAAGAAATAGCCAGGGAACTGTTATGGCTAAGCTTGTATAGGTCCTAGGGCCGAGAGCCTAGTACCAGCCTATGAACCTATGAACATATGAAGAAGCAGTGACGGTACTCCAAGATACTTCTGGATTGCTGAGCTCTGCAGTCCTTCACTGAACATGAGCTCATATAGCCTGTGAAGGAACTTCATTTTTGATACTTTTATATAACATCTCACCTTTTCAATCACTAGAAAAATCTTATGAGCATAGATAAGGCTGCAGATGTAGAACTAGTGGGTAAATTGAGATTTCTGTGAAATGGTTCAATCCTTGCTTCATCACCACTGTTCTACTGCTATGGTACCTCTCCACTTGTCTGTTTCCCAATTCTCTTTTCCTTCACTTGGGAACAAGTCCCCAAGAAACTTAAACTCCTCCACTTGAGGCAGCTGCTTCTTCCATCTGCAGAGAGCTGCCTTTTCTGTGAGAGAGAGGTAAAATGTCTGATTTGGAGTTGCTGTTTTCATCCCAATAATATGCATGATGAAGATGACAGTCCTTTGAATCTAAGAGGGCAACCACTTCTGCTCATAACAATGATGCATCTATTGACTTTTCCCTCTGTTCTTGATCAATGTTATCCCAAAAGGTACTTGTTCAGTCTAACTAGCGCAAAAATGATTCCTTTAAATCACTGTGCACCTTTTAGGATATTTTTCCATTCCTCATTGTTGTGTGACTGTGATAACCAATGTGAGGGTAAAACGAAAAAACACTTGTTTCAAGCCATCCCATTATTTTTTGTGTAACATGGAGCTTTTCAAGCTTGTTGGAGTGAATACAGGTGAAGCAAGTATGTAAGAGTTGTGATTTTCTAATACAAGCACAACTAATCACCAGACTGGATACTCCCTAGACCTTGGCTGTACCTTAATATCATATCCAAGACACAATGTTGTCAGATTTCTCTGCTCCACCATGAATGTACTCAACATAATGCTGAGAATGTGGACATAATTGTAAAACAGCTGTAAGACACAGGGACTGAATGCCATGCAATAGTGGATACAATAGTGGAACTCCATACATTTCTAACACTTTCCACAAACCCTTCTGAGGTACAAAAGTCCCTGCTATTTCCAGGTCCTCAAACTATGGCATCATCACTTCTAGTACCCCTTTAAAGAAGTGACCAATTGCCTAGAAAGAAACCACACGTCCTCTCTTGCATTAGAGTAGGTTCAACTGTTGGATAATGTCTCCCTCCAATATATTTCCACTGAAGATGGATGATCTTGGACTCTCTATAACTAGAAAGTACCCTGTAGTCCCCCTTTTTTGAAACAGGGGCCACAACCCCTGCTTACCATTCCAGAAGCAGTATCCCAGCCTTCCATACTACATTGAAAGGGCATGTTTTATTTATTTTATGTGTTATGTTATTTTTGTTTACAGGTTTATAGCACTGATCAAAAAATGGCCTGATGCACATCCCAGCAACATACATCTTCAACAGCATTCCTAGCTGGATTTTATCTACTCCTTAAGCATTGCTATAGTTGAACTATTTAATCAATGTAGTGACCTTATCCACAGTGACCTTATCTACAGTACTGGACCTTATTCCACCATGTGTCATTAGTGCTGCCTTCATAGGGTAAGTTATGCCCACTAGATTCATGCAAAAGCCTTCGATACAATACCCCACTCGGGCATTATAGATAAGCAGCCCCAGCTTATAAATAAACCCCTAGATGTCACTAGATGGGTTGCACAAGGGCAAGGACAGAACCACCATGGTTAAAGACTTGGGGACATGTCAGACTCCAAACCAGTTACAAGTGGTCCCCCACAAGTTGCTCAGTCCTGGGACCTTGTCTTGTTATATATATATTTGGTACAGGCCAACACGGAAGGACTGAGGCTGATGAGATTAGCAGATGACTGCAAACTGGGCTGCGCCATATTAATCAACTCAGCCCGACACAAGCATCCTCCAAAGCCTCATGGAGACACAGTCAACTGGTGCCAAGAGCCATGGCTCAAGCTAAACGCCAAAAAGTCATCCTATTTCCTTTGGCAAAACAGAGTGCCACAACATAGGGATGGTATAGTAAGTAATACAGAAGAAACAAAAGAAGTGGGGGGACGGAGCCAAGTAAGTTGATAGCAATTGATTTTGACCACGCGCGGCCAAGTGGTTAGGAAAAAAATTTTATATATAGCCCACCATCCACATACCTCACTCACTCTCACAGGGAGATCATTCTATAGCATTACCTCTTTACATCATCCTCATCAGGCCCATAGTGAGTACAATGCCTTTTGGGATGTTACTTACCAGACACCTGAAGAAAACTGGAAAGAACAAGAAGTACCTCAAGACTCAGGCAAAGGGGGCTCCAAAGATGCCTGGTATGCCCTCCTGCTGTCACAAAAAACTCGACTCAGTGGCATACTGCCCCAAGCTCAGAGGCTGTCTGCTGGTGGTATAAAGCATGTCCAACCCGGAATTAATGGACCTTCTGCACCCCTCAAATCAAAAAAAATCCCAGAGAGAGAGCGGCTAGAGACTGGAGATTCACAACACAACAGAATCTGACATGGGCTAGGGGTTCCATTCATAACCAAGAGGCTCCCTTCACTCTGGAATAAAATCCAGTAATCAGGTCCCATTGAGTCTCTTTCTTGATCTTCAACACTAGGAATGATGGACAGATGGCGTAGGTTTAGAGGGGCTATCACTTCTGTGTCATCACTGTTGGACAAATTTGAGTATACTAACCTCAAAAAAGGCTCAAAAATTATAGCAAAAAGCCAAACACACATTTCCAAAAATGTACTTTCCACTTCTGCACAATGGCCTAAGTTGAGATCAGGGAATCTATGCCATTTATGAACCATTTCACCCCCCCCAAAAAAAAGTCATAAACAAAATAAATGTGTTCATAGGTAATTTCTAGGCTATTGGTTCATTATGATCGTTAGAAGCCTAGCCATACATCCTCATGAAGCTTTTAGCCATTATATTTTAGGTATGAATAATCATGAGAGACAAGGATGCTATACCAAGGGTGAATTTTTGGTCACTCATCCATTCATCCAGATTATATTTGAAATAGTGTAAGAGAAGTACTTTGGAAACACCTTCCTCTCCACATAAAACAGAGAAGTGGTATTCTCTGTGATACGTATCTGTCCCTCCAGCATGTTCTATTTATGTTGCAAAACATATTTAGATCTCTTGAGCTGGTGTTTATTGTCCCATTGGACTTATGAATGTGCAGTAGTTCAGACAGGATAGGATTTGTTGAGGCTCTGTATGTGAGGCAGAGGTTGGTCCTCAGTGCCCTGTATGACACTAGGAAGAGGAAAAAGGCTTTGAGACGGTCTTCATAGTTGTTATGATTTAGGCCCTTGATTGTTTTAGTAAGAAAGCATTGTAGGCATTCGAGTTGTTTAACAAGCTTTGCATATTTCTGAGTCTAAAGCAAGATGAAATATTTATTAATGTAGGAGAAATGCGCAAAAGGAGTGTGGTGAAAGACAAATAAACTACAGGGAATGCCTGCTGGTTAGAAAAGCTTAAAATTCAAAGCAAAAAGGTTTCTTTTCAGAAAACAATACATTAGTGTAATCTACATATAAAGCAAGTTGCCCATTGCTTTGTGTAATCCTGCATCCACTTTGCTGACATATTCCAAATTTAAATCGAAGATTCTGGTACAGATTTGCTTACCTGTGCTTACAATCGCAATAAATATAATCTTATGTTTCCAGCTGAGTTACTGGAAAATGCAGTAAATCAGCCAGTCATACCAGGTTACAGTCATGTGACAAACTTGGCCTGGTAAAGAAAACTTGCAGAATACAGGTACAATATAATTCATATGCTTCTGAAGTAGTCCGTTCAAATGTTTACCTACAGCATTCTAGAAAGCTCTTTCTATTGTTCGCAAGAATGCATTTTCCAATATGCTAGTGAGAGGCAAGCGATAAACAAGAAATGAAGCAATTTAATCAACAAATTGCATATTCTAAATCTGCTTTATAGAAATGTACGCATTGATTAACTATATTAGGTCACATACCAGGTGGTTACTGTGTCAGAATATATCCAGGTGTAGTATCATGTACCAAGGAGTGTTGCTATGGCTCTTAGAAACAGAAGACGGCAAGAAATTAAAAAAACGAAGAGTTATGTTGCATTTTCTAACATTATTCTTTTATTCTTAGATTAATAAGAATGATTCAGCAATGAAAAATAATACAGCAATCTAATATTTACAGAATAAAGAAGAACAAGGTTTGTAAGAAATTAACAGGCATAAATTAGAGTGAATTTGTGACTAGACATATAATCCAAATACCAGCCTTAATAAACAAATGCATATCCAGAATATACACAATAATTTCATCATGAATTATACATATTCTTGCTAGCAGCCATTTTATAGCAGAGGTCTGCCTTGTAGGAGATGTGTACATTAGTTAAAAAAAATTAAGGTTCACTGCAATGACTGCCTATAAGACTATATGTCAAGGACAATGGGACTCAAATTCCCTTACCTCATTCTTTCTGCAGCCAGGACACCCATTCACTAACTTTTAGCCACCATTGTTTGTTGTGACTAGAATCACCACATAATTTTATAGCTTATAAAATATAAGATGCAAACCTCTCAAAGCGGAACCTATGTTTTCTACTGCCTCTTTACTGGCCATCACCAACATGAATGTAATTAGTCCACATTATTATTCGCCATGATCATTTAATCAGCCACCCTAACAAATAGATTTAAGGATTCAGAATTAGCTGCCCAATCTGACTGCATTGAAAATCCTCTGCAATGTTTCTCTGAATACTTAGAGCTTTGATCAATCCCCTAAAAATATGAATCCAGGACCCCGCTACTAACTCTCAACAGTACCTACAGTTTTCACTAGCTTTCAGATAAGTTATATGACATCTACATACATAGATACTAGATACATAGAACTATATTTTTGTAAACACTTCCATGTATCAATCGGAAAGCACTGGGATTTCACAGCAAAGTTTCGAGCTAAACATACGTCTCCCTACTCATCTGACAACAATCTGATATTTAGTGTGAAATCTAACACTACACGGTCATAAAAGAACCATCTCAGTTACTTGACAAAATCTTGCATATTTTGCCTGTTCCCTGCACTCTCATTTCTGAGATAAATGATAAGTGGGCTTCTATGCTGTAGCCATCAACTCCCTCTGCAGTTCCTGAAACTTAGTCTTGAGATTCTGCTAAAAAAAAAAAATAAATAAAACAGATAATGAGGAACAGAGGGGAATTCTCTGTCTAGGTCCTCTAGCAAACACAAATAGTACCAAGAGATATATGTTACCTTTTATCAAGCCGCTGAACCTTCGTAAAAAGATTGCATTAGCTGAGTAAGTTCCAAGAGTAAGAGAAATGTTTCAAGAACTGGGATGTACATGATAAAATGCTTTCTCTGCATCTAAGGAGATCACAAGTAGTCTCCTTCCAGATAGCCTGATCTCTTGAAATAGCATAGTTTTCACAGTGTTGTCAAAGGTATTCTATGCTTGGATAAAACCACAAAGACTTAGAATCACATATTTGGAAGACATTGGAGTAAACCTAGCTGTCTAAAGTATTATGAACAGCTTGCAATGAAAAGTTTGGACAGATTGGTCTTGTACAATGATGGGGTAATAGATCCTTCCCATTCTTAAGAACCACTGCTACCACAACACAACTGATCATTAATCAACACTAGTAAAAGAAGATCTAGAAGGAAGGAGCATCTCATGTTCATGACTGATAGGAAATAGGCCATTCTGGAGGTATACAACTGCCTATTAAAACACCTAAAAAGTCATAGATATTGCACTTGTAGTGGTGAAAACACTGGGTCATTACAAACTTTTAATCTAAAAGTCATACATTGTTCTTTCTGCCAAAGTCTCAGAGCAAGGGCTCTCTGGGATGCTGGTGTATTTTATTATTTATTTGTTTATTTATTTATTTGACATTTGTTTACTGGGAAAGTCCTGGTGGGCCAAAAAGTACCCATTTTCAGAGGAAACCTGGAGAGAAAAGCTCCACAAGCACAAACTACCAAAAATCATTTACAGATGTTTTAAATCACAGTGTCATGAAAAACTACAAAACAAAGGAGTAAAAAATGCTTTAATGAAAAAAAGCACAGAACATATGTTTCATGGTAGATTCCAATGCAAAACAATAGCATGAATTGGAGAAAATATGTGAGGAAATCTCATTAGTCATATACTGAATAGATTTTTTTTGCTATTTTCAAAGGATTAAAATAAATTCTTATTTTCAAAGCATTTTAAATGAAGTGCATTCTTTTAAAAGTCATCTTCCTTATCAAGTATGAACTATGTCTCTGCTCCATTATTTCCTAGACCAAGCCAACTTGCCCCCCCCCACACACACACACACACACACACACACCAGAGCTGAAGTCTTAAGGATTCTAGAGCCAGGTTCCCCAGCCCTCTAGAGCCTTTTCACATCAAACTGACTTCATACTTTAATTTTTTTTTCATATACATCTACAAGCCTCCTAGGTTTCCCTTGGTGTCCTACAACTCTACTGTGTCATACCTTCCCTTTTCTCAAGCATTTCAGCCAACCAGCTTTGAAATGCTCACATTCCACAACTTATTATGTTTAATTAATGCACATTTTTTTTGGCAAAGCTCCCTCATTAGGCACCACCTCAAAGAATTGCAAGGCCTAGATCAGTACAAGGATTGCAGCTGTTACCAGATTTTACATGAAGTGCAGCCATTCATTTGAAAGTAGGACTTTTTCAGTTTTAGAGTAAGCATGATATACCCAGAGTAAGCATGATATACCCAGTGTAAGCATGATATACCCAGTGTAAGCATGATATACCCAGAGTAAGCATGATATACCCAGTGTAAGCATGGAATACCCAGTGTAAGCATGAAATACCCACTGCAAGCATGATATAACCAAAGTAAGCATGATATACCCAGAGTAAGCATGATATACCCAGTGTAAGCATGATATACCCAGTGTAAGCATGATATACCCAGAGTAAGCATGATATACCCAGTGTAAGCATGATATACCCAGAGTAAGCATGATATACCTAGTGTAAGCATGATATACCCAGTGTAAGCATAGAATACCCAGAATAAGCATGATATACCCAGTGTAAGCATGATATACCCAGAGTAAGCATGGAATACCCACTGCAAGCATGATATAACCAGAGTAAGCATGGAATACCCACTGCAAGCATGATATACCCAGAGTAAGCATGATATACCCAGAGTAAGCATGATATACCCAGTGTAAGCATGATATACCCAGTGTAAGCATGGAATACCCACTGCAAGCATGATATACCCAGAGTAAGCATGATATACCCAGAGTAAGCATGATATACCCAGTGTAAGCATGATATACCCAGAGTAAGCATGATATACCCAGTGTAAGCATGATATACCCAGAGTAAGCATGATATACCCAGTGTAAGCATAATATACGCAGTGTAAGCATGATATACCCAGTGTAAGCATGATATACCCAGAGTAAGCATGATATACCCAGAGTAAGCATGGAATACCCACTGTAAGCATGAAATACCCAGGGTAAGCATGATATACCCAGTGAATAATAAGCAGGTTTATTTCCATCAATCCTCACTGCTTGAGTTGCATATATAAATGTCATGGTTTGGCAATAAGTACTGAAAGAATCTACCCAAGCTAGGTTCTCTCATCATCTGTTGGCTTGCATGAACTTCTGCTGAAGTAAACAATTATAACTGCTACCATAATAATGGGACCTTCTTGAATAGCCAAGAGATCTCACAATCGCCCTTTTACTTTGGTGATATTAGACACTGGCTAGTTGTAAATACTCACCGACATGATAAAGTCAGGGTCTTCACTATGCCACTTGCTACAGCTGTCTGACATATGGGCAAGGACCCTGAGTGGGGCTGAACTGGTTATTTAAATATCACCTGTCTCTTTTAAAGGCCATCTCATATAGTAGCCTGAGACATGTAAAAGCCTCACCAATGTCTAGTTTTCTACTCATCCTAAATGTGTGTCTTGAAGTCACCCAAAGAGATATTGCCTCATCAGTGTAAAAACTTTGGTTGTTTTAACAGGAATTATCAAACCATTTACTTTACAAAATAAAATCTTCTTGTTGTTAATAAAAACACAAGAAAAATCTCATTAAAAGTTCATGAACAAGCAGGCTTTGTCTGCAGCAGAGCCCAAATCATTGATCCCCTGAGGTAGTCAAAATGCATCTGTAAATGAATGCACGCACAACATTTATTAAATATTATGAAAATAATAATTCCATAATATTCTAGGTAACATGGATGGTCAATCAAAAAACATTTGTGCACAGAAATGAAACACTGTATGCTTGTGTATGCAACAATAAAATGAAGATCAATGTAACTCAACTTATATACAGTAAACATCACATGATGTTGCATATACAGTTTCAGTCATTTAAATCAAATTATATTCCCACTCAGGGAGCTCTATGGAGCTTCTGAAAAAAATGTCTGCCTTGTCACCAAAGAGCTATGACTGTTCATGGGCAAATTATGATTAGCCAGAAGAAAGAGTGACTCTGGTTGTCTTTTTAGTGACAGGAATGTGGTTGAATGACTGATAGGTCTATAGATAATGTAGTAAGTGCATTGGTGCATAAATAATGAAGGAGGAGTTGGATAGTTTTTGTATGCCTGACCAGCCTGGTGAGTGATGTGCAGTCCTTGAAGTTGAGGTTCCTGAAATGGCTCCAGCTACTGACCCAGAGTACCAATCTGCAAGTATCATGCAGAGGAAAACCAGCTTGTTGTCTCCAACATTAGCATTCATAAATGCAGTCACTGGGGCATTCAAGTACTGTACTTGCATGGTTTAAAAAGTCTTTGGATGTTATTCAACTGTTGATATCCCATGTTTTCACTTCCACAGATTCAGTCCAGAGTGCTGAAACTGCCTCAGGAACAGTATAACCTTATGTCATGGTGATGAGCATATCAGAGAGGACTGATAGTCCAACAGCAGGAGAGAATAAACAAAACATTAACCTCTAGCCTAGAGGTGATGATGGCTAAGGGTGGATACTTGAAAAAGCATATCTGTAGAGAGAATACAGCATACATTTTTTTTGTCAGGAATCAGACCCATTGATCAGACTGCAGTATGTTTAGTAAAGCTTAACAGCTACAAATGTGACGTATGGTAAGTCAGTGAAGGAACACTGATGACAGCTTTTATGATTGCATGTTAGGTAGTTGACATTAACACCAGCATTATGGAATCTAAAAAAGGAAGGCACAGACATCTGATCAAAATATTCCAAAGTCCTAAATATAATGTGGCAGGGCAGATGTGTTCCAAAGTGCTTAAAGATAATGTGGAAGGGCAGATGCACTGAGTAGTGTTTCAGGCCGTGCTGCTGTACAGAACACAGAACAAGGAAAAATCACATGCTGGCTTATTGGAGATTCAGAGGAGTTCAATGTTGATATAGCAGTTAAGCTGTTTATCTCACTGGCATAGGGTATATGTTTGGTTTCTCACCCTTGGAAGAGAAATTGGTTAGGCTTATAATGGTCCACAAGGGTAGCTAGCCTAGTGCTTACCTATGAGAGAAAGAAGAAGGGTCAACATTTTTGAATAATATTACCAGTTAAGAAAAGTAGGTTGAGAATAGAGGCTTTAGCAAAAAGGAGTACTACAGTAAATGGGACTAACTAATGGGTTTTGATAACTGCAGAACACCATCAAGATGGGCAAGAATGGTAGGGAGATGGTTAAAGAAGGTACATTAAAGGTTTAAGGTGGTGGAAGTAAAACCACTTACTAAGCTCAGGAAGGTGATAGCCATGAGCAGATGGTGAGCAACAGATCTACCCTATAACACTTGGAAAAGATGAAAGACGGCTGGAGAGACACAGATGCCATAGACGACACATAGAACAGTGGAGTGGAAAGAGATGAAAGGAGAAAGTAGAGAGATGGCTGAGAAGAGATTAGAAAGAAGATGGGCCTTTAATGTCTTGAAACCATTTTGTTGGCCTGCTTAGAAACAGATTTGCATGATTTCATACAGTAACAAAATTTGGAAAGGAATCAGAAGAAATCCAGATAAACACAATTTTGTACTCGATGGACAGAGAGTGTGATGGCATCTGCATCTCCTTGGCATTTGCTGAGGGCTAGAGTGTTGCATACAAGTTGATAATTAGTAAGCTTAGCAAGGATTCAGTGAGAAGGTAACAGGTTCCAGTCTTCCATCGATACAACAATTTTATTCTGTTCATAGGTAAGTACTAGGCTAATTGCCTTTTTGGATATTTTAAGCCTAGACCATTTCCTTCAAGGATAAGAATCAAACCCTGTACCTTGTGTTTGTGAGTTAAACACCTTTACCATTATGCCATCCCCAACCCCATGCAAGAAGCATCCAAAAGACCACCAAAATAATACAGGACGCCACTCATCCTGCGCATGGACTGTTTAAGCATCTGGGATTGGGCAGGAGATATCCCAGCATGTGCTGAAGGACTACAAGATTCAATAACAGTTTCTACCCTACAGTGATTAGACTTCTGAACTCGGGCACTAGTCCCAGGGGTCTAGACACAAAATAAGTAAATTTTTATTTATTTGTGCAATATATACTTACATATATTCCAAATAAGTATAATATTTATCTATTATATCCATAGTCAGTATTATTTAACCCACTCAAGTGCAATATTAGACAAATAACTCAGGCACTGTTCAATCTGTAGTGTGTTTTGTATTACTTTAAATAGGGTTGTTAATTTATGGAAGGGTATTCTTTTCGTATATGCGTTGGCAAATGTCTCTGATCTTTCTTGCATGTATTTGGAGCAGTATTGTATTTGTTAGTTATGTTTATTCCTCTACTCGTATGTGTTGTTTCACTTTTCTTTGCAATCTCAAGAACTGAGCTGATGCATGAAATTTCATTTAGGATATATGTGTGTAGTTCTAAATGACAATAAAGTTACTCTGACTTTGACTAACTAATGTTTGTATGACACCCCAATCCCATGTACAAATGGGAAATATGGGGTTAATGACAATAACAGGCTCCAATGTTACTGTGATGTCACATGCTACATATAGAAGTTTCCTAAAGTGTCTGCTGTTGCATGAGGCAGAGACTGAAATTTGTAGCACTGCAGGGAAGCTTAGTTGCATTAGGACATTTTTAGCCATGTCTGAGTGAAAGGGGCATACGTGTGAGTTTTAGTTTTATGTGCTGGATGGTCCTTACTAATCTTCTTAAAAGAGATGCAACTAGAGAGGTGGGGTGAATGAACAAAGTAAGTGTACACATGTTTTGTGAAGTCTGCCTACTTGAATTTGAACTCCAAAAAATGAATCTAAAACCAAATGCTAGTCTATGTGCCATAACCACACTGAAGATTACCAAACAAATGCAAAACCTTGGTGTTAAGTAAAAAAAGAAAACACCAAAATACAAGGGACAAAGACAAAACACTTCAGTTCTTTAGTGCGATTTTTTTTTGGTTTTTGGTGTTTCTTTACTATTGTTGGTTTTGGCAGGTTTGCATTTTTTAAAAGCTTGGTGTTACTGAAAGTGTTTTTCAACTGACTGTGTGGTGTCCTTGCATTGTCCCCGCATTCAAAAAGGTAGGGCAAATGAGAATATGAATTGACATGAAAAGGCTCACTGATGCTGTTATGAGTGAAAGTGTTATTTTGTCTGCTTTAGAACACATATGACTCAAGCTAGTGAATGCAGATGGACTCTATACACCAAATTACTTCAGTGGTCTCTGGTAAATTCTATTAGCCACAAAAAGTCAAAGGGTGACAACTTTTAGTACCTTATGGGAAGATTATGTTCCAAATTATAGCCTTTTAGCATAACTTCAGTCCTTGAGATTGTTTTCAAAGTAAATTGACTGCTTTACTTGAGAGCTTCATAGGTGTTGCTGGTGTTGTGGATGATATCCTGTCATTAGTCCAGACAGGTAAATGCACAGTTTGAGGTTACAAGCATTGCTGTGAGCAATCAGAAACTCACATCTTAAATTGTGTTTTAGTAAAATGGGGATATGGTATTTGTGCACCATATATACACTAGTAGTATCAATCCAAATGCAAACAAAGTCTGAGCATTAGGTAAATTGCAATATCTATCCTAAACTGAGGCAAGCCCCAGACATGACCAACTATATGGGTTGGCTTATACCAGACCTTTCTACTATCCTTCATTCTGTGACTGAGTTGTTAAAGAAAAATGTGCCATTGTCCTGAGGACGTGCTCAAACCCAAACATTCCCTAATAAAATAATTGCTAAAACAGCTCCAGTACCAGAATACTGTCATTATTTTAATGTAATGAACAAGTTTATTGCTTCAAAATATTAACAGAAAAAATAGAAAATATGCCTATGTCACAACTGATAATTCAATAATGGTGTTTAAAAAACTAAAAAAAAAGAATTCCTTGTGAGTCTGTGGATATATGAAAAGTTCGCCAGATACGATATTAGAGTTTTCAGCCCCACACTATAAACCACTAGTTCCACTGAGTAACTCATATGATCTTGAGAAAGTGCCATCAAGGTACCAGAGACTGCTAATATGTTTAAGAAGGTTTAATGCCAAAGCAATACATGTTCCAGGCAAGCAACTTATTGTTGCTGTATAGTTTCCAGAAATCCTATACACGACCAACGATTATCCAGAATAGAAACAAATGTTGGCAGCTTATGTGCAAAGTAAAATGATGACAAGGCCTGTAACTACTAAAAGACTAGCAAATCTTAGACAGGATACCCATCTTGATCCCAAAGTGTAGTCCATTATCCAGCTTGTGTCTCAGGGATGGACAAATGGTTGGACTGAAACCAAACAGCTTATACCCACATGTTTTATAATCAGAGCACAGTTGAGAGCACAATGGCTTATTGTTGTACAAGGACAAATCACGGTACCCATATATCAGTTGGCAGAAGTGCTAGAGCAAATACTTGAGGGTCATCAAGGCCTCACCAGATGTAGAACAAAAGCCAAAATATCCAAATGATGGTCAATTGTCTACCACGATACTCTCAACATAGCAACAAAGTGTTACTTTTGTATTGTACTTAAACCGTCCCAGAGATGTGAGCCTCTAATGCTAACACCACTGCTGGTAGTTCCCTGACAAAAGATAGCCATTGACTTATGTGAGTTGGAATGTAAGAATCGCCTTGTTGTTATAGACTGCTGTTTATGCGATATTGAAATAATTCATGTTCCAAAAACATCAAGATAACAGATAACACTTAGATTTAAGACTATGCTCCCTAGGGATAGCATAACAATAACATTAGTTATAGATAGCAGTATGCAGCTATGTCCAATGAATGCCAACAATCTGCAGCTCATTACAGTTTCTTTCATATTATGTGAAGTCCTCACCATCCACAATCAGATAACAACGTTGAAAGAAGAGTGCAAACAATGAAAAGAATATTAAGACAAAGTGACCCCACATGAAGATCCAATGACATATGAAGTTACTCCACACAGTGTCACTGGAGTGGGTCCTTCACTGCTAATGCTTGAAAGACAAATAAAAGCTGGTACACTAATGATACAGCCAAAACTTAAAGCAAGAAAGATATCACACCAAGTTAAGAGTAATAATCAAAAAGCTAAATCTTTCTACAAACATTTTATAACGAATGTCATTCTGTATATCCACTAAATGTCCTACAACCTGAAGTTAGGGGGAGAAAGTGGCATACCACTGGTGTAACAGTGCAGAAAACCATAGAACCATGGACTTCCATAGTGCAAACTAAAGCTGGTACATTATACTTCAACCCAGCAGACAGCAGAGTGTCAGCCTGAGTGCAATGTTCCAATAAATCAATCTGAAATTAAGGGGAGAATAACCAAATCAATATCTAGCAGGTCTGTTTCTACAACAGAGACTAATTTACCTCAATCAATTGTCCAAGAAATGGGTGGAAGTCTGAGTTTGCTGTTTAATGATAATAGAATTAATGCAGCTGAGGTCCTCACAGCAACCTTTGCAATTGAGTTTTTCTGATCCAGTAAACTGTTTTGACTACTGATTGTAAATGTTCTGAATCACGCTCTAACAGTATGTTTAAGAGTTCCATTTTTGCAAGTCCCCCAAGTGATTCCAGGTAGTAAACCAGGGTACCAAGTGTCTGCAATTATCACAGAGAGGAAAACCAGTTTGTGTTCTCCAACTTTAGCATTCATGAATGTAGTCATTGGGACATTCAAGTACCTGTTTGCAAAGCCCTTGTGTGTTATTGCATTGCTCATATCTCATGTTTTCATTTCCACAGAGTCAGTCCAGATTGTTGAATTTACAAAAAGGTAAACATACCTTACTTTTCTTCTTAATTTCTGAAAAATGTGCCTAAATATACTTGTGTATAACCTGAGAAACATATACAGTGAAATTAGAATTAAAAATTGGGTTTAACTTATACAAGATTGATCATTTAATTAAAGGAAGAGTTTGGTGTCTGCTAGTAAAAATAAAAATACCTACAAGAGAGAAGTCATCCCTAAAGATAAGAGCTTGCTCAAAATATTTAAAGACACTAACAGCTGCTGTCAGTTACAGACACCCACTACCACAATCTCTGTAATCATTGGTAACTGTTGTTGCTCATTGGTAAAAAGATGAGACAAATAATGAATAGACTGATACTGTGGCAGTTTGCACTATTCATAAATAAAAAGCACCACCAAGGCAAGAACAACAGGATAAATATTTTAACAGTTTTGTCTAGCCGATAAAAAGGACTTCTTCACAATAATGTCATCAATCAGTATATAAACAAATGGGTACAAACAATCGCCTATCAGATTACTGAAGTTTCAAAACTTTGAAAGACATGCAGTCGGGACCATATGATTGAAGTTTTGAAACTTTGAACATTTTAAATGGAGATTACAGAACAGTGCGGAACAGGAAATTTACTGTTTTCGGCAATGTAGTATGATCTCAGAGTTGGTATATTTAATTAGCAGGGGTGTGGGGGGGTGCAGTAGGTGCAAAGGGCTTGCCCCCTTGCAAAAATGTTAAAAATAGATTTTTTTGTTTTTTATTTATTTTTTTAAATGCTTTAATTTCCGAAACTTCGATCATATGGTCTCAGCAATATGAATTACGAAACTTCGGAACTTCGATAATCTGACATAGATCCATTGGATTATATAGTACAGTATATTCCTTGTCATACAACATTTGAGACTATAGTTTTATCTAACACAAAGACCATCCACTTTCTGGTTAAGGTTAAACTTTAAAGAAAAGATGAAAGAAAACGTTTAGTTCCCATTTAATTTCATGTAGTTGTCCCACCACTTGGTACTGTGAACAGAATTAAACCTGCCTAAACTGAATTGCAAACTTAAAAATATTTATCTAAATTCTGTCTTTTTAAACAACTTCATAAATAATTAATACCATCCCTTTGAGACTTGGCAAGATGGTGAAAGCTAGTTCACAATGTCCACACTTGTGTCTTTACGGCTATTGGAGGGATGCAAAGACTCCTTTGGAAATATTTTTTTAGTACTTACATTACCCATGGTTGGAGTTCTCTTACCCTAGCAAGATAAAATCTTCACCAACCAAATGGATTTAAATGCTATTTGTGCAATTAGGTTATTGAATGTAGCCCTGCCTTTGTAATATAATCATAAATTAACTACATCCTATTTCCTTAGCTGAGATTGTGCATAGTTTACATAGAATTGCCCAAAACCGTTTACCTACTACAACATGTACTGTTGTTTTTCACATTTTTTTTGATACCACACTGTGTTCCTGCTATTATAATGAGTCATGTCATGCTTTTACTATCTATGTCTATTACATAAGAAGGTAAGTTTGATACTTTTGCCTGCACCATGAGCTATTTGATATAACATCGATCTTGTAGTGATTATTATTATTTTTATTTCTACGGAATATTTCTTCCTGGGTATCCACTGAAAACTGTGTTTAGCAAGACATCTCAGTTATCAAAAACCGAAATAAATTTCAACCACCTTCTGCACTTCCTCCCTTTTATTTCGTACTCTGAAGAAATAAGGGAAAGTAACTGGTGATTTCTCAATGCTGGTTGCTTTCTTTGCACCTATTTTTGCTATGTTTGTCAGATCATCATTTGGTATGTTCAGTCCCTTAATAGAAATGTGATCCCATGTTATGCATGTATGAACAGATATACTTACATCACTCTCAAGATAACACTACTGACAGAGTCTACACCTCCGACAGGTCTATATCATTTTGTCGAACAAACTAAAAATCGGATACCTCTTCATCAAACTTTATCCATCGAAACTAAATCCATCAAATGATACATTTCAGCAAAATTTTTCCCAAGGAGAAAAACTAGTTGTCCATCATCAGGAATTTTCCCTTTACCCCACTGTAATGCGATCTTAGAGTTGGCATAGCCCCCCACATTGGGGTGTGTGGACGGTGCAGTCCCCCCACCTGAGTGGGTTTTAAATTATGTGTTTTTTGTTTTGTGATGGTCAGTAGGTTGGCCAAGCATTTTTTTCCCTAGGAAAAACTTTACTGAAATGATCATTTGATGCATTAAGTTTTGATGGATACATTTTGACAAAGAAGTATTTGATTTTTAGTTTATTCAACAGCATGAGATAGACCCCTCCCACTTCTTTTTTGCTTTGCCTACTGACTTTTTTCTGAAACTGTATTTTTGTAATTTTATATCATAATAGTGCAATAACCGTGAAAAAAAAAATGAAAAAAATACCACAATGTTTTTTAGTTATCTATCTGAATTTCATATTATTGTCTGTAGTAAGACTTAGCAAATGTAATGTTTTCTGTTTTACATTCCCCTTTTTGTAAATTGTGACTTTTGGCAACTGTCATATTTTTTGTACATTGTTTGTAAATCTTTTAAAACTTGCTGTAATTTTTTTGTAATACTGTTATGGAGCTTTGCTCCCCGGGTCTCTGCTGAAAACGGGCTACTTGCCCAGCCGGACTCTACCCGGTTAACAAATATAAAATAAAATAAATAAATAAACATATTGAAAGGTGTCAATAATTGAGATTGAGCTCTTAGATTAATTACCAATTAGTTATGACCAGAGTTTATTTAAAACACTGTGTTGTTTCTGAGACTGTTAGGGGAAAATCCTTTCTGTATCATGAACGCTTACAGACTCCATGATCCTGTTTCCAGTAAGACGTGCATGCCAGTGCTTTTTCTCATCTTATCGTATATAGTTTTAGTTTGTTGTGTAAGCCTACTCGGTGCTCCTTATTATCAGGAATGATCCAGAATTTTTTATCTGCTTGTCTTCTCCAGATTGGCAGTATATAAAGTACAGTATAAAGGAATCAAACCTAGGTCTGCAGAGTACTATTCACATCTCTCAGGCTTAATTCTGGACTAACAGACAATCTCAGATATGTATAGAAAACAGATGTAATATATAGTTTTATGATCAGCTCTCTGTTCATAACCGCATTTTTTATGTGTTTGAGAATTCACCTTGAGAGCAAAGCTTGAGAGTAGAATCTTGGTATCCATGTATAGAACACATAATGGAGGGTTATAATCAAAAACCCTATTATAATTCTTTCTAGTGCATGGAGCTTTATCTGCTCCACATACCACTGATTACAGGAAAAAAAATAGCTAAGTGCTTTTTCAGTTTTGAAAGCTGATAAAGCCCTTAGCAACCACTGGCAGTAATCAGTTCTTAGCGCGAGACCTGATATTAACAGTGCTTAGAAAGGTGCATAGCAATTCTTAAGCACTTTTCTAAGTGCTGTTAATATTGGATCTTGTGCTAGAAAAGCCCTCACCTAGGTTGTCTTTTTGCCAACATCAGAGTGTAATCATTGCACTCCATGCACAACAGTAATATTCCTGGAAAATAGTATATTGGGCGTATTACAATTTCCAGAGCTTTACTTAAGAAATAACCCTTGAGTGGATGTGGGTATATCAGTATTTATCGATGGTTGCTGTGATTTGATCACAAGGGCAAAGTGGGTTATTGCTATTATACAAAGATATTGTTTAAAAAATGAATTGCTCACCTTTCTTAAAAAATGTCTTTGTATAACGGTGCCGTAGTGCTTCTCCATGTTGTTTGCCATTCTTCTGCATTCCTGATGTACTGCACATGTGTATGGGAGCTGCATTCCCATGCTTGCACAGTACATCAGTGCTGTTGAAGACAAGCAATGGAAGAAATAGAATCTTGATTGCTGTTTTTTTTTTGGATCTCATCCAGATTTTCATCTCATAACTTTGGTCTTTACCACATAAAAATGTAGTTTCTAGCAAGCCACTGGTGATGACATCATTAAATAATGACACATTTGAGATTTAACATTCATATCATTCAGAAAATGCATGCTAACAGAAAACATATCCTTCAAGGAACTTTCTAACAGCAAAGTACAACATAATGGGGGGGGGGGGGATGTCCAAAAATAGATTTTATTGCTTTTATAAAGTTAGAAAGTTGCTTGAAGTACAGGTGTTCTGTTTTTTTAATTTCTCCAAATATTTTGTGTTTCTAATACCATGATGGATTTTGTGTTTCTAATACCCTGATGGAATGGACCCCATTCCTAAGTCAAAGTACTAATAAAGTTCATGAAATTAGTATTGTTTCAATCTTTGATGTCAGTCAGAAGTGCTATTCACAACACCCGGAATGTGCCCAGTAATGACTCCTTCTGCAATTTGGATGGCGTTACATGTATTGGTAACATATCTAAATACGACTGTAGATTATTTTTTCTAAGACCCGTTGCTCCTACTACCGTTGAAACTATCTGGGTGTCTTGCTTCCACATTGCTCTCATTTCTGTCTGCAAATCCTGATATTTTATGACTTTATGTCTCTCTGTACACAAGACAATGTAGTCACTTGGTGTAGTGATTTCAATGATCAGTGCTACTTTTGTCTTCTTTACATGGACCACTATATCAAGTTTTCTAGCATCTATCTTTTGAACTGTTGATAATGGATGATATCATGTGATGTAGACTTCATAATTTTCTATGATGCTTTGTAGCTCATGTTTCCAGTGTTTTTCAGCCACTTCAGTACCATAATGTTTGCACAATCCCCACTGCAACAATCTTGTCACATTATTATGCCTTTCAGTATACAGTCCTTCTGCTATTAGTATGTCACAAGCAGCAATGAGGTGTGTGACTATTTCCAGTTCAATTTTACAAAACCTACATTTGACTATTTCTCCTACATGTTCAATGGACTTTGTAAACCAATGTGTACGCAGGTCACTATCTTGGGCCAGCAATATTAACCTTTCATCTCTTGGTTTGAATTCGCCTCTCCTTAGCCATTCCTGCATTCAGTCCTGATCAACATGAGGTTCTTCCAGAAGTTGTCTATACTTGCAACTATATTTATGCATTTTCCACATTTCTTGCCTTCTCATCTGCTCCTTCACCTTATATTCTTTCATTTATTTTTTTGGCACATTCAGTTGCTCTCTGAGTTTCTTCTACTTCTTGTTTGATTTCTATTCCTGCTTGACACCGATATGCTTCTGCTAGATTAGGAAGAGAAGTCATCTTAGATTTATTCTCCTCATGTTTCAAAACTTTCATGTTTGGGTCTTATGAGGTCAGCAGGTATGTGTGGAGTCCTACAATTGCAAATCTATACAAGTAATCAATTTTAAGGAGGCTCATCCCTCCTTTGGAATGGGGAATATATAGTCTTGGTATGCACTGATTTTAATAAATCATTTGGTGTGCATGAAGCATCCTTCTTGTTTTCCTATCTAATCCATCCAACATGTTTTGAAGCCAGTCACTCCAAAACTTTAAGATAGGACAGGAAGAGCAAATTGTTTATAGCTTGGATTTTGTTCCTAGATGTCAACACTGTTATCAAGATTAATTTAAGTCTTCTAAAGTATTCCTTACTAAGTCTTATTTACATATGTTCATATTTTATTGTTGATCCTTCATCAATTCCCAAATATTTATACACTCCCTCTTGTTCAAGTTCTTTTATATCATCAGAAAAGTTTTGGTCAACTTGCAGTTGTGCTTTCAGTTCCTCATCTAATGATCTATACAGTTTTAAATAATCAGCAAAGAGAAGATGAGAATTCTTTACACTTTGTTGTTTTCTAGGAGCCAGTTATAGCCATAGCCTAAGCTGTTAAGTAGACAGCTTAATGGTTAAGGGCAAGGCAGAATAGCAGTGGTGACAGACAGTCACCCTGGAATATCCCCCCTTTGAATTTTTATCCCTGGGATAATAATTTGTCCTTTATCATGGCTTAATTGTAAAGTGGTCTGCCACTATTTCATGGTCACTGTAATGTACTCGATCAGTGTAGGGTGTATCTTATACATTTTTAAGCACTCTTTTATCCATGAATGTAGGATGCTATCAAATGCTTTTTTGTAGTCAGTCCATGCCATACTTAGATTCATCCTCTTTTTACAGTTCTCCACTATGACTTTATTTAACAATAAATGATCCTTTGTTCCATATGACTTTTTTATTGTCCTTTTGTTCTACTGCCATAATTGACTTTTCTTCTAAATGACTATAAACTCTGCCAGCATCATTTCCCTTGTACAATTTATACATCATCGGAAGGGAGGTTACTGACCTATAATTTTTAGGGTAGCTTGCAGGTTCACTCAAGTAGAAACATTATTTTTCCTGTTGTTAGCCAGGTTGGTGTCTGTTCAGGGTGTGCATATAGATAGTTCTTACTCATGGCTGAATCTTCCTGCAAAGATGTTAATACTTTTAGCCAAAAGTTAGGTCTGTGTCTGGACCTAGGGTTTTCTATTTAGAGGCTTTTCTTAACTTTGTTTCAATCTCTCTGGCTGTTACTTCATCCCATTTCATATCCTGTACCTTTAAACTTCTTATTCTTTTTTTTATTTCTTCTATCCATTTAACATCTTTGTTATGTTCCACAGGATCTTCATAGATACTTCTCCAAAATGTATCTATTTCTTCTTTTTTTTTTTTTTTAACGGTTTTCAATTCCTTTTACCTTGTTCCCCAATTCTCTATAAAACTTTTTTTGGTCCGTCAATAAATTGCTCATTTTGTACTTTTCCTTTATATTTTTCTGCGTATATTCTAAGTTGTTTCTCCTGTGCTGAGATTTTTAGTTTTTTATTTAAGATAGTACATGATAGATACTGATCTCTTCTAATACTGCGCATTGCTTTTATCATGTCTATCTTTCTTAGTATTTTTGTTGATCTGTTCCCTCTTCTATAGTCCTCTAACAGTGACACTTCTTGTCTTAATTGCTTTATAGTTTTCTCTATTCGATACTTCCATGATGGTACTTGATTTCTCCCCTTCCTTTCCCTCACTGCCCTGTGTTCCTGTGGTAGAACTTTATCAGTTATTAATTTAGCAACACAGTTACATAGCCTATTTACTTCGTGTCTATATTATATCATCGAACGCTTAAAAAAGCAAATGCTGATTAATTGACCTAATTTAAGCGAAAGCTTACAATCTTGAACTGTCAGATCAGCGATTTTTTTCCCAGGGAAAAAAAATCGCTGATCCAAAACACATACACACAACACAA
This sequence comes from Protopterus annectens, assembly GCF_019279795.1. Taxonomy (NCBI): domain Eukaryota; kingdom Metazoa; phylum Chordata; order Ceratodontiformes; family Protopteridae; genus Protopterus; species Protopterus annectens. The sequence continues at coordinate 1,616,483,188 of NC_056743.1, read as the reverse complement.
GCACACCAAACAAACAGAAATCCACACACATACACCTAAAATCTGATACCTAACCCTACACTAAACTATGCACACACCACTAACTACCCACTTACCTTAACCCAAACCCTAACCCTAAGGTCCGTCACTATCGCACACTCACCCCACCCGCTCCCTAACCCTAACTCACTTAAATCCACCCTAACCCTCATGTCCACTCAATCGCAGACACACTTAACCCAAGCCCTAACCCTAACTCACCTAAATCACCCTAACACTCGCATCCACACAATCGCACACTTACCTGAATCCGACCGGTAACTTTCCACCATAACACTGAAAATACTGAAGCAACAGAAACGGACAACAGAATTCTTTCCCTAGGAAAAAATTGGAGTTTCTGCTGCTTCGATATTTTGCAGTTTTGCAAAAATAAGTTTGATCAATCAGCATTCTCTTAGTGTTCGAGGATATAGTATAGACCCTTTACTTCTGTTATACCGCATGGATCTCTATGGACAGTCCTAATTACTGTGTTAATTTGTTTTATCAAACTTCTGACTTTTTGAGTTTTATTGACCTTCTGCAGTCTATTTCTTTCATTGATCTTAATATGTTCTATTTGTCTATTAAATCAAGCAGTTCTTTTCTTAACTCATTTTCTTCTAAACTGAAGGCGCATTTTTTTTTGTTTTCCATTTCCTGTGGGCATTCTATAGAAAGTTCTGTAGCATCTTCCTGTGACATACTCTCTTCAATTTCATCCTTCATCATCCGTTGCTCTCTCATATGGGGAATCACTGGCCTATTACTCCTCGACATTAACTACTCTAGAGTTGTCACAGTTTCTAGTTCCTTCCCTTGCTGTACAGCTTCAAGTGAATGTTTATACTGGTTTCCTGTGGAAGGCTCAAAAATATCTTCATATGGCACCTGACTAATTGCTTCCCATTCCACCAGTTTCCCCTTAATTTAGATATCCATTGTTCTATCCTGTTGTGGTATTTTCTGAATTAAGTTTTCTACACTGAATCCTTCACTTCGCAGGTACTCCATAACCTGAGTTTCTATTTCTTAAACTTCTCCAATACTAATATCCTTTTCTGTTTTTCCTTTTTGTCTTCTTATTTTTTGTATTGTAAAGTTTTCCATGTCTGGATTCCTTTGCCTATATTTTTCTTCAAATATCTTTAGTGCTGTTGTTTCTGTTTTGGTTAGTTTTGCTTTCTCCTTTGCATAAATATTACACCATATTAAATCTCTTTTTCTTTCCCGTGTCCATATTTCTTCTTCAGATGTCTCCTGATCTTCCTGTTTCCCTTTACTTTGGGGACTCATGCCATCATGCTGTGCTGTAACCTGTGTTAGACCTTCTATACCAGCTCCTTCACTTCGCAGGCACTCCATAACTTCACCTTCTGTTTTTTTTTTACTTCTACTTTACTAATCTTCTTTTCTACATTCCATCTTTGTGATATTATTTTTTATTGTGAAATTTTCCATATCTGGATGCCTTTGCCTGTATTTCTCTTCAAATATCTTTGGGGCTGCCTTCTTGATATTGATTAATTTGGCTTTCTCCTTTACATAACTATTGTACCATATCAAATCTTGCTTTCTTTCCCATGTCCACATTTTTTTTTATACTTTTTAAAAATCTGTAGGTTTTGTTGTTTATATTTTTGCACTTCTTCAGATGCTTCCTTTTCTAAACAGATCACAGTTTCTTGATCTATAAACTGTTTTTCACAAATCTGTTGTATTAAAGAATACAAATTTTTATTTGAAGCTTCTGACAGTTTTTCTTGTGGAAGTATTTTTCTTTCCTCCAATTTCTCTCTTGTTTTGTATATCTTGTGTCTTTGTTTCTGTTAGTATGCATTTTCTGAAAGATATGAAGGCTAAATCTCAAATGTCTGTTATTATTTATTGACTTCAGCCCCAGTGGCTTGCTTGAAAACTATTTTTTATGTGGAAAAGACCAAAACTATGAGGCAAAAATTTGGACATTCTGTGATGATCCAGACAGTTGAGAGGTACTAGAGTCTGCTGAGATTTAAGGAGGGACAGAGCAGAAATAAAAGGAAAATCAGGTATGTTTCTGTTTCTTTACTTTTGCAGAATGTACCTGATTTTTCTTATATTTTGCTCTGCCCTTTGTAGCATATTCTATTAGAAAAGTCTGGCCACTCAATGGTGTTTTAGTGGTTGTACCTTTTTCTATTGGTATATGCTGGATTTACAATGGACACTTGGGTTGTCCAATCAGACTGCAAATTTTTCTAATAACAATGGCCCATCATTGTATAATTAAGCAATAACCCACGCCTGGCTGTGGGTAATGCTGGATTTACCCACGGTTGGTGTGGTTTGGTCATGAGGGAGAAGCCCAAGTGGCCAAACAAAGACAATCATGGGTAAATCGAGCATTACCTACACCCAGAAGTGGGTTATTGCTTAATTATATAATGACATTATTTAAGAAAAAAAATACTTACTTTTCTTAAATAATGGCATTGTATAATGCTTCCTTGCTGCCCTTTCGCAGCTGTCCAGTATTCTGCAGCAGTTCTGATGTACTGCACATGCGTATGCTTACGCAGTACATCAGAGCTGTGGGTGGAAGCAACAGAGAAAGGAAGATCTCTGTTGCTTTTTAAAAGTGTCTTGCAATGTTAAAAGAGTTTAACATAGCGAGATAGATTTAAAAAAAGCAACAGAAATCTTCCTTTCTTCGTTGCTTTGTTTAAAGCTGTCTCACTATTTTAAACCCATTTAACATAGTGAGACAGCTTTAAAAAAAAGCAACAGAGAAAGGAAGATTGCTGTTGGTTTTTTTAAGCTATCAAGCTATGTTAAACCCCTTTAACATAGTGGGATTACAGCAAAGGAGCTCTTCCATTCTCCGTTGCTGTCTAAAAAAAAAAGACATAATAATGGAAAAAGTCCGGGCGACCAAACCTTTTTCCATTAGTATAAGTCTGATTTACAACGGGCACACTGACCAATCACCGTGCATGTTTTGGAATATTGATGAGAGGGGGTCATTGTATAATTACTGATAATGTTGCAAAGTCTGTAAAGTGTTTCAGACAAAAAGAACAAATGTCTGGCTATGATATGTTTACACCAGGATGTATATGCAAACTAAGAAAAAATCATCACTACATTAATGATCTTTTATTGTGCTTCAGTATCATTAAGTTAACTGTATAACAGAAGCAGTACCTACTGTGGCATACAGGACTATATTTTCAAGAAAAATAAGTTGACAAAAAGCTATTTTTTTTTCATTTTAGATACACATGTGCTAGTCTGCCAGATAAATGAGCATCATTGTCATAACTTCCGAAATTATACTTGGAAAAGGCAAGCTTGTTGTAAGATGATATCAGAAACTCCTTTAATAACAAATGGCCTCATGACATCTAAATGAAGAAAGTGAGTAAGTTACTCATCAGCTTGGATTTGAAGAAATGAGAAATTAATTTCTAGACTTAAATAGCTTAATAATATACTATTTTTCAGGAATGTGGGCACTTATTTCTACTTGTTTTTTTTTTTTTGGTGTCATTGATATCTTTGCTGTGCAACACTACAAGTCTAAACATACTGTTAGAATTTGTGTTAGCACTACAAACCTGGCTCATAATAAATTTGATCTGAAAAGTTCACTAAGTGGAATTAATAAAACATGAATCATTGTAGAGGCCATGAAGAAAACAAGGTTACGTAGTTCTTTTGCCCTGTAATAATGAGGCATGTATTCTTGCAGCCTGTTGTTATGCTAAACTAAAACAGTGATAAGAAAGGTTAAAGGCAACGTTTTCATAAGCCAGGTATTGTGAAATGCAGATTAGCATGGCCTGGTTTCTATTATAAGACATTCTAATTCAGAAAGGGAAACTTTTTGGAAGCCTGACCATGGTACATATCTTAAAACTGTCCACTGAACATTGTGGGACATTCAGTACTAAATTATTTATGACAGGATTTACTTGCTCTGTCAGGAGACGTCATTAATGAGTTAGAGTGAGCTTGGAGAACACCCCAGCAATAAATTTTATCAATTAACTAATAGCAGTAGAGGCATGCATTACTTCCTGCCAAGTAAGTATGGATATTTATGACTGTGGGAGAACATTGCTAGAGTCGTTGCAGTTAATGATTTTCAGCACTGGTTTAGTTTATAAAACAAACAAATCCATTGCTATAGTTTTCAAAACATTTTATCATCCAGCTATTCTTATGACAAAATCAGGGTATATTTCATAACTCTTAGGTTTTATGGAGTCGAGGTAAAAAATGGTAATGTTATACACTATAAGAAGCAATTTCCTTAGTTTGTTTTATATTTGTTTAACTTGTATGTCATACCAAATTAGCACAAATGTTTGCTGAACAGACTGGTCAAGTATATCCTTATACAGAACGCAAAGCAAACTTAAATAAATATAATGCACACTTTTCTTATGAAGCTTTAGGAGACTTTTGCTTTTTTTTTTCTTTTTTAATAACAATTTGATTAACACAGCAACATTGATAGCCAAATAACCAGCAAGCATACAGTGGCATAATTACATCAAATTCTCCCAAGTAATAAGAAAAATACACCAAAGGTAATTTAAAATGTTATTGTCTGAATCAAATTTTATAGCAGAACATAATAAAGAACTATAAACATGGAAATGTGAAAAGGTCTGTTGATAGTGGTTTCCAATACTAAAAAGTAATAGATACATTGCAATTTGAACATGCATTAGTCTCTTCCATTCCTGTCAAGTAAATTCCCAGTCCTGTGATACGATACATAGGATGCAGAAATACAGGTCATCTAGTGATGGGATGTCCTTCCTCAGCACACCAAATTCTGGTCAGTTGTGGTCATCACAATAGGTAAAAGCACTCCACCTCCTGTAATATGAAAGCAAAGTAACAATGTTTGTTTAGTGTAGCAACCAAAAAGTATATACTGACTATTGCACATTGAACTTTCCATTTCTAAATGACAGAAAACATTCAGGTAAATAAGTGGTACACGACTGATCAGCAAAGGAAGTACATCAAAATATAACAAGCAACTATAGTTAAAGGTAATGGGATGTAGTATATAAACTGTGGATGATTTAACCAGACAGACATAAAAAATAAACAGAGAAAGAGTTAATTGCAGTTGTAAAACCTTTGATAAAAATATTAAAATAATAGTATGCAGATGAGTAACATAAATCTTAACTGATAACTTTTTTTCAGTTGTAATAATATTTAATGACATCATGATTGCTGGAAATAGAGTGTCTGTATGTTTTTATTTTTGCAAAGTATAGTTATAATCATAACATACTCAGCAGTGTACTCAAAGGTTCAGCTATATCCATATAAAGGGCAATTGTTTATGTGTTATTACTTGATTATATAACACCTGTGTAAACTCAGTACACCCTGATGGAACACTAAGCCACAGTAATGATGTGATACAATAAAATAACTCCATGTAAGTTAGTCAAAAAGTAAAAATGAAACAAATACAAGGAATTATGCCTGGGTTTCTAATCATAACTACCTTACGTGTTTGAGACATGGATGCCAAACAGTTCACCTCAGTCTCAGGGTGAAGTAAAGATTAAGAGGTAAATCTTGGAATACATGCCGAGGTCACATGACATGTAGTTATAATCAGAGAAATCTGATCACATGTTTTGTAGCACATACAGCTCCAGCTGCTACAATGTAGTCTTACTTACAAAGGATTAAAGGAGTAGAAGTGTGAAGTGTTTTACAACTGTAAAACACTTAGTGCTGATACAAGGGCAGGGGGCAGAAGTTTAGTGTACCTCTATCGTTATTTAACATCCCATAAAAACTTCAGTCTGCCTTTATTTCTATGGATGCATGGAATGTCTTACAGCTTTTAAAGCTGTTATCATTTCTCGGTGCTATTCTGTGGTAGATGCTTTGGATCCTTTAGTGCAAGGCTAAAGCACAACACCACTGAATGGTGCATGACAATGTACATGGACCATGCTGATTAAACTCCAAAACTATTAAAAAGAGAATCTTGTTGTCAACCATTTAAAGCTGTTATGCTCTAGTCTAATACAGTGGCAGCTCAGGCTCCCTATTGATATGTTGGCTCTCAAAATGCTGAGTGCCAGTACTCTGAAAAAAATGATTGCACACACAGGAGAACAGAGAATTTTGAAAAGTCACTCTTCCCCTTTAAACTTCTTTTTGCAAGGGAGGTAAGCCCCCCCCCTTGCACTCCCACATGTCCCAGTGAGCCCAACATACCCCCTAAAACCTATATAGCTATATAAATATATATATATATATATATATATATATATATATATATATATATATATATATATATATATATATCAACTCTGAAATAGCCATACCTTTGAGAAAAGGGAATATTCCAAGAAATGGCATCTTGTACTTGTTATATGTAAGTTTGATCTTTCAGCCATTCATAGGTTCACAGAGTTATAGACAGTTACTAGGCTAATGGCCATAGAGCCCTTATAAGGCTAGGCATATTTATCCTGAGTTGCCCCAATTGTCAGTGGTTAGGTGAGTGAAGTTCACAGAGGTAAGAGTCTATGATATTTAATACTGATTTCCTCTGTCCAGGAGGGACATGAGCACCACCCTAGAGGTGAATTTGTGGTCACCCATACATTAATCTAAATTGCATTTGAAGAGGGTCAGGGAAGGGCTCTGTTTCATGTAAATTGGAAGCCTGTTCCAGAAAAGTGGCAGTCTCTGAGAGATGTAGCTATCTCTCTAGCATGACCTGTTCATGTCAGATGCTAGGTTTAGATCCCTGGAGCGAGTTAACCTCATACAGTTTGATTTATGAATGTACAGAATTTCCATCAGGGACAGGTCAGAAACTGCCCTGTAAGCCAGGCACAGGTCACCCCTTAGCAACATGTAGGAGACAGAATACAGTGACAGGGCTTTCAGTCTTTCTGTATGATACTTGTTTTGTGTACCCTGTAATTTCTTGGTGAGAAACCTCTGTGGTGTCTCCAGTTGCTGCAAGTGTCTGGTGAGGTACATGCAAAAGGGAGCATTGTACTAAATTACTGGTCCAATGAAAGCCAAGTATAATGGAATTATAACATCCTTATATCTAGATGCAATGCCTTTACTTATAAGATGTGTCACATAGAAGGATTTCCTTACTACTGTGGATACGTGGTGGTCAAAGTTCAGATTGCTATCAACCTGAGTACCCAGATCACGTACCACTGGGTCTACACTTAGGGGGTTGCTGTCTGTTATGTAATTAGCAGGGATGTCAGCTTTCCCAAAGGGAATAATAATGCATTTTTTGCATTTAGCTTTAATCCATGGCTTTAGCACCATTGGTTTGTCTGGGTTAACCCTGTCTGCAATATATTAACATCGGTGGGGGACTGAATGGTTGCTCCCAATTTGCAATCTGCAGCAAACTTGGTCAGCAACAGGCAATCCATGTTTGCCTGGACCTCAAAGAAATAAATTCCAAAAGTGGCACAGCACAAAAATCTGTGGTATGCCACTGGTAACTGGTCTTTTGCTAGAGGTGAAGTCACCCACTTTGACAGTATGTGTCCTGTTAGTGAGCCATTTGGATATCCATCTGGTAATTTAGGGGTTAATTCCCAGTTTGGAGAATTTCTCTATAATACCTGAGTGGAGAATGTGTCAAGTGCCTTGGCTAGGTCAAGATAGGTGGTACAAGCTCACTTTTCCTCATCCACGGCCTTGATGACTTTCTTGAAGAAGTCAACTATATTTAACAGGCATGATCTAACTTTAATGAATCCAAATTGGGTTGGGTCCAGAATTTAGAGATTACCTATATCCTTGTTAATAAGGTCCATAATACTTCTTTGCATGACCTTGCTGATGAATCTAGTCAAGTTTATGGGCCTATAATTCCCAGGGTGGGTTGATAGTCCCAGAGGGATTACTGTTGCTGTCCTTCATTCCACCAGAACATAGAAAGTTTGCAGGCTGTGGTTAAACAGGGATCCAACAGGGTCTGCTAGGATGTTTTAAGTTGTTTAAAAGGCAACCTGGGATGTTGTCTGGTCCCACTGATGCCATGTTTTTGGCCTTGGAAAGTGGCAGGATGACCTTCTCTCTTAAGATAATATGCTGTGGAATGGTGGCAGATATACTTTGGAGAATGACTGGAGGAGATGTGGAATGAAGTTTGCTCAATATCTGTCATTGTTGCTGTCTGCTATTGGCTATTACCTCCAACTGAGTATGGATAGTGCCATCCACAATAAGTTCAGTGCATAGCTGGATATTCCCTTTTAGATTTCAGACATAGTTAAGGAGTGCCTTGTGATTATCCTTAGCTAGGGAGGCTATTTTTGCCTTGTAATTAGCTGTGGGTGTCTTGATACAATCTCTGATTTGTTTGTTTACGCTAGAGAGGGCTTCTTCCTCTGCTGAGCCAGTTCACTCTTTTTCTTGGATATTAGTTTCTTTCTCTTGTTATCTAGCCTGTTTATTCTAGGGGTCCATCAGGTTTGCTTGTTTTTTTGGCAAGCTCTGGTTTTAATCCAGTCAGGTACAGCTGATTCCATACAACTTCTTAAGTGGTTTTACAGGGCATTAGCATACAACTCTGCATAGGAGTCTGTGTTATCTCCACTCAAGGGGGCTTTGAAACTTCTTATACCATCACTTAGTAGGAGGTAATGTGTCTTCGAAAAATTCTGAAGTGTTTTTGAGCTTGATAGAGTATCTGGTCTTATAACTACATTGAACAAAACTGATTTATGGTCTGATGAGGGAAGACATCACTTGGGTGGGGGGGTGCAATATTCACCCAATGTTAGTAAGTAATACATCCAGGACATTTGAGCCTCTTGTGGGTGTACTGACTAGCTGTTCCAAAGCATTTGCATTGACAAAGTCCAAGAACTTCTGAGCCAACATGTTTGTGGTCATGTATGTTTCCCAGTTGAAAGTAAGATAATTAAAATCACCCATGAGTAAGGTGCTGGGCTGTATGGCAAGTGACTCCAGTAAGTTCAGATATGCAGTATGCTTTTCCTGTTTCATGGTGGGAGACCTATAGCTAGGTAAGATGTGGTACAGGGCTTCATCTATAGTTAATTGGACATGGAGTAGCTCAAGAGAGTCATACTGTTTGGCCAGTCTCGAGGTGTACGTATTGTTAATGAAGATGGATACACCTCCTCTTTTGGTTCTTTTATGTTCACGTTTGTGGTCTGAACATATGGAAGACATTCTAGCCCTGCAAAGCCGGGGTGCTTTCCACAACTTTGAACCATGTCTCGGTGACTGCACAGACATCAGCATCTTCCAAAGTTAGAAGTGCTTCAAGGAAGTAAGTTTCTTGTTTAGACTCCTAGCATTAAGTATCAGTGCCTTGAGTTTATCTAGAGAGGAGTTTGTTATGTTGGGAGGCTGGTTATTTTGATACTGCCTAAAAAAGGCACAACAGGGGTGGCTAATGCCTTTGCCAGTATCCAAAAGCTTAGAGGAGACAGGTGCAAACCATCTCTGGCAAAGCAGCATGGTCTTTTGACCATGTTCTCCCAAGCTGGTAGATATTAGATCCCCTTGACTGACACCATAAATTAAGCCAATTGTTAAAGTTAATAATTTTTTGTTTGGATTTATGGCATCATCCTTGGTGAAGGTAGAATGCTGCTTAAGGCTTTGCTTATACCTGAATGTGAAACATAATCTGAGAGCTCAGTCATATCTCTTCATAAAATCCTTGAGGTACATCTCAAGTCATTCACCCCCACATGGACTTTGACGGAGTCATACTGGTACTTGTGGTTGAGTTACTTCAGTGCTTGAGTGACTTGACGGATCCTGGCATCTGACAGGCAGCTAACCGTAAACCGCCCTTTATCCAGCCTGATGAGGGAAACATCCATGTGTCTTACAATTGATTGAGTAACCTATGACCAATACATTAGGTTTTGTGGTGTTATGTCTTATGGGCTTATTTGTTGAGACACTGGTGTGTGTGTTATTATGTGCTGTGGTTGTTTTTTTTGCATTGTTATTTGTGTAAGTGGTTTCTGTTTGGGAGGCCACTGATCTTTTGGTAAGTTAATAGCGAGTACCTCTGCATATGTGGGTTCATGTGTCAAATCCTTATTTAGTATGGAAAGTGTGTGTGTGCTGACAACCTGTTTCACATTCATTTTTTTTCCTTTTGTGAGAGTCTTGCCTTCAATTTCATATTGTAACTACATCTCTCATATAAAGTATTTGTTTGTTTCAGGAGTAAGTGGTTGTCAGTATACATGAGACAATTGCTACATTGCCTCAGGATGCCCACATCTATCAGGCTGGCAAGAGAGATGATAGGAAACTGCCTGCCCATGATAGCAGGCTCTTACTGTATGTTTTATAAGGGAAGGGAATGGGTTAATTTGACATGACTGTGCTGGTAGTGCAGGGACTACAAGGGGGACCTGTACTTTGTGTAGGCTAAGGTGATCAATAAGGCAGCGTTGCTCAGTGTGCAATTGAGTTGCTCCTAGAGCAGCAGAAAAGCTTGGAAGGGTTTCAGTAGCAGCTGTTTAGGGAAAAACTGAGCTTCTGGGCTTTTGCATCTATACAAGGGCACTGCTAACCACTGCTGTGCAAAGAGCAGCACCGTGCAAGCTTGAGGCTTAAATATGAACAAAGAGAAAGAAGTTTTAAGATAACTACTAATCAGGAAAGCACACCATAAGCTTTCCGCCAGCAATCCCCAGTTCAGACAGCATACTTCTGTGCAGAAAAACACCTTCTTAATGTACAATAGCTGGTTTGGAGCCCAAATGTAACAAGACCGCAGAAGCTACCTACACCGGCCCTACAACTAACCAATACAATGTAATACTACTTAAAGCAGCAGTTGAGAGTAGGTTTTTTTTGGACTCACTTTGGTGGGTTCCAACATTTCAAATGGTTACCAGCAGCTTGTATTACTGGTCTGCTGGGCTGCAGTCCCCAAGCTAAAAAGGGGGAAAATGAAAAGAAATGTGCTAACTCAGAAAGTAAACTATTAGAGAGATCCAAAACAAATAAAAGTAGCTTCTTACAGTTACCAGCCTATTTTGAAAACAGTCCATCATTAGGCTTTCTGATCTTTAATTGGGCTGGATCAGCAGATAGTGGCAGTGACAGAAGTATCACTCAATGAACAATTCACCAGACTGCTGCATGATGCAGTGAGCTGCCCTTCCTATTGGCTCAAGCTGCCTCAGGTGACTGAGGAAGCCTGAACCAAAACAAGGAAATAGTTAATGTGGAAGAGGAAGCATGAACATGGGAAAAGTTTTTTAAATTTATTTTAAAGGGTTTTTTTCAGGCGCTATCTGTGCTACTACTGGAATGCGGGAAGAAAGTAATTACTTAAAGTGTGTGTGTGTGTGTGTGTGTGTGTGTGTGTGTGTGTGTGTGTGTGTGTGTGTGTGTGTGTGTGTGTGTGTGTGTGTGTACATTGACATACTACCAATGGATCATTGAGGGAGATTATTCATTTTGATGTCAGTGAAGTGCTTGTGCATAAATAGACAGACTTATGAAGTGGTCATTGGGAGATGTTTCATTTTGGTGCGTGTGCAGACATGGACAAACTACTGAAAGGGTCATTGAGGGCTATGTTTCATTTTGGTGCTTGTGCATACATGTAGGCACTGCTGAAGAGGTCACCTAGGAAATGTTTTATTTTATAGTGTCTGCATACATGAATATACTGTTGAAGGGGTCCCTGGAGGAAATGTTTCATTTTGGTGTCAGTGAAGTGGTTGTGCAGACATGGACAAACCAGTCTAGGAGTCACTGGGGAAAATGTTTCATTTTGATATTTGTGCATACTTGGACACACTAGTGAAGGGGTCATTGGGGAATATTTCATTTTATGTCATTGAAGTATTTGTGCAGACATAGATATACTACTGAAGGGCTTGTTATGGGAAGTGTTTCATTTTGGTGCTTGTGCAGACATGGACAGAGACCAGAAGGGATTGATGGGAGAAATTATTAATTTTAGCATCAGTGAAGTGCTTATGCATACATGGATATGCTACTGAATGGGTTGCTAGGGTAAGTGTTTCATTTTTGAGCTTGTGCATAAATGGAAATACTGCTGAATGGGTCACTGAGGGAAATGCTTCATTTTGGTGTCAGTGAAGTACTTGTGCACATATGGACAAGCTACTAAATGGATCACTTGGGAATTGGTGCCATTTACTGCTTTTGCATAAATAGTTAAACTACTGAAGGGATCCATCCATCCTTAACCCCTTTTTTGCATTTTGCACATGGGGTCAGGGTGTCACTTCAACAGTGGCAATCATCTTGAGCCAAGGTTTATACCACCGGGTGGCTATCCTTGCCATGGTAGTTCGTCATACCACTCACACTTACAGCCAAATTAAAGTGTCCAGTCCACCATATCTTTGAAATGTGGGAGGAAACAGGAGCACCTGGAGTAAATCCACATATCTGCAGGGAGAAGGTGCAGACTCCAAACAGAAGACACCCCAGCCAAGAATTGAACTGGAGAATCTCTTCCTGTGAGGTGACAAAGCTAACTGCTGCACCACCACAGCCACCCAAACTAATGAAGGGATTTATGTGGAAATAATTGATGGTCATATCCTTGTATATGAGGGCTGAAAAAAGTCACTGTCCAATTGCTGCTATTTTTATTTTATTATTTCTGATATCTGAGTATATTCAGTCAATATATGTGGCTTTAATTGTAGGATGCAAGGGTTTTCTGTGATTATAAAAGATTTTTTAAAATAAGCATTTATTATTTTGGCTTTGCAGAAGTTGTGTGTGTGTGTTGTGTGTGTGTGTGTGTGTGTGTGTGTGTGTGTGTGTGTGTGTGTGTGTGTGTGTGTGTGTGTGTGTCTGTGTGTGTCACGTTATATCCTTGAAATACTGAAATGTTGAAATTCAGTATTTTGAAGTTATAACGTCAAATCTTTAAAACATAGAAAACTCAGAAGCATGAAATTCAAAATCTCGCACACTGGAGAATTTGAATTTCGTGCTACTAATGCACACACATACACCATTGTCCCCACACACAAACACAAGCTCTCTATTACTGTTGTGCCCCCCACACCCCCCCCTACTTAAATATTCTAACTCCGAGGTTGCACTACACTCAAACACACACACAACACCACCACACAAGCTATATTCTGCTCGCACACACACACATCACAGCAACAAAACACACTAACACACACCACAGCCCCTACCCAAACCCCTTAACACACATACACACTTACCTGAATCCATAACCACAGCGGAACCTCAGAAGTGCAAAATTCAAAACCTCTGGTAGTCAAGGTTTTGAATTTTGCGCTGCTGAGCTTTCGCTCTTTTCAGGATTCCACTTTAATGGCTTGAAATACTGAATTTCGACATTTCAGTATTTCGAGCTTCTAAAGTGAAGCCATATATATATATATATATATATATATATATATATATATATATATATTTATTTTTTTTAACTCTCTGTAACACTCGAGCATCAGCACTGCACTCAATAAGTAGCTGTTTATGGTGGTCTGGGTAGTATGTGTGTGATAGTAAAGGACCATTGTCAGGGTGTTGGACTGAGTAGTGTTGCCATGTAACAGCACTTCGTTCCCCTTTTGACTTGTGGCTGTTCATTCTTTCTATGTGAAGTCCTTTTCTCTTTGTGGATGTTATCCAAGTGCTTTGGTTTCTTCTCGCAGACCTGCAGCAATATATTATGTGCCTCTGGCAAGTTGATCTTTTACTTTTCACTGCACTCTAACACCAGTGGAACACACAAGATACCTGTCTTTTTGGATGAATAGGAAGGTAGTCAGTATTCTTTGAAAGACTGCATATATTTCCTTACTCATTATTTTTTGTTCAGGCCATCGTTATTAAGTCAAAAGTTAGTAAAAAAGTGTAAGGTCCATCTCATGCATCTACAACTTTATGACTTCTGGGGTCCTAGCAGACCCCCATATTAATTTAGTTACTTTTTCCAGAGAAATTACTGTGAAGTCTTGGCCAGTTACAGTGTTCTCTGAGCATAGGGAGGGAGTGGTAAAAAGTAAGATGAAGTATTTAAAAGCAAAAAAGAAGTAATATGTCTGGCTGGTGTGGGGCCAGGATGAGTGGGAAACAGAAGAGGGTACTGATGGAGCTCATGGGAGACTGGTGGGTAACAGAGAGACCCATGGAGCATTGATTGCAGCTAGACATTTAAGCTATATATAGTCAGTAAAGTGGCTATAATGAGCGAGCTTGTGCTGAAGCAGTCTATAGATGAAAGTGAACAGCCACATCTTTCTGATAATAGGTAACAGTTATTGACCTGTTGTAATACAGCCCCACCCCATTGAATTTGGCTCCACCCATTCAGTTGTTTCTTATAACCCCACCTTGCTTTGAAGTCACCAGTTGCCACTGGTTTCATGTTAGAACATGAACAACTTCCACCATAGAACAGTGTTAGAAAATGGGCAGAGCTGTAAAACACTTCTCACTGCGAAACTGCAACACTCCCAACACACACACACACACACACACACACACACACACACACACACACACACACACACACACACACACACACACACACACCCAGACACACACACACACACACACACACACACACACACACACACACACACACACACACACACACACACACACACAAATAAGCAAGCACTCACAAAAAAGTCAGAACAGTGTTTAACTGCCTTTAAAGATGTTAGTCCAGGAGACATGCACTAAGATTCTGGTCACTGCCAATGAGACAGCATTAATTCCTTTTACAGCTTTCAAAGCCTTAAACAGTTTGTACCGTTTTACTTTTCTCTCTGCAACCAGCAGTACATCAAAGCAGACAAAGGTCTATGTATTACAAAGAGTAATAATTAGGTTTCTCAAATTATAAAGAACTGTTACATGCTCCTGACATGGATGCCAAGACTCTCTTCTCAAGCTCTGCTTTACTGTGTTCTGGAGATGATTTTTTACATCCATGTCTCAAACACATAGCAAATTGAATATAATCAAAAAGAAAATAGATCACAGTCTTCTGTTATGCACCTCTTTGGTGTCAGGGAGGTGCATAATAAGACTGCGTTTCTCTCAATGGCAGTGTGTGATCACTGTGTACAATGTATTATACCTATTATTATTACTACCTATTGCATGATAGCAGTAAGACTCAACAGGCTAAGTTATATTCTGTAAACATGTTACTAGTGGGAGGCCAAACACTTTGTATTTACTCTGTGGTTTGACCTACCAAACTAGGTATGTCACTACACAATAGCACACATACAGACACCTGTTTTCCCCCTAATGTTTAAATGTTATATATGAAACAAGCTCAATGATTACATATATTTGCTAATGACTTATTGACTTTCAATTTCTAATATTTCTTAAGTCTTCCTCAAAAAGGCAACTGAATTAAGAATTAATACAAGGCAGCTGTTGGTTCTTTAATAACTCATTACATCAGATGTGACACCTCTAAGTGCATCTGCAGTTAACTCCTACTGATGCCTCCAGGCATTAAATATTGTTTATTCATATTAGCATTAATAACTCCAAAACCATGCTATGTACAAGGTTTTCAGAGATTTCATTTTAAAGCTTACACAATAGCAAACTCAACTGCGTTAATATTTGACCTCTGTCTAGTGCAGGTAAATAGATATTAACTGTTGTTTTTATGATATTAATTTATATAGATATAATTTTCCCATTTTTCTAAATAGCTCAACAACCAAGTAATGCAGACAGAATGCCTTAGCCTTATATGAAAGCTCTCAGCTAGATGAAAAAAAATGCTGCTGACAGTATGTGTATAACTTGAGGGGTTGCTGAGATATTGTAAGTTGTTTACAAAATATTAGAAATGTAATAGTTACTCCCCCAGATTCAGCAAGCCCTGCACAGTGTGCAGGACTAGTGCAGGAGCTAAAGCAAGCAATATGTCTGCCGTGCGATCCAGGAATAAGCTGCAGGGACGTGCACGAGCGCTCCTGCACTAGTCCTGCATGAACTCAGTTCCTGTATGCAAATCACCCCATTTGTAGGTGAAATCCATGCAAATGGGGTGAATTTATGATCCAGGAAGCTGTCAGCCGGTCGTTGAGGACTAGTGTAATTTGTAGAAATGTACTCGGTTACTAACCGAGTACATTTCTGCAAACTATAAAACAGAGCCATGACAGCTCCAAATAAAGGGTGTATATTATATTGAAAGCATGCCAATGGCCAAATATATGGCCATTGTCATGGAAAACAGTTTAAAAAAAAAAAACTTTACTTTTTTTTTTTAGCTGATTTCAGCTGTTTAAGCGTAGGGCAAGCGGTGCACAAACAGGATTGGGTGAAAAAAAAAATAAAAAACTAAAATAAGCCTTCTAACCAAAATCACTATTTTGCCATTATACTCAATGGCAGGCAGAAGACAACATGGCTAGTGAATAGTACCAGTATATATAGAAAATCAACCTGGAGAAACCATTATTTACATCAGTCAAGCATGCATCCTGGTCATGTCTTTAATAATATTTTTGAAAACCAAGTAACAAGGATCGCTAGGCTCTGCACAAATGACCAAGAGTTTGATTCAGAATTTCTGAATTTGCAATCTAAACTAGAAGCAAGGGGTTATGGTGCAATAAAACCTAGTAAAGGTGAATGAACAAGATGACATTCAGAATGGAAGAGGCCAACCATATTTCTCCAACCAAGTACAAGATTTACATAAGAAGAACGTGAAACCAAGGATTCGAAGAAATCAGCGTACCTGCAATTATCTTACAGTATGGATAACAAGAGAGCATGTGGCATTATCATAATGTTTTGGCCCATACTCACTGCTGATGCAAAACTTAAAAATATTGTTGGTGAGTCACCTAGATTTACCTTCAAGAATAAAAAGAATCTAAAAAGCCTACTTTGTAACAAAGATGGCACTGCTGAACAAGAAATGTCTAATTGAAAGCAGTACTTCTATAGGTGCCACAGATGTAAAGCATGTAATCACTTGGATAGTGACAATATCGCTTATACATCCGGCATGAACCGTATCTACAGTTCTTCAATACATATACAAGCTGCAATACACAACATCTAATTTATCTTGCTTGCTTTTACACATTGTAAATTGCTGCTGCGCTTTACACCAGAGCAAAACAGATCAGCTTTTAAAAATCAGATCCTGTGTCTACCTTAGAAATATTAAGAAAATTGGATCTCCACAAATGCTCTTGCAGCATGTTGCTGTCGTCCACCGCAACGTGCAAATTCAGAGCTGGTGGAAGTAATTCCATGGGTTTTACGAGAAGGGGATAGTAAAAATATAGAACTGAACTCGTAAGTCAGTTGGATAACCAACTTGAGAGCCAACCGTTCATCAGGTCTCAACACCTGTCTTTTGGATGAAAAGAGGAAGGTAGTCAGTATTCTTAGAAAGACTGAATATATTTCCTTACTCATTATTTTTTGTTCAGGCCATCGTTATTAAGTCAAACGTTAGTAAAAAAGTCTAAGGTCCATCTCATGCATCTACAACTTTATGACTTCTGGGGTCCTAGCAGACCCTCATATTAATTTAGTTACTTTTTCCTGAATTAAATTACAGTGAAGTCTTGGCCAGTTACAGAGTATTCACCGAGCATGGGGAGGGAGTGGGAGAGGAAATATGTTAAAAAGCAAAAAAAAAGAAGTAATATGTTCTGGCTAATTGTGGGGCCAGGATGAGTAAGGAAACAGAAGAGGGTACTGATGGAGCTCATGGGAGACTAGTGGGTAACAGAGAGACCCATGGAGCATTGATTGCAGCTAGACATTTAAGCTATATATAGTCAGTAAAGTGGCTGTAATGAGTGAGCTTGTGCTGAAGCAGTCTATAGATGAAAGTGAACGGCCACATCTTTCTGATAATAGGTAACAGTTATTGACCTGTTGTAATACAGCCCCACCCCATTGAATTTGGCTCCACCCATTCAGTTGTTTCTTATAACCCCACCTTGCTTTGAAGTCACCAGCTGCCACTGGTTTCATGTTAAAACATGAACAACTTCCACCATATAGAACAGTGTTAGAGAAAATGGGCAGAGCTGTAAAACACTTCTGACTGCTTGAAACTGCAACACTAGCAACACTTCCCACACACACACACGCATACAAAAATACACAAACACACACACACACACACACACACACACACACACACACACACACACACACCCACACACACACAGACACACAGACAGACACACACACACACACACACACACACACACACACACACACACACACACACACACACACACACACACACAAACAAAGCACTCACAAAAAAGTCAGAACAGTGTTCAACTGCCTTTAAAGATGTTAGTCCAGGAGACATACACTAAGATTCTGGTCACTGCCAATGAGACAGCATTAATTCCTTTTACAGCTTTCAAAGCCTTAAACAGTTTGTACCGCTTCACTTTTCTCTCTGCAACCAGCAGTACATCAAAGCAGACAAAGGTCTATGTATTACAAAGAGCAATAATTAGGTTTCTCAAATTATAAAAACTGTTACATGCTCCTAACATGGATGCCAAGATTCACTTCTCAAGCTTTGCTTTACTGTGCTCTTCAGATGATTTTTTACATCCATGTCTCAAACACATAGCAAATTGAATATAATCAAAAAGAAAACAGATCACAGTCTTCTGTTATGCACCTCTTTGGTGTCAGGGAGGTGCATAATAAGACTGCATTTCTCTCAATAGCAGTGTGTGATCACTGTGTACAATGTATTATACCTATTATTATTAGTATCTATTGCATGATAGCAGTAAGACTCAACAGGCTAAGTTATATTCTGTAAACATGTTACTAGTAGGAGGCCAAACAAACACTTTGTATTTACTCTGTGGTTTGACCTACCTAACTAGGTATGTCACTACACAATAGCACACATACAGACACCTGTTTTCCCCCTAATGTTTAAATGTTATATATGAAACAAGCTCAATGATTATATATATTTGCTAATGACTTATTGACTTTCAATTTCTAATATTTCTTAAATCTTCCTCAAAAAGGCAACTGAATTAGGAATTAATACAAAGCAGCTGTTGGTTCTTTAATAACTCATTACATCCGAGTGACACCTCTAAGTGCATCTGCAGTTAACTCCTACTGATGCCTCCAGGCATTAAATATTGTTTATTCATATTAGCATTAATAACTCCAAAACCATGCTATGTACAAGGTTTTCAGAGATTTCATTTTAAAGCTTACACAATAGCAAACCCAACTGCATTAATATTTGACCTCTGTCTAGTGCAGGTAAATAGATATTAACTGTTGTTTTTTATGATATTAATTTATATAGATATAATTTTCCCATTTTTCTAAATAGCTCAACAACCAAGTAATGCAGACAGAATGCCTTAGCCTTATATGAAAGCTCTCAGCTAGATGAAAAAAAATGCAGCTGACAGTATGTGTATAACTTGAGTGGTTGCTGAGATATTGTAATTTGTTTAGAAAATATTACAAATGTAATAGTTACTCCCCCAGATTCAGCAAGCCCTGCACGGTGTGCAGGACTAGTGCAGGAGCTAAAGCAAGCAATATGTCTGCCGTGCGATCCAGGAATAAGCTGCAGGGATGTGCACGAGCGCTCCTGCACTAGTCCTGCACGAACTCAGTTCCTGCATGCAAATCACCCCATTTGCAGGTGAACTCCATGCAAATGGGGTGAATTTATGATCCAGGAAGCTGTCAGCCGGCCGTGCAGAACTAGTGTAATCTGTAGAAATGTACTCGGTTACTAAGCGAGTACATTTCTGCAAACTATAAAACAGAGCCATGACAGCTCCAAATAAAGGGTGTATATTATATCGAAAGCATGCCAATGGCCAAATATATGGCCATTGTCATAGAAAACAGTTTAAAAAAAAACTTTGCTTTTTTTTTTAGCTGATTTCAGCTGTTTAAGTGTAGGGCAAGCGGCGCACAAACGGGATCGGGTGAAAAAAAAAAATACTAAAATAAGCTTTCTAACCAAAATCACTATTTTGCCATTATACTCAATGGCAGGCAGAAGACAACATGGCTACTGAATAGTACCAGTGTATATAGAAAATCAAACTGGAGAAACCATTATTTACATCGGTCAATTTACATTGGTCAAGCATGCATCCTGGCCATATCTTTAATAATATTTTTGAAAACCAAGCAACAAGGATCTCTAGGCTCTGCACAAATGACCAAGAGTTTGATTCAGAATTTCTGAATTTGCAATCTAAACTAGAAGCAAGGGGTTATGGTGCAATAAAACCTATTAAAGGTGAATGAGCAAGATGACATTCAGAATGGAAGAGGCCAACCATATTTCTCCAACCAAGGACAAGATTTACATAAGAAGAATGTGAAACCAAGGATTAGAAGAAATCAGCTTACCTGCAATTATCTTACAGTATAGATAACAAGAGAGCATGTGGCATTATCCACATTGTCCACTCTTCAAATTTTCCCTTAAAACTACCTTCCTCGAACTATACTACTGATCTAATCAGCGTATCCTATAATTAAAAAGATCATCTCTACTTGACTCCAAGTAGACTATTCTCTATCTGTTAAACGTAGCACTTGCTCCTACAGTACTTATTACCTTGATACGGCACTCTTGTCATAGATAGTACCCCAAAAAGGCAACCCCCCATTTCTCGGTCACCCATGTCCCCCGGAATCTTTTTTAAAGTTTTTTTTGTCTATTCCTTCTAGCATGTCGAGGGATCAGTTGCTAGTGTCCTCCCCTGCCCAGCTGGTGAACCTGGGAATATTGAGGCAATGTTACAATTGCCTCATGTACACGGGACAACCCTCTCCTCCTCCCACAAAACACAAATACATGCGAGAGATGCAACTATACGGCCAAACTGGAGGCTGAGCTCTCTCAACATAGGACTGGCAAGACCAGTCAGGAGGAGAAGGTTACCACACACACTATAGACCCAGTCTCACATATTACCATTACAACCTCAAATCATACACATAAACACACAAAGACATACTCGGAGGCTCTGATCAAAAATCTACCAAAACAGCAGAGGCCACCAAAGCAGACACCCAAACAACCACCACCTCAGAACACAACACCTGCAACACATAGACCTCACAGTCAGAGTGTCAAACAGTCACAGCCCTTAAGGCCAAACACAATGCCAGACACACTAGTCATTGGTGACTCCATAGTCAGACACACTGGCGTCCGCTCACCAGACTGAGTAAGGAGAAGGTCACAGTAAGCTGCCTGTCGCGCTAGAATCCGCCACATAACGCAAGCACTCCGGTCTCTCAACAGCACGTACAACTATGATTCAGTCATTGTCCACGCTGCTGTAAACGACCTGAGGCATTACCTCCTTGGACTACATGAAAAGAGACATTGAGGAGCTCTCTGATTATGTAGCCCAGACAGGTATGACCCTGACCTTGAGCAGTATCCTACCTTCACCAAGAATGATGCCACAATACAGAGATAAGATGATCAGCTTTAACAATTGGCTTAAACACTGGTGTCATTCAAAGGGGATCCAGTGTCTGTCTGCCTGGGATGACATGCTGGACAAGCCACGCTGCCATGAGGGGCGGCTTGCACCTGTCACCCTGGGATTCGGATATTGGCAAAGGCTCTTGCCACCCCATAGTGCCTTTTTAGGCAAGGCTCAAATTCTAAACCTACCACCCTAGAACACAAAAAGGAAAAAAACTAAGGGTAATGCTGCTCAATGCCAGAAGTCTAAATCTCAAAATGCACTTTTCGAGGCCCTTCTCACTATGGAGAACATTGATGTCTGTGCTGTGACAGAAACCTGGTTCAAGGCTCCTGAGAGCACCCCAGCGCTAGCAGGTTTTACCTCATATCATGCGTTCGGCCCAAAATCTGGACAATACCAAGAAAGGAGGGGGTATCCATATTCATCAAGGACACCCACACCTCAAGATTGGTGGCAACGCATGATGCATCTGAGACCATCCAGGTGCAATTAACCATAGGCAAGACTGCTCTGCAAATTGTAGCATGTTACAGGTCACCCTCACAAACTCAGGAACCTCACATGGCCTTCCTGAAAACACTAGAGGATAAATGTATCACCAAACACCATCATACTAGGTGACTTCAATTACCCTAATATAGACTGGGAACACTACTCAAGCCCGAACACCTAGCCCAAAAGTTCCTGGAATTCATAAACTCAAATGCCATGGAACAACTAGTCACCATCCCACAAGAGGAGATAACATACTTGATCTCATCATCACGAACATGGGAGCACAATGTTCAACACGGAGGTGTACCCTCAC
Source organism: Protopterus annectens (assembly GCF_019279795.1). Classification (NCBI taxonomy): domain Eukaryota; kingdom Metazoa; phylum Chordata; order Ceratodontiformes; family Protopteridae; genus Protopterus; species Protopterus annectens. The sequence continues at coordinate 1,616,460,814 of NC_056743.1, read as the reverse complement.
TGGTGAGATCAGACCACAAACTAATCTGGCTGGAGGTCCTCATCCCACCCCACCTGAAATAAAAAGACCACAGTAAAGAACTTCTCAAAAGCCGACTTCACACTTCTAAAGACTAGTGTTGTCTCCTTTAAGGCCCCGAGCGGAAAACAGTACTCAAGCAGCTGAATCACTTACAAATGCCTTCTACCAGCACCTGCAGGACTGCATGGATAAGGCAATCCCAAGCAAAACAAAGACTCTTTGTACCAAAGGCAAGCGTCCAGTCTGGTGGACCCCAGCCATAAACAAACTCTACAACAAAAGGAGGAAGCTACTACAAGATAGAGCAAAATCCTTAAAAGGTAAGACACCCTTGATCACTATAAGTAAAAACTAAGAGCTCTCATAAAATCATCCAAAGCAAATTTGAGAGAAAAATAACTAAAGACTCAAAAGACAATCATAAGGCCTTCTTTAGCTATGTTAGAAACCTGGGAGGAAACTCCCAGATATGCTCAGAGCTAGTTCAAAATGATGTGAAGATTACTGATCCTACAGACATTGCCAACATACTGGCTGACAGGTTCAGTGCAAACTTCTCCCCCTCCCCAAAAGGAGAGATATCTATACCAAGCGATTGCAGCCCCCAAACATCTCCAGCGCCCAGTGAGAACTGCTCTCTCCAAAGCAAAGAACACAGCATCCTTGGGACCTGATGGTGTCCCCGGCTGTGTGCTCCATGAACTCAATGAGGAATTAAACCCACAGCTAGGACAGCTGTTTAATCAAAGTCTTACCTCTGGATACGTACCCAGGGAGTGGCGCACTGCAACTGTGGTACCACTTCTCAAAGGCGGTGCCTCCACCGACCCTGGAAATTACCGGCCCATTAGCTTGACAAGCCTTATCTGCAAAGCCATGGAGAGGATCATAATGGACCTCATAAATAAAGACATAGGGAATTTGCAGACTTTGGATCCAACCCAGTTTGGCTTTGTCAAAGGCAGATCATGCCTTTTAAACTTGGTTGACTTTTTCGAAACAGTCACCAAAGCCATTGATGAGGGAAAGGCAGTCCATACAGCCTACCTCGATCTGGCTAAGGCCTTCGATACAATACCCCATTCGGGTATCATTGAAAAACTCATCAGCTTAAATGTCAACCCATACATCACAAGATGGGTTGCAAACTGGCTGAGTGACAGAACCCACAGGGTCAGAGCTGCTGGCGCCATGTCAGACTCAAAGCCTGTCACAAGTGGTGTCCCACAGGGCTCAGTCCTGGGCCCACTCTTGTTTGGCATCTACTTTTCCGAAGTACAAGCAAACACAGGAGGGTTATGGCTGACAAAGTTTGCAGATGACTGCAAACTGAAGCCATAGTAGAAAACACATCTGACACAGATATCCTTCAGAAGGGTCTCACAGAAGCGGATAACTGGTGCCAGAGCCACGGCCTAAAGTTAAATGCCAAAAATGCATAGTCATACCCTTCGGGAAAAACAAGGTTACCTAGCTACCAAATAGGTGGCAATCCACTGAGCACAGAAGAAGTTATCAGGGACCTGGGGACCCAGGTTGATAGTAGTCTGTCATTCGACACCCATGTAGCTAAAGTAGTTAGGAAGACCTTCTACATTGCCCACCTTATCATGAAGGGATTCTCATCTAGATCAAGGGAGGTCATAGTCTCCCTTTACTCATCACTCATCAGACCAATGATTGAGTACAATGCCCCATTCGGAATGTATCTGACCCGACACTTGCAGCAGCTGGAGAGGCCACAAAAGTTCCTCACCAAAAGGATAAAGGGTCTCAAAAATCTGTCCTATGCTGCCCGACTGAAAGAACTCCAGCTCTATTCAGTAAACACGCTTGCTCAGAGGTGACCTTTGCCTAACATACAAGGCCATGTCAAACCCAGATTTGATGAATATGCTTCACCTCAAAAATCTAGATCCATCAGAGCCACAAGGGTGGGAGACTTAAACCTTGACACGGCTATTAATAGGACGTGCTGGAGGGATAGATTCATCACCCAAAGACTCCTATGCTGTGGAACAAAATCCGGTACATGTGAGGCAGAGCACCTCGCTGGCCTTGTTCAAGAGAAATCTTGACCAATGGATGGGAGATCGCAGATATACCCCAGGGATTACCTCAGTGTCACTGCTCAACAGAGGCACAGCAAAATAATGGGTATAGTTCCCCATACTAAAGGGGTGGCGTAAGCCACAAAACGATGGGCTAGGCTTGTAAATGCCCTCGGGCAGATAGCCTAGTATGAACCTATGAACCTATGAACCTATTATCAGAAGGTTTTGGTGTTGGTGAGTCACCTAGATTTACCTTCAAGAATAAAAAGAATCTAAAAAGCCTACTTTGTAACAAAGATGGCACTGCTGAACAAGAAATGTCTAATTGAAAGGGTACTTACAGGTGCCACAGATGTAAAGCATGTAATCACTTGGATAGTGACAATACGTTTATTCATCCAGGCACGAACCGTATCTACAGTTTCAATACATATACAAGCTGCAATACACAACATCTAATTTATCTTGCTTGCTTTACACATTGTACTGCTTTTTACATAGGCAAAACAGATCAGCTTTTTTAAAAATCAGATCCTGCGTCACCTTAGAGATATTAAGAAATTGGATCTCACAAATACTCTTGCAGCGCATGTTGCTGGCAATCCCACCCACCGCTTTAAATTCAGAGCGGTGAAAGTAATCCCCATGAGTTTACGAGAAGGGGATATTAAAAATAGAACTGAACTACGTAAATCCAGTTGGATAACCAACTTGAGAGCCAACCGTTCACCAGGTCTCAATAGTGTTGCCTGACTGAAACCTATGCTGAAAGCAAGAAAAATGAGTGTAGCTTCTAGAAAGGAAGATTAATGGATAAATGGATAATTTATGGTAATGGAATATAAGAGATGCTTTGCCAGGTTGTTCTGCAAATATATTTACATCATTTGCATTTTAATTATATGAGGCAGAGACTGGTAAAAACAAGGAAAGCTGCAGTATTGATTATCTACAATACCCTTTGTAGTGCAACCTTATTATTATGGCAATGGGATACAAGAGCTACGAATTATTTTTATGCTTAGTCAAGTTGTTCTGTGAATATATTTACATCATTTGCAGTTTAATTATTCAAGGCAGAGACTGATAAAAACAAGGAATGCTGAGGAAGTGATAACACTCTTTGTGGTGCATTGTTTTATGCTGAATCTGTGACCAGGCAGTATTTTCTACAGAACAAGGAGTAAATGGCTAAGAATACTTCAGGAGGCATAGAGTATGTTACTCTGAAAACCACATGGATACATGTATTAATTCGCTATACTATGTAATACGCACATAATAGGAATTCATACACAAAAGCACCAATGCTATTGCACTTATAAAACTGTATCACATGTGCTACTTGCTTCTGTGAAGTACTGCATATTGTTGAATGAACTGAATAACAATATGTTCTGGCAACCAAAGGAATTCAGTCCCTTCGATGTTATTGGATAGCTACAGGATAAGAAAATTGTTGATTGGATATTTGAAGGCATAAATATGATTGGCTATAACAAGAAGCAGGATTTATGCTGTATGCAAATCATTAACTTTGTTGCTAGTGGATAGTTCTGTCACTAGGATACCAGACATTTGATACCTTGAGATTCAATAATGATTGGCTCACAGCAAGACACAGGAGATATGCTGTATGCAAACTAATGAGTTTTCATTGGTTATGACTATGTGTCTGGAACATTGATTGGTTTATTCTGTTTTTAAATTCAGGGTGAGCACAGCTAAGACATATGATCTGATGAAGGCTAGTAAGCTGAAAGCAAGGGGGTGTATCTGACTCTGCCTAGCACTCTCTACATTGCCTAAGAAGGTGAGCGTGCCGTGCACCAAGGTTTAAATACAAACAAAAAAGTAAACCAGGAAATAACAGCTCTGTGCACATTTGAGCACTGTGTTTGCGCAGCATGCCCCTGGGCTTAAACAGGAAGGTAGTGGGAAGGGAAAACAGCAGTAGGAACTTAATCTAGGAGAACTAGCATAGCTGGCAGGTGAAATGTATCAGAATCAGCCAATTACACAGGCAGAAGATCAACCCAGCCCAGACCACTACTATAAACTATGCAAACACCTTTCCCTCTGTTTTTTCCCACATGCTCTACACCACCGGTGTATACAAGTGGGGGAATTTTAACAAACAAAAACAACAAAATGACAGGGGCTGCAATAGCTATCATACATCAACATGTGGAAGAGGCTGAGGGTGGTGAGGATGAGAATGCTATTGACCAACCTACAGTGAGGAGATGGAAAACAGTGTACAGACCCAGGGTAACCTACTAGGGGCTACATGAGCTGGAGATAGTGGGGCGCTATAGGGTGGACAGGGACCTCCTACAGCAAATTGTTAAACTGTGCCGGCCACACCTGACACATAGAACTAACAGAGGGGAACCCATCCCAGTGGATACCAAGGTATGTGCAGGCCTAAGAATACTAGCCACAGGTACCTTCCAAAGGCCAACTGGGGATATCATGGGGATCTCACGGGCATCAGCATCCAGGGTACTCCATCAGTTCCTGAATGCCATGTCAGCACATGCCAATGAGCACGTATATTTCCAACACCTATGAGGGGTTGGCTAGCAATATGCATCTCTTCCACCAAATAGCAGAATACCCTGAGGTAGTGGGTGCTATAGACTGCATGCACATATGCATCAAAGCACCAGCCATTGAACGGGGTACAGTCTACATCAACCGCAAGAGCTTCCCCTCCATCAACTGCCAGGTCATGTGCAATGCCCAGGGCATAATAATAAATGTGTGTGCTGGATGCCCTGGAAACTATCACGATTCCCACATCTGGCATCTGATGCAGCTGTACCAGAGATTTGCCAATGGGGACATACCTCTCGGTTACCTAATGGGGGATGCTGGTTATGCATGGGAGCCGTGGCTGATGACACCCATCAGAAATGCACACACACCCAAACAAGAACTCCATAATAAGGGACACGCACAGACCAGAATTATAATAGAGTATGTGTTTGGGATGCTCAAGTCGCGGTTCCGGTGCTTGGACACATCCAGTGGAGCCTTGCAGTACTCACCAGCCACATGTACTCAGACTGTCATTGTATGTGCCATGCTACACAATATGATCCAGTGGAAACAGCTGCAGCAGGAACAGCACAGGGCAGGGCCACACAACCCCCCATCATTGCCAAGGCCTGCACAAGCACTGAGTGACTCAGAGGAGGAAGAACCTGAGCCTGCCCCAGTAGGCAGATGGAGGCTTGCCCAGTATGCCCTGACCTTGGCAAAGAGGCAACGCACAGCACCTACACTGACACAGGAAAGACCCAGAGAATGATACCTCTCTCTGACTCGCACATACAGTAAAAGGGATGGCAAACATTACACTACCTGTGCTCAACCATGTATAGGAAGTGCACTACTTGCATCCGACATAGGCAGCCCTCCACCACCATCCTCAATGCTGGCAGTCCCAGAAGGTAAGTCACTCTTCTTACCAATTGCCGAATGGAGTAGTATGTGTTGTTACTTGTATCTATGGTATGGATGTGAGCATGCAAGGGAATCGGGTGACTGAATGGGATGCCAGAAGATAGTAGACACCTATAGTGGCAGCATGTGATCTGTAACAAATACTGGTGTCACCATAGTAGCCAGTACTACACATGGTGACAAAACCCACTGCAGGAAATGTGCTGGGCCACATGTGTGTCCATATGACACACACATGCCAGTCAGGGAGGCTCACATACCCAACAACAGTCTCAGCCAGCAAGACAGGTGTAGACAAACACAAACAAAGGCCGTGCTAAGGCCTCTGAATGATGGCTATGGGTAATCTCCTCCCCCAGGCCTACACAGACAAACTACATAAGGTCAGGCAGTGGGATGTTAGTTCTAAAGGGTAAAAAGTCAGAAAATGTTATATAGGTTAATCAAACCTGAAACCTGTAGTACACTGATATGCCTCTAGTCAGCATGATAGGCTACAATACAGAATGAAATGTAGTACCTGACATACCAGTACAGTCATAGCAAATTTGTACAAGTGTCAGGTGTGTGTCCCCTAATCCTAAGTAGAAATGTAGTAACACTCAGGTGTGCCCCCCCTGCAATCCTATGTAGAAATGTAGAAACAGTCAGGTGTGCCCCCCCAATCCTAAGTAGAAATGTAGTAACAATCAGGTGTGCTCCCCCAATCCTATGCAGAAATGTAGAAACAGTCAGGTGTGCCCCCCAATCCTAAGTAGAAATGTAGTAACAGTCAGGTGTGCCCCCCGCAATCCTATGTAGAAATGTAGACAGTCAGATGTGTTCCCCCAATCCTGTTTAGAAATGTATTAACAGGCTGGTGTGCCCCCACCAATCTGATGTAGACACATTGTAACAGTCAGGTGTGCCACCCCAATCCTAAGTAGAGATGTAGTAAGAGTTAGGTGTGCCTCCCCTCCAATCTGATGTAGACATGTAGTAACATGCATGTGTAGGTATAATACCAGTGGTTTACAGATGACCTGAGGTGGCCAAGGTAGCGGGATATAATGTAGCATCTTTACAATATGCAGGTATGCGTGTGTTAGGTTGGTGTGTGTTTCATATTGTGTGAGAGAGGTCAGTATGTATGCATGTTGAGGATTGACCTAGTGGCGATTGCCCACTACTGCCAATGACAGGGCCAAGTCCTCACAACTGCAGTGCCAAAGACAATGCTCTCCAGTATAACACATTCTAGCAGTAAGCCATTGTAAATGTATAGAGGTAATATGTGTCACCATCTGAAAGATGGACATGGCATGACTGTTGTGCTAGATATACAAGCAGTACAGAGGGAAAAGTACCCCAGACATACAGTGTATAATGTGTAACCGTGAAATGGACACACCCTTGGAACTGTACATACAGGTATGCATCACATTATCAGGGCTTGTAGTAGGGAATACCGATGTTGTCTGGCCGAACACTTGCAGATCACAAAGGTGATAGGACTGATGTATTGAGAAACAGTTGATGTCCCTGCACAAGCCAGCATAACTGGAATGCCCCATGCATATCTGTGAGTCAGATGTAAGTAGTGTCCATAGCACACATACACCCAGCTCACCCAAACACCACCCACAGGTACCGCTCTGGTCTTATCCCTGCTGTTGGGAATGGGTGCAATATGACCTCCACCTGTGTATGGCAATAGTGAAAGAATGCAGCATGCAGTGCAGGTGTCCCATGCAGGTGTGTCCCTAGCTGTAAGCAGCACCCTGCCAGCATCCACACCACTTGATCAATACTGATAGAAAGTATTGGCATGAACACCTAGCACACATGCCCTGTCACCCCAGGGGAATATACTGTATGGCTGTCTGGGACTGTAGGAGTAACAGAATGTAATGGCCTGTTACAGGTGACCTGCATCACCACCAAATTGCCTACAGGCCTCTGCCAAAGGTCTGCATCTCACCCATACTGCCAATGTATATTATGTCATGGACACCCAAATAACAACATAACACACTCCACATAACCCATATGCAAGGCCATGTGGACAAACCACAGTAACATGTCCACCATGTCCCACTACATGAACTGTGGACCAACACCAAAACACAGCTGTGATGTGGTGATAACTATAGGGAACGTATCAGAGAATGTTTGCATAATGTATGGAAGGGGATAGAATAATAGAAGGGGGTGGGAGCATGGGCAGCATGGAATGTGCAAGGTCCGACACAGCCGTGTGCACATACTATCCCTGGCTGCAAACACAAAAATGGGTGGCTACAAACCTGCCAGTACACCACTATAAGGGTAATGTTCCTGATTTATGATGCCTGCCTCTGGGTAACCTGTGTGAATCTGTACAGCTGCGAGGTATTGCCACAGCAAGATAAGGCCATACTGTCACATCGATGGATGTATATGTATGGGATCCTCTGCCATCACTGTACTAAGGTGCTGAACTGGATAAACAGACCCAGGAGTAAGTGTCTGCAGCTCCCCTCCAGAATGGCATAACTTTTCAGGAATATGTAGGCATTTGACCACAATACTGGACACAGCTGCATTCATCCTGTGTTCCCCAGGACATCACTGTGAGCAACAATGTCTACCTGACAGTACTTGAGGACATAAAATATCACAGTGTATATCAGTACACATGTCTGAATATCTCTGCTAACACCAGTACCATGTAGCAAAAGCAGCACAGACACACTCACCTACAGTGCACACTATCCTTTGCACAGTTTGACCCCATATTGCCAACTGATCTACAGATATCCTGCAGAAACAGTTTAGTTCCTGTAGGTGTAGAGCACAAAGGTCTGCACTGGAGTACAATCTACCTGGAATGGATCCACACATTCAATACAAAGCAATACTGGGCATGCTCACACACTTAAAACAAATGAAGCCCATGTCTGCCAACAACAGTGGACCATACATATCTGACAGTTGCAAACGTTAGTGCATACACTCCTCAATATGCACCAGTCATGCTTTGCACACACATTGGATAGGAATACACACATATATCCAACACTATAATATGTCAAAAGTACACATACATAGATGCATGGAAGAGAATGACAGTGACAAAGAGCCTTTCATCATGAGGCCTGTTCCACCCAACACACAGACAAATGGCTACAACAACATGATGTGTAAATGTCACTCACTGTAGAAATTAGCCAATGGGAATCCCTCAGCATTAAAGACTCTGTGGTGCTAGTGCTAGCTGTGCAACATGACTGTACAAGGCAGTAGTCATCTAGCTGTTGTATACACGTACCGGCAGAATATAAAACTGCATGCGCCTGAGTGTGGTGTGCCTACCTCTAGATGAATGTGTTATGACCCATGCACACACACTGCCCTCCCCATAGCCCTACTACGGCAAGAATGCTGATGTCTGACACTGTGAAACACACCTTTGGAGAAGGGATAGCCCAGTAATCTTTGTGGAGTGTCTTATAACTGTGTAATGCTGTAGCGTGATAAACTAGTTAGATAGGAGTTTTAATCCCAAACATGAATTTTGTGTGTGTGTGTGCGTGTGTGTGTGTGTGTGTGTGTGTGTGTGTGTGTGTGTGTGTGTGTGTGTGTGTGTGTGTGTGTGTGTGTGTGTGTGTGTGTGTCTGTGTAGGGATAAATGCTTTTTAGGCTACTCACACTCACTACAATTCAAATGCCCTACTTTGGCAAGCCTGCTGATGTCATTCACTTTGAAATACACCTTTGGGAAATAACTAGCCCAGAAATCTCTGTCATGCATCCTATAACTGCCTAAGGCTGTAGTGTGATAAACTATTTTGGTAGGAGTTCTAATCTCAGACATGGCAACTGTGTGTGTGTGTGTGTGTGTGTGTGTGTGTGTGTGTGTGTGTGTGTGTGTGTGTGTGTGTGTGTGTGTGTGTGTGTGTGTGTGTGTGTGTGTGTGTGTGTCTGTCTGTCTGTGTAGGGATAAATGCTTTTTAGGCTAGTCACACTCACTACAATTCAGGTGCCCTACTTTGGCAAGCCTGCTGATGCCATTCACTTTGAAATCCACCTTTGGGAAATAACTAGCCCAGTAATCTCTGTGGCGTATCCTATAACTGCATAATGCTGTAGTGTGATAAACTTGTTAGGTAGGAGTTCTAATCACAGACATGGCAACTGTGTGCATGTGCTTGTGTGTCTCTGTCTGCATATGGAGCAATGCTTTTTAGGCTAGTCACACTCACTACAATTCAAATGCCCTACTTTGGAAAGCCTGCTGATGTCATTCACTTTAAAAATATACCTTTGGAAAAGGAATAGCCCAGTAATCTCTGTGGCATGTTCTATAACTGTGTAATGCTGTAGTGTGATTAATTAGTTAGGTAGGAGTTCTAATCCCAGACATGGCAAGTGTGTGTGTGTGTCTATGTCTGTGTAGGGAGCAATGCCTTTTAGGCTACTCACACTCACTACTATTCAGATGCCCTACTTTGGCAAGCCTGCTGATGTCATTGACTTTGAAATACACCTTTAGGGAAGGAGTAGTCTGTTAATCTCTGTGGTGCATCCTATAACAGAGTAATGCTGTAGTGTGTTATAGTAGTTTGGTAGGGGTTCTATTCTCAGATATGGCAAGTGTGGCTGTTTGTGTCTGTGTTTGCTTGTCTGTGTAAGGTACAATGCTTTTGAGGCCATTCACAGTCACTACAACCTCCAGTGCCCTTCTTTGGCAGGCCTGCTGATGTCATCCTGTATAATACACCCTTGGGGAAGGAGTACTCTAGTAATCTCTGTGGCATGTCCTATAACAGCGTAATGCTGTAGTGTGATATAGTAGTTTTAAGAGGTTCTGCTCCCAGACATGGCAAGTGTGGATGTTTATGTGTGTGTTTGTTTGTCTGTGCAAAGTGCAATGCTTTTGAGGCCATTCACAGTCACAACAACCTCCATTGCCTACTTTGACAAGCCTGCTGATGTCATTCCCAGTAAAAAGCACCTTTTTGGAAGGAGTAGTCCAGTAATTTTCATGGCGTGTCCTATAACTGCGTAATGTTGTAGTGTGATAAACTAGTTAGGCAGGAGTTTTGTGTGTCTGTGTCTGTGTTTCGTATCCTGTGTGGAGGTGGCTGTGAGAGTGTAACAACTGGACTCATTGTGGAGCAGGTTTTGCAAATTTCTTATATGGTGGCCCTATTATATGTCACAATGTCCACCTTACAAGGATAACAGATGTCAAATAGCCGAGAGGCTGGAGTGCCAATCCATACCCCTATATGTGACATCAAGGCCTGGTGAACAAAGTAAGCAACCCTTGTATTATCCAGAGAACACTTTCAAGCCATGTCTCATACACAAACACACTTCCCTAGGCAACAACCACTATGTTGGTAGTACACTGCATTTTGCCCACAGATAGTAACCATGGTGTGATTGCAGTGGACTACAGAGGGCATGACACCATGTTAATCAGTACAATAGGCACTTAATTGTAGACAGTGTGCCTTCACTATGTTCCCCACTGGACACCTGCAACAACTATGGTGCCATCAAATGTGACCCACAAAGGCCATTCCATGCCTTAAACACATGGCCTGTATGGACATGTGCCACCGACACCAGGGAATACCTGTATCATGCTATCAATGTAAGTGCAGGGTCAACCTACTGTCCATTACCATTTCCCACCACATGAGGCCAGGACTGGCCATCTGATAACAATCCGTGTACACAACATGAGCCAGACACCCCAGGTACAGTTTCACATGTCACTGTACATGCATGTGGGATGTGTGCACATCCCAGACACTGTCCATGTCATGGACTATAGAACACATACATGGCAAGCATTGCACAGCACTGGCTACACACAATAGTAACCCAGGTGACTGGATGGTGAATACAATACCCACCTGTGCAGGCCAATCCAGACACTACACCCCTAAGCCACACTGCAGACCATTGTCATTTGGCCTGATGCCAAGGTATACCCTTTATATAGCCTTGTATAGCCTTCTGGCACAGTCAACCACTACACACAATTGAAGCAATGCACCCATGCATGTCAGTACCCTGTGTCTGTGTGTGTGGTGTATGATACTTTTGAACACATTCACACTCACTACTACTCCTTTTGGCATACTGAAGCATGCTGCCTGATGTCAGACACCTTCACATACACTTTGCCCATATAACCTCCGGATAACCCCTGTGGTGCATGTCATACCTGCGCATTACTGTATTGTGGCAAACTAACTAGTTAGGAAGTGTATTCCTGACCCTGTCAAGTGTGTCAATTTGTGTGAGTCTCTGAGAGAGTGTGGCTGTGTTGACGCTGACACCTGTTCATGTGGACAGACACGTGTACTACACCTACGGTATCTCTAACATATCACTGTTGCAAATGTCACTCACCATCACATATACATTTGGACAGCTCCCCAACATGTAAGCTATGTGGCACATGCAATAACTGCACAGACATGTGATAGCAATACATAGCCAGTCAGGGGTTTGAAACCCTGTTCTAGTAGGTGTGTAACACAAACATGCTTAGGTTTGACACTCACACCCCCACCTGACTTACTTTGTCGCTGTCTGTCTCTCTCACTCCCTCTCAGGTGGATGTGGAGAAGTACACCTGCTTTGCTTAGGCAGCAGCATGTGTTTTGTAAGTGATGCTCATGATCAGCTGATGGCCTCTGCATGAATTGCAGTCCTCCTCTAGCTGATTGCATGTGGAACAGCTGTGGTAATATTCCCATAGCCAATTGCATGGAAACACACTCCAATATCTAGGAACATCATGTTGGTGTTGGGCTTTTTCATTCATTCACTGTGAGCAGGACCTAGATCTGGTGTTTGGCAAACAGCATCACAGATGGTTTTGGGATTTACCTCTAACAACATACACTGTGGAAACAGGCCAACAGACAGAAGGGGGTGTGCCAGATATGACTACAGAATGTAAGTGTTGTTCTTCTGCATTTGGAGTAATGTCAATTTAACAGGGTGTGTGTGGATATGGCTTGTCTACAAGTTTTAATACCCGTCATGACAGTGCTGTGTTTTTGATGAAACTCCCATCTGTAGGGTCATCTGCAGACTGGGCAGTGTGTGGAGCCTTTTGTTTCTTGTGTTACTCACAGAACACCTATTTGAGAACTGCAGAAACATAGTGTGAGGATTGCAGTCAGTACATGGTGACAGTCATGAGAGTTAGAGACTTCATATCCCTCATAGGACATATGTCATAACAAACCCTGGTACTGAAGTAAATGTATGAGGTTATCATAGCAACATGCCAATATTGGGCCAGTGTTCATAGCTCCAGCCACAAGTCTGTCAACCTTTGTACATATGTGATGCAGTAAGAGGTGCATATTTTATGTTCTGTACACCATTATTTATTAACATTATACCTGATAACAAGCCAGTCAGATATCAGACTGCTAGACATGTTATGGATAGTAGGGGTATTTTCTGAGGACATAACTTGGGCATTCTGTGGTTGTGTGTACAGTACTGGGGTCTGTGTACCTAGGTTGATTGTTGACAGTATGTGTATTGCGCATACGTACTTGGGCTGTGCACAGACTGTGGTAGATGCCATTGTTCTTAGCCCTGTTTTATCTGATGTTACATGCTGCTCCAGTTACTTACATGCTGACCCTATTGGCTCACATGTCTGTAGGCCAGACACGCATGTGTCCATACCACAGACAGCCATTGGACCATACTGTGCCATGACCCAGTGTATGTAGGGTTAGTGCGGGAGTGGCACATATGAGGATGGTGTTTATCAGACAGTCCATACCATGTCATATTAAGCTTGTGTACCATATGTGGCTGTTGCTGTATTTACATTGGTTGTGGGTATGCACTTTCTCACAGGTGTCTGTTACTCTGTGCTGTGACATGTTTGTAGAGCCCACTATAATCGCAGGTACATGTGTATTCCCCCATACAAAATGTAGTCCAGTGCTGTGGCAGTTTGCCTGTAGTTTGCACAATGCTTTGTGACATGCCTAGCAGCCTAGTGCAATTACTCAGTGTGCTGTTATGTCCAGTTATTTGCAAGACATGCTGCTGCCAGACCACCATAATAGTTGTGTATTTCTGACAAAGCAGTGGGATTCTGTACAGATGTATGTCACTAACTATTGAGTAGTATATGGCCATGTGACCTTTGCACCACCAGTTATTATGTGTCAGGACAGACTGTCGTGTGTGCATGCATAGACTGTGTGGGCATATGTAGTCCAGTATTTATGTGATATGCCCATGTACATGGCTATTAACATCCACATTGGGAGGCATGATCCACATGTCTCGCATGAAGGGGATATGGGTACACCTCTGGACTGACCACAGAGTGTCAGACTGTCCACATATATTGGTCATACCTCTGCTGTAGTCCACAGGATCATTACTGTGCTAGCAGTGGTACTGTACTATGATGTCCTTAGGATGTCTGTCAATAGCCAATGGAGCACATGTCAAAAGCAGATGTGATCTCCCACACACAACATGTCTGTTAAGACAACCCCTATTACATAGCAACAGTCTACATATACACCTGCAATACATACATGACATCCACTTGCATGAAGCGGTTGGGACTATTGGTGCTGAGGTAGGACTCCACTCCATGTTCTGGACATATGGTAAACATATATGTATATTTATTTATCCCTGTATCTATATAGATATATGCACATATGCATATCAACATACATATATGGATATATATATATATATATATATATATATATATATATATATATATATATATATATATATATATATATGTGTATACAGATAAACACTCAAATATATACATACACACAGCAATATATGTCTACACATATACAGATATAGATACATATGCACATATAGTTATGGATATCTACATCTATATCAACATGAATAGGTATATCTGAATAGATATGTATGCACATATAGTTATAGATATCCACATATTTATCAACATAAATAGGTATATCTCTACACATAGGATGTGCATACATATATATCTACATATATATATATATATATATATATATATATATATATATATATATATATATATACATACATATATATATATATATATATATATATATATATATATATATATATATATATATGTATATACAAATAGATCTACAAATGGCCATATATATGATGCACTATACAGATGTGTAGACAGACATATGTGTGAATATACATGTGTATGTACGCATAGATATAAATCAACATATGTATATGTTTATGGATATATCCCTATTCCTGTCATGTGTAAACATCACAATTGTGTACACCTTCCCAAATGTATCTCACCGTATGTATCTGGTATGTGTACAACATATGTGATGCAACAGTAATATCAATAATGACTACTACACAATTGTGGAAGTCAAAGCAATTGTTCACTACTAATCAATATGTGTAGTGACAGATATATTGGAAAAACAACAATTGTCTTCACAATGGTCATGGCTTAGTGGTTGACTGTTGTGACTATAGTGTACAGGATCCTGGGTTCAAGAACCTGCAAGGGCTGTTTATTTTGTTGCTGAGCAGAGCAAGAGCTGTTGGATACAGAGTAGTTAAGGCAGTTTTGAGCAGCTTTAAGTGGGTTTGCACAGGTCTGTGTGAAGCTAAGCGGTGATAAGGTACATTTAAATGTATGGGCGCTTACACCGTGTAGGCTTCGCTTACCAGTGCACAAAACTGCTTAGCTGTTATATTGCAGCAATGCCAACACCTGCTAAGCATGGCTGAGCCCTGGTAGCCAGTTATCACCACCCAGTCTGATAACATAGCAGGGTAATGACATCTGTAATAAGTGTATGTAATGCCATGTACAATACATGTGTCTATGTGGTATCATTACAGTAGCAAGAGGTGTGAGAGTCATGTCTGGGACACACAAGTATGTTAGACCTGTACAGCACTGTTATCCATGTGAATGTCTTACATACAGGGGTAGTAACCCAGGGTATGTGCTGTCACACTGGCATGTAGTGCATCATGGCAGTTCTACTGTTGACAGTGCTTTCCCAGGCAAGAGTAGAGTGCTACATGTAGTACTGACAACAATCACACCTGCAAGCATAGCTGGACTCTGAGACCCCACTGTCATGTTCCTGGTGTGTGAGCTGTGTCACAGTATATATATATATATCTCCTACTGGATAATGATCCAACATGTGGAATGTAACTGTAGACTACCATCTGTATAACAAGTTATTAAAGGTTTCCAACATGTAGTAATGGCATACATATTGTTGACAAACATCTATATGTCGACACATTGATACTACTGCATAGCTACTTGCCAAGTTGATGTCTGTCAGTCCCTGTACAGATGTGCAGATGGCAGGTATCCAGCTGATATATGTACAGGCAACCTATGCTTGATTGACACTGACATGTCTGCCCAGCTGTGTAATAACTTGCACATATAGGAGACAACACCCTGTATGCACCACTTGCCATAGGTGCCTCCACTACACTACCACAGTCAACAGAACATGTTTGAGTACAGGTCTCCATCACAGACACTAACCATGTGTTGTAATACATGTTCCATACATGTCAACTGGATCACATCAGTGGCAATGTGCCGGAGGCACCCAAAGGATTGGCTGATGCATGTCACTCTCACCCTGAGGGTCACCACAATGGTGTCTGTCGATAGATTGCCTGCTGGCACATGGCAGGTGGCATGATACCACTGTACACACATCCCCTACACAACCCATCTCTCCATGGACAATAGCCAGGTACACAGCTATGACAAACCTGCAGCAATGTACCCCAGTACTTACACATGTGTACGTGTGCATTACTGAGGATAGCAGTGTCTGTGTTATTACACCTGTAGTTGGGAATTCCATGAGGGCCTTCACAACCACCGCAATACCAATTGCCATAGTCAGATGAAGTACCAGCACAACAGTGTTGTACAAATGGGTCGATAGGCATGGACACCCATTGAGTTCTGCCAAGTGTGTGTATGTGTGCATGTCTGTACATCTGTAGGGTACAGCATTCCGAGGCCACATACTCCTATTACAATACGCATTGCCACACAGTAGTGCAGATAGTGTTGTTGCTGCCCATAGGTGAGGCATGACAATGCAACACACTACTATGCCTGTGGCATGTGCATTAGATGCATATCCCTGTAGTACCACTGTTGTGATATACAATGGGTTGTATCACAGTCATAGGCAATGTGTGATGGTGGCTATGTCAGAGTGTCATCATGGTTTCCAGTGAGTACAATATCCATTGGGGGATGTGGGTGCTGTGTACACTGTCATTACACCATGGTACACCCAGTATATGTCCCATGTACCACTTTATGGTGACCACTGTCACTATCAGCCGTAGAGGTAACCGATACCACAATCCAGCCCAGTTATGCATGTGCCGTGAGCAGCCTACCTGTAACACATTGGGCAAACAGACAAGTTAGTTAGCACCTATAGGCCTAGGTCTGTTGGATGTGTGTCTGCCTGTTATGTGTCTGGTAATGTGCATATGATGGTATGTCACACTATGCATTGTCCATATACAACCATTGCATCCCCCATTACCATACTGTACATGTCTGGGGATGCTCTGCATGTTACACGTAACCTGGAACACACCTCACCCTACACACTGTGTGGTGTGTGCAATGAAAGCCACACAGTTTAGTAGCACTACATACCTAGGTAGGGGTCTAGTCCCAGTGTTGCCAAGTAAAAGTGTGCATGTATGTGGATGGGTCTACATCAGGTTGCAGATTATACATGTCCCAGTGGGTCACCTGTCCATGTGGCACAGGCAATAACTGTTATACA
Source organism: Protopterus annectens (assembly GCF_019279795.1). Classification (NCBI taxonomy): domain Eukaryota; kingdom Metazoa; phylum Chordata; order Ceratodontiformes; family Protopteridae; genus Protopterus; species Protopterus annectens. Next base: position 1,616,443,434 of record NC_056743.1, on the reverse strand, counting down.
AACATGTGACATGTGTTCAACTCTACACCGGAAATGTCACAGCCATGGTGTCACCACAGTGCCATACCCCTTGTGGAATATGGCTGCAGACCATCCTCCTGCTGGCACATGTATACCTACAACACAAATGGATAACATTATGGAGAACACAATTATCCAGTGTTACTAACAGCTATAATGCATCATTGCTGGACAGCTACACTACCTGACATTTATGCATTAAATATTACTCCTGACAACATGTTCCACTGTAGTACATTGGTACACTATAGTACAGTCACTGTGGGCATCAGAACCATATTAACCTGTTCCTGCATCAATGTTATGGATGATAGGGATCTGGCACAGGTCTAATCATATGCATGGATGACAGGGATGTGACACAGGTATAATCATATGCACAGCGTGTGTTGTTGGTTTGCCAAAGGCCGAGGATGGGCCATACATTTGACACCATGTGTGTGGGTGAGGGGTGTAATGAGTTGAACTAGGCATGATGCTGTGGTGTGTGTAGGTATGGGGTTGCCCTAGTTGTGTTCATATAGTGTGTGGGTATGCATGCACACAGTTCTGCTATGTGGCTACCCTATGCAAGTGTTTAGGGACAGCTGCAGACCATACCTGGCAGGGTGTGCAGTTCATCACCTCCGGCCATGGACACGCAGACTGTGCCTGCTAGGGGTTCCATGGGCACATCCAGATACAGGCCTCGATGTGCCACTCCCCCCGATGATGACAGATGTCCGCTGGAACTATATCCCTCCTGGTACTAGCCAGGACCATGTTCTTGTGGCCTGCTGTGGTGTGGTGTGGACAGCACCCCCCCTGTAGTGCTGGAGCTGGTACTGCCAGTATGGGACCACCTTTGGTGTGCTAGCATGTCCATGTTGACCGCCAGCTGTTGGTGTTGCTGGCCTACATCCACATAGCCATCGCCACACTCCCACCACATGTTCAAGCATTGACAAACTAGTCGATGAGGCCCATCATCTCATCAAACCGTCTATCCATGACCTCTGTATGAGCATGGAGGGCACCAGACAGTTCATGGAAATTGTCGCTTGCAAATGTGAGAGCAGCCCTCTGCAGGCTCAGGGCCTGTCTGGTGCACAGTTCCATACATGCCTGCACTCCATGACAGCCTGAAACATGTGCCTGGTGGTACCAGTTGTGGCACCTCTGCCAGGGGCATGATGACCAGTGGCCCTACCATGAGCACCCTTGGACATCTGCCTATGTGGTGCCCTGCCAGACATCTGGCTATGCCTGCTGTGACCAGACACAGTAGGCATGGATACCACACTCTCCTGTGCACTGCCACCAACCGCCAACTGTCCCTCTGCTATGGCCACTGGTGATGGGGTATTTATAGGCACTGAAATTGTGTGCAGGGTTGGGGTGGCTAAGAGGGAGATGTCAAATGATGGTGCTGTTTCAGCCTCTGACAACTCCACCTGTGCCTCAACAGTACTTATCATCATCTTCGGTGTCTGTATTGACACCAACATCAGATTGCATGCAGGAGGGACCCTGACCCACCTCACCACCTGTGGAGGAAAACAAGAAACGCACTTTAAGACCTGTACAGCATTGCATAAAAGTACACACACACACACACACACACACACACACACACACACACACACACACACACACACACACACACACACACACATTCCACCTTAATACCTACCTGTCCATCATTTTAGACAGTCCCACGTTTATTCCCATAAGTTCCCCATCCTGCATCACAGGGTCTATATTAGATCAGCGAATGCTTAAACAAGCGAACACTGATTGATCGACCTTATTTTAGCGAAAGTGAAAAATATCGAAGCAGCAGAAACCTGAATTCTTTCCTAGGGAAAGAATTTGGTTGTCCGTTTCTGTTGCTTCGGTATTTTCAGTGCTGTGTTGGAAAGTTACAGGTCGGATTCGGGTAAGTGTGCGATTCTGTGGATGTGAGTGTTAGGGTGGTTTAGGTGAGTTAGGGTTAGGGCTCAGGTTAGGTATGTGTGCGATTGTGTGGACATGAGGGTTAGGGCAGATTTAGGTGAGTTAGGGTTAGGGAGCGGGTGAGGTGAGTGTGCGATAATGACGGACCTTAGGGTTAGGGTTTGGGTTAAGGTAAGTGGATAGTTAGTGGTGTGTGCATAGTTTAGTGTAGGGTTAGGTGTCAGATTTTAGGTGTATGTGTGTGGATTTCTGTTTGTTTGGTGTGCTTGTGTTGTGTGTATGTGTTTTGGATCAGTGATTTATTTCCCTAGGAAAAAAATCACTGATCTGACAGTTCGAGATTGTAAGCTTTCGCTTACATAAAGTCGATCAATCAGTGTTCGCTTTTTTAAGCGTTCACTGATATAATATAGACCCGCATCACACTGAGTAACATACAGTCATTAATACCACTCCTTAAGGTATCATTCCTCTAAATGTCTAGAGAAGTGATCACAACACAAGACCTGTTACTCCATTACCTCCTTGAACTGAGTGGAGTAGGTTTTACATGGCCTCACTGCTGTCATTCAGTGTTCATCCTGTGTATGTCCGGACATCATGGGCATGGCCCCTATATGTCAGAGGCTACTACGTTCACTTCATAACATCACGCACTGGAATGTCATGCGTAAGTATTGCTCAGTACATGCTAGATATGCTGCTCAATCAACATATCATGTGACAACTGTAATATATGGATACACTCCCTGGTGTTGTCTAGTAATTCCCCAATGCATCTGTAGTGCTGCATACATGGGTTGTCGTTCACCTTTCTGCTGAATGCGATATTAAGGGTATACCTGGTGTGTACTTCTCCCAATGCATGTTTCATGCTACAGACATTATTATACTATCAGTTGCCTTTGATTACATATCAGACAAGTATTCCAGGTGTGTCATGTGTTAGTCCATTTCCCAAAGGGAAGTACTGCCATATGAACAACCCCACAATCACACATGTGCATACATGGATACTCACATAAACACAAACACATGCACATACACATACACATCCTACAAGCATCAACCTCCCTCAACTTCACCAGAGTGAACCTACAGACAAAATAACCACACACACACACACACGCACACACACACACACACACACACACACACACATGCTCACATGCACACACACACACACACACACACACACACACACACATACACACACACACATACACACACAGGTGAGGTTGCACAAAGGTAGTACACACAGTCCTCCCATTACCCATCTGTCAACATGCATAACATATGATACACAACAGCATGCAGTGCAGCTATAGTCAATCCATACTAGCAACAGTATACATGTGTGTGATGCATGGGCTGTGTTAGTAGGTGATATCCCTTCCCCTGCAAACTACTGCACTCATGTACACAGTATTGCTGTGCACCTGTTCTGCACCCTGCCATGTACTGTGCACCAAACTTCACAGCCATACAACCCATTGCTGAATGTGTAGTACTGTGTCAGTTATGTAAGCTCTAATGCTCACAGCCCCTATGTTTTTCAGCAACACATACCTGGGATGATATGTGGACAGATGTCATTTGTGAATGTCTGATGTCTGGTTTACAGATCTCAACATCAGTGAACCATGTATGACCAATCCACTACTATTACACTGACAACCATCAGACCATACTGTGGCTATGGGGAGTGTACACACCCTTTTTGATATGACACACCCTTCCTTGATCTGCCATGGGACCACATCAAAGCATATATTAACAGTACATGAGCCTGATATGCGATATATGTCCTGCACATTCACATGCAGTGTCTACGAAATGTGTTAGGTGTTCAGATGCTGAACGTGATGCATACACTCCATGTGTGCATATGTGTGCACACCCTTATCATGACGGTTTGTTACACATATTGTTATGCGTACTACAGCAGTAACTATTTCCTGGCAGGGGTATACTAGCATGGGCCATCTGCATTTGCCAGTGTATGGTCAGTCTGCCCTACACATGTCCCCAACTCTGCATGATTCCAAGGTCTACTCATGTGCACATCCATTGGTGTTCCCACAGTGCTGTCACTATTGCTGTGGGGGTAGGGTTATGCCTGCCACAGTTCCTGAACCTGACTTTGTGCAGATACAGCTATTCATAGCATCCTTAGGATCCCTGCTGCAGTGCACTGGTGTGTCATGCTGACACCCCCCACCCCACCTTCAGCCTTTTTGCAGTTGCTTGACAAGTATGACCTACACATGTGTCAATTTGCAGTGACCCATACACTGAACACCACGTGCTACAGCCTAGTCCCAGTTACTAATGTGGACCACAGTAATATGTTATGCCATAGTGTAGATCTGTAACAGTTGCCATTGTAATACTGGTATATACACTGTTGTTGCAATGTATAAGGGTGATGTTTTACACATGTCCCTACTGTAGGCCATGTGTCCCACCATTATGTTAATCTCTGTGGACACACTATGCAATGACAGGATGTTAGTTATCTTGCAGGTATCTGACATACCCTTCCAATACCCCATCATGGTCACCACTGTGATGCAGTGCATTTAACAGCAACAATATGTGAACATGTAGAGCATGCATTATGGGTAGGTGTGTTAGATGTGTGCATGGAATATACCATAGCCATTACATGCCCGGTGTATTGGCAATCATCAACATAAACCGCACTCACCAGCTACAGGCTGCTGCCTTGGTAGTATACCAGAGGGACCTACATAAGAGACTGAGAGATGCGCTGTCAGTAGCCACAGCTGTGACATTGCTACAGGGTGGGTGCAGCATTACAGTACATCAATAGTACAAGTCCGCAATACTACCACTTATTCACATCTGTTTATCACTACTATGCAGCAAAAAACTATATATATGACATAGATTAGTACTAAGGTTCATAGATTAGATTAGTACTAAGCTAACTGCCCTTGTGAGCCATATTAAGCCTAGCCAATTATCCCTTGTGAGACTCAAACCCTGCACCTTGTGTTTGTAAGGCAAACACCTTAACCATTAGGCCACCCTCCCAACATGTCAGATATGCATGATCTACTTGTACAGATGTGGATGCATACACAATAGTGGTCTACTGATGTGCCCTGTGGCCTTACCTGCACACTCCTCAGCCAGTGTGTGGGTAGCACCCACCTCCACAATGGTGTCTGGCAGTTGTTGGTTGTGCGGATAGGTAGGTGCCACGAGGCTGGCGAGGAGCTCCTCAACACGTGTCAGCAGAGGATGGATGGCATGACACCCACCTGTTGCAAGGTGATTCCCCCAGACTGCAGCAGCACGCCGATGGGCATTGCAAAGCAGGTCAGAGCAATGATGCCGGACCTGCTCATAACTGCAGTTATGCAGTCCGACATCATTGACCCTGTGGACTAGGTCATTCCACAGGGTGGTCCACTCCTGCTGCTCATGGGTGGCCTGGCCAAACAGGACAGGGTAGTGCTGGATGAGATAGTTCAGCACAATGTCATTTTTAGCCACTGAATATGCAGATAGGCATCCATGGGACATCTTGCCTGAAAGACATAAAGATGGAAACAGGTCTGAGCAACTCATACAGCAAGGTTAACATAGTTCTTAATACACATCTCTGTCACCCCCTCACCATATCAGCAACAAGAAACTGTTCACACAACTCAATAGATATGGCTACAGCTTACCTACCAGTGGGACATATATTGTATTGTATCACACTTTATGCTATGTGTTTATAGCCATGTTCCTTGTGTGGACACTATCATTGCTGGCATGTTACAGACTATTCACCTGCATGCCATTGTCAGGGCCACTATGGTTCCATATATCCATGTGATATGCTTGGTATGTGATTGCTGCACATCTGACATTCTGTGTTATTGGGGATATCTATGCATGCTGTTGAACATGTTCTGGGATTGTGTAGACTATTACTACCTACATATGTTGTATAACAGTGACACAATAGCATGTTTAGGGAATATTTGCCAGCAGAACCACCTCTCTAACCTCATCTGGCCATGTGTCCAAGCCACATTACATGTGGGACCCACCCTGGGGCCTCCTCATCTACTGGTCTAGCACTACCTTCATGTGGAACTACCTCCGGGGATGTTGTTCCCCCCCCCTGGGAATACACACAGACATGATCCTGTCACCCGAGGTCAGGTCCAGGGTCTGTTCCATAGCGGGATCCACAGACACTTGTGGGATGTGCTACATCACCTTGAGGCACCCAGTACACATTCACAGGGTCCACATGCTCCTCCTGCATAGCCTGCAGGCCAGGCACCTTCAGGGCCGTGGACTGCTGTTGTGAGTAGAAATGGGTGGGAGGCTTGTTCCTATTGTTTCCATATGGGGGCCCATGGGGCTTCCACATCGCAGACCACACACACCATCCAGGGTGTTTACCCACCACATGTGTCATATACCACCCCTGTAGGCTGTCCTCTATATCTACCAACCCAGACCACCTCCACAAATATACCTGCCATACTTCCCCATATTCCCATTCCCTACTTCACAGACAAGGGCAATGTGGTCCCAACAAGGGATTCATATGTGACATACCCATCCATGTTGCACACACTTTCAGCTGTATATATCTGTGTGTCTTGCTATGTGTGCTGTTTCCTCACACATTGCATGCAGCACTGTGGTGGTAATGTAGGGGACATGTATTTACATGCATATATGTGTGTGTGTTTGTATATATGTAGACATGCGCACACACACACACACACACACGCACATATATATATATATATATATGTGTGTGTGTGTGTGTGTGTGTGTGTGTGTGTGTGTGTGTGTGTGTGTGTGTGTGTGTGTGTAGATATATATTATGTTATATATATGTGTTTATATATATGTCTACATATGGGTATCTGTATATCTGTGTGGACATACATGTAGATATATATATATATATATATATATATATATATATATATATATATATATATATATATATATATATATATAAATATATATATATATATATATATATATATATATATATATATATATATATATATATATATATATATATATATATATATATATATGTGTGTGTGTGTGTGTGTGTGTGTGTACACATATACATACCTATATATGGGTTACATTCAGACATCAGGTCCACAATCTCAAAACTCCTTCCTGTACAGTTGCACTGTTCTTCCTTGCTACAACACAGACAGTTGCCACATATGGACACAGCCTAACATTATGGGGGTATATATAGGGCCAGATTGCAGGTAACCCTGTTGCACACCTGTGGCATTTCAGTAGCTACAACACATGTTAACCTGAGTGTCCTGCAAGTGGTGGGCTCTGGAGCCCACGTGTCCATCATTATGGCACTTCCCCCACCAGCTTTCGGCTACAGTAATATACATCCTTTCCATTACACAACACACACTATGTTGGCTTACATCTTGGCAGTCAGTGCTGCTCTGCACAGTTGACAGGTATGGCCCACTACTGACAGGGACAGACTCTAATGTCCATAGCAGTTTTTCAGCTGAAGATCATTACAACAGCAGCACCTGATGGCACATGTATATCATTCCATATCATCAACCTCAGTATTACGGACCAAGTACTACATTCAATTACATGGATATATTCTTCACATACCTGTTATGGGGATGAGGTCTGTTGTGGATAGTGTCCTTGTAGGAGGTAATTTTTGTTTCACTCCTTAGCCTGCTTCCTTTGTTTTCTTTTTTGGTGTTGTTGTGGTTGTGGATCTGTTTTTGATTTTCTTTTTGTTTTCTCTTTCTCTCTCTCTCTCTGTCTCCAATAAATGGATTGAGCTGCTTGGAATAGATTGCAGCATGGCTTTTGGGGGTGATGCACATGATCAGGCGATGGCCTCTGCAACAATCAGTGTCCTCCACTTGCTACCTGCAGTACTTCTAATTACCACTGTCATGGCAACCCACTACTATAAATCCCTACATCATGTGGGCATGGTCCCTTTATCTTTCCTGTATGGTGCACATCCTTCCTGTGTGTGCGCAGCAGTGTTACAGACAGCAGGTAGCAATACCTCGTACAAGGCAACTTGCACACTCAGGCCAGCTACATGTTTGTATGAGGTTCCAGAACTACAAACAGGGTGTGAGTACTGTAGTTGCATGCATTGCATAGCACCAGTGTTACACAGTTTGTGTGTACATACTAGTTTAACACGGACTGCAGTCTATCTGCATAGTTCTCAACTGCATGCCTATCTACTTGATGGCCAGAGGTGTGCTTGTTATGTTTTGTCTGTCCACCACACAGGTCTTGTGTCAGATATATCATTGGCTGTGTGTGTGTGTTGAGTGCTATCAGTACATGGCTACATCCATTTGTGCGTCTGACTTCATATTCCTGACTAAGGGTATATTGTAGACTATCCTGTGACACCAGCGACTTGCTTAGTGTATGACAACACTATTTCACATATGGGCCTGTGTTCCAGCCTCTGTCCTCCACCTACATACAAGGCTTTGTTCATATGACATGCTGTCAAGGGTTGCTATGTAGTGGCCTGTGAGTATGTCATGCTGCCATTCTTGTCATCATTCCACTGCCGATGTGGCCCCCACAAATATTGTGGGGTTGGGTCCATATAAGTGTGGGCTTCATCTGCACAATACATGTGTGCCCTTATGCAGTCCAGAGGCCAGTGTAAGTAACAGTGGTATATGGCCCTTTATGTCAGTCCATGGGGGGGGTTGCACCATAACTAACCTAGGCTGTTACAACATGGGAGGGATATCAGGGGTAAGCTGCCTTACCATACAATTCACCTTGGGTAAATGCAGGCCTACTGCTTCCTGCTATACAGACTGTTCTGTTTGTCAGTGTGATTGTGATGGTTTCAGTTATGCCTTGTTATGTAACAGATACATCCCATTTTGTCATCTGAGGTCTTGACCCCCTAGGGATTGTGTACAGAGTTTAGCTAGAGGCTGCTTGGACTATACATCTCCATTACTTACTGTTGATTGATTGTTATCCTGTGGTTCAGTCTGTCTTTACTGTTGTACTACTTGAAGGTTTTGGCCTGGACAGTAACATAAGTCATGCTTTCCGGAATACTGTATTAATTTATCTATTTGACAGTTGCATTAGTCTGTTTGTATGTATTTCAGAGTCTAAACAGCTATATGACATGGCATACACAACTGTAATAGTACACAGATAAAGCTTTCTCATGTATGCAAACTTGTGTGTGGTGTTATATCCTTTGACCTCTCTGTGGGTATATGTTGCAGGCAACAACCATCTTTTGTATCAGTGACTCATACAGTGTACACCTGGTAAGGTGGCAAATGTAGGCATACTGGCTGTTCCGTATGGTGTGCACCCTCTACATATGTATCTTCCTATACATATCTCTGTGTGTGTATGTGCAGTTACATATATATCTATATGTATATATATATATATATATATATATATATATATATATATATATATATTTTATATATATATATATATATATATATATATATATATATATATATATATATATATATATATATATATATATATATATATATATATATATATATACATATATGTGTCTGTGTATATTTATCTTAGTAATGTTTATTGCTTCCACATTGTACATTCCCTTTGATAGCCAGAATGTACTGCATGATATATTATTGATACCAGCCTGACATCATACAGGTGGGATGGATTACTGTTAACATATTGTGCCCATGTTGTGTCAGGTCCTGGTTATGGGATTTGCAACAGTTGGTATTGTATTGCAAGGCAAACCTGTTTGGTTGGGGGGGGGGGATATCAATACGTACAAGATGTATGTTGCTTGGGCCCCCTCACCCCCATTAACGGTGCCTGTGGTCATATATGTATTTGTTATGTTTTCTTTTATATCTATAAATGTATATTTGTATATAAATATATAGCTATATATATATATATATATATATATATATATATATATATATATATATATATATATATATATATATATATATATATATATATATATATATACATATATATATATATATATATATATATATATATATATATATATATATATATATATGTATACATATATATGTAGACATATATATCTATAGATGTATGCATATGTATATCTGTAGATATATATATATATATATATATATATATATAAAAAATATATATATATATATATATATATATATATATATATGTATATATCTATTTAGATCTAAATATATATATATATATATATATATATATATACACACACACACACACACACACACACACACACACACACACACACACACACACACACACACACACATCTCCATGTATAAATACATTTCCTGTACTGTTGAATGAGTGTGCTGGATGATATGCTTGTGAAAACATCAGAATTATGTATACCTCACATGGTTTATTGGTAAATTACTTTAGTTATGGTGTGCAGAGTCTTGGGTTTGAGCCTTGCAGAGACTGTTTATTTTGTTGCTGGGCAGAACAAAGGCCATTGGATACAGAGTGATTAAGGCACTTTTAAGCAGTTGTAAGTGGGTTTACGCAGTGGCAAGCACTGCTAATTTCTGGTTACAGTTTCTTGTACTCAGTTAGCTTCTAAATTACTTAACCTGTGTAGGCATTGCTTACCCCCATGCAAACAGGCTTAAACCTGCTTACTGCTGCTTAAAAGTGCTTACTCCCGCTTACTCCCTCCCTAATTTCTTTAAAAGAAAAGAAAAAAGGGTTGATGGGAAAGTGGTGAAAAAGCAGCACAAAGAGGGAAAGACAGTAGTGAAAATAGCTAGGGATGTGCAGGAAGGGTGTAGGGAAGGTCCATAGCTGACCATTTCTTCTACAGCAACAGCTGTGCATATACACTGAATTTGGAGATAGATTTGGACACTCATACCTCTGAGAGAAGTGTCAGTACAACAATAATATGTTGTTAAGCCAATTAGACCAGATTACATGTGTCCAGTGGACACATGTGCAAAATGGACAGCTATGTATGGGGTGAGATTTTTTTTTTTTTGGGAACAGATTGCCCTTTTTTTTCAGGTAAGAGTGCGATGTTGGGGAGGGGTAACAAGTATTTTTGGGGAGGTAGGTTGGGTAGGTTAACAATCAAGACAAACAAGACGCATACAGGGGCAGTATATGACACATGTGGGGGGTAAACACCTTGATAGGGAGGGGTGTTGGGAAATCAGAAGCCCATGAGCTCCCTAGTGGAAATAGTGGGACTGAGGTCCCCACCCATGGGCAGTCACCACTACACCTTCACAGCCCTGAAAGTGACTGTGTTGGAGGCTGAGTCAGAGAGCCATGCCAACCCTCTAGTCGCAACACACGGCCCTCAAGCAGGTGTAGCATATCTCCAAATTCCCTGTGGAGCTTGGTACGCACCACACCCTGGACCTAGGGATGGGTGACAGTGTCCTGTCTGACCCTGCTCCCGGGGGAGTGAGCCCCATCCCCTGAGGTGGTTCCACCCAAAGGTGGTGCAGGACCAGTGGACAAGGAGGTCCTGGGGTGGGTGCCAGATGTGATGGTGCCCGGTGCCACGGCCAGATGAGGTGAGACAGGTGGGTCGGCATTCCCATACGTGCTATGGTGTTTATGTTTTATCAACATATGTGGGTTAGTAATAGTCAACACATTCCAGGATTAGGTATAACAGCATGCCTAGATATTCCCATTAACCCAAACACCAGATATGGAACAATAGCATAGCAAACAGAACACATGCATATATGGGACCACAGTGGTAATTACAACAGCATGCAGGTACATTGCACCATGCCACAATGTGGGAGTATTTCAACATAGCACATGCATAGAAACAGATTTAAATAATTATAGAACAATAGGACATATGTCCCAACATTAGAGTTAAGTCAGCACATACCAAATGAGTTGGGTATTTAGTTTATTGTTGCAGATATGGTGTGGGAAAGAATGATGTCAATTAACAACTAGTATATTCCTGTAGTTTGTGATACTTTCCTAGTCAGTGCTGTTATCTGTACCTTACAAGTATTAGTACACTACCCTATTGCCTTACTTTTGACAGTGGCATGGCTGTTGACAACTATATACATGAACTGGTTTTACCTGCAGTATACACCTCTTACCTGGTATACCTGTGAAGGAATTGTTTGTTAACACTAACTGTTTCTGCACATACTCCCAGATTCCAGGTTGATGTTATGCACATACCTGTCCATCTCTTTTTACACATACTCTGGGCATGTCTTGACCACATGCAAGTGAACCGGGACATATTTTGACTATTTCTCTCTTAAACCTTTAGTCAATTACAACACTCATATACAGGATTTCCTAGACAGTTATATTATGTAGCACAGTGTGGGTGACAGTGATGACCAATACCTTATTATTCAGAGCAACTGCAACACTAACAATGCTATACAATATCAGAGTAAACAGTACCAGTACATGGTATCAATCTTTTATTTCTAGGCACAGTGTTTGTATCTGATGGACCTATGGGGGCAATGTCTGTTAGCACTACCTGAATGTTGCCACACAAATTACAAGATTCCCCATTAGTATTAGGCACATACATCTCACTCTGTTACTGTACACACTCTAGTCACAACTTGACAACATGGGGGTGTAGATGGGACATACCTGGCTTATTACTCTCATAACATTTTGGGGAGTTGCTAGAGTGACAGGTTTGTTCTTATAGATGTGTGACAATCAGTTGTACTTCTTGTTTGCTGCCTAAACATCTGGGATCATCCCACTGATTTCCCAGGGTGACAGGCAGCAGATATGGGCCGATTTACTGGACATTCTGGACATATCTGTACAGTTGTAGGGTATTATTCTGTATGCAGCCTACTACCACTCCCAGGATTCAAACCATGGCTGTGTGTGCTAAAAATATAACAGTTTACATCTCAGTTGTGTGTACTATTTGGATTTTGTTGTCTGTCTTTTCACTGCTTTTTGTCTATGTCTCTCTCAGTTGTACTATATAACCTCTTGGGATTACACCAGTCATATACAGACATTCCTACACATTTTATTTATGTTGCACAGTGTGGATAACAGTGCTTAATACAACAGTACTATTAAGTGATTGCAAATCTACATTACCATATGATACCAGAGTTAACACATGCAGTTCAGCAGTTAGACCTTTATTGTCAGGCTATTATGCTTTTATTTACATACAACCTATATGAGACTCTTCCTGCCATATTCTCTGGTGTATGCAGTACATGCCTTAAACAATACAGGTTTTATAGAGGCAATTAACTTACTACTACTTTTAGATTTATTTCCTATGACAGTACATACAAGAGTATTACTAACCTGCCTCGCATCACAACTACTCCATGCAACATCCATGGGCCTCCTGGTTTGTAGCTTGCTCACTTGCCACTGAGAAGGACATACAAGGAATATTTAGCCATACCTATCCATAATATACATGAGTTGGCAATTATTCAACAGGTAGTGGACTGATATTTACACATGGCTGGGACCTCCCCTGTCCTCCTAGCCTCTTGGATCCACTGATCCAAGAGATCCCCCTTTCACTGCTTCAGGTCAGCATAGTGATGCCTGACCTGCTCACCAGTTTGGGGTATGCCAGTGGCACTGGTGACGTCACGGCAAGATGGTCTCAGGCTTCCACTTTATATTGGGAACCCTGGTACTGGCCCTGCAGCAGTCTCTGATCCTGGTCTTTCACAAGGAGTCCTCCCATTAATCTGGATGCCCCAGTTCTGTGCCCAAAAGCACACATCCTCTCCCATTCCAGACATATTGCCTACAAAGGGAAGCTACAACCAGTTATGAGATGTATTCCCGCCTGTTGGGTTTAAATAGGGCTGATTTCCCGCACTTTGCCATGATTGGATGGTTTTGAAAAGGCTAAACTATGGACAAACCTGCTTACCTAAGGTTGGCATTGCTTAAAGGGGTATACCAATGAGCAGACTGAGTTAGCTGGCCTACACATTGCTTTCGCCTACTAAGCTGGGCTGTGCAATTCTTAGCATTGGTTAATATTTAAGTTGCATTATATTTGCTTTTTGGCATTGATTTATTATTCATTACATGTTATATATGTGTTTGGTATCCATTATTCATGTGTACATACACTGTATGGGGTCTTTGTGTTTATTAGGGGATTTCAACACTTTATTACAATGACACCTCATCTGGACTTAATGCAGTACTCCAGTTCACATATTTATGTTATGTAGTAGGTTATACAACATAAAACTGTATATAGGTTCATTTCACATGTTCAGTTTGAATTCCCTATAGTGAGGATCTGTTTGGTGATACCTCAGTCTTATGTATTGCTGTGGTGGCTTAGTGGTTAACTACTGTGACTATAGTGTACAGAGTCCTGGGTTCAGGACCTGCAATGGCTGTTTATTTTGTTTCTGGCCAGAACAGTGGCTGATGCATACAGAGTGATTAAGGCACTTTTAAGCACTTGTAAGGAGGTTTGCATGGGTTTGCACAGGTAAGCAATGCTAACCTCCAGTTAAATATGCTTACAGAGAGTTAACTTCAATATTGCTTAACCTGTGTGCGCATTTCTTACCCCCACGCAAACGGGCTTAAACTCGCTTACTACTTCTTACTTACATATGCTTACTCCCGCTTACTACTGCTTAATAGTGCTTACACTTTCTTACTAGTGCTTATTCCCGCTTACCACCACACTAATTTAGACAGTAATGTGTACTGGTTCTTAAGAAGGTGGTGGATTTGGAAACTGTATGGAGTCATCATTCATTACACATTTTACCTTGCATTTTATCCCTGATTCCTGTGTACATATACTGTATGGTTCACTTGTGATTATTTGTGGACTTTGCAATATTATGACAATGGCACCTCACATACATCTGCATTTAATGCAGCACTCCAGTTCACAAATATATGTTATTTAGTAGGTTATGTAACTAAAAATATTGGTCATAAAGTGATTTGACATGGAAAATGGAATGTACTGGAGTGGGACTCAAACCAGGAATGACTACTCATAAGGTGAATGCTCTGCCCACTACACTATTGCTGTACTGCTTAATTTGCATATATCTTGCTTTTTATCCTCTTGTGCCATTTAAGCTGCATTAACTGTAGCTAAGCGATGGGCAAACCCATGCACCTATGGTTAAATTTAATCTGTTTCATAAAAAAATTCTTTATATTTTATGTTTTCACTATTGCTCTTGTAAACATGGGGGGATGTTGCTGGGAGTATGTGTATATCTACAACATGGATCAACATTTAAATATTCAGGGAGTCCAACTGGTTTACATATCTATATAATAAGTAGACTTGGAATTCTTGATTATTGCAAGGGTTCAGGCATCTTGGATTTTACTGATAAATACTCATCTGTTCAATGATATATTTATGACTCAGTTTGTACAAATATGAAGACACTCCTTTTAGGTCTGAAATCAAACCAACAGTATAGATAGACACCTATGAGCAGTCTCGCTCATTCTTTTATTGATACTATGCTGTTCTTCATTGCAGTAGCATGTATATTCTGAGAGCTCTGCTCTCAGACACACACCCCACACTCGTACATGCTCCAGGTATGTTTAGGAGATCAGGCAGTGTGCCTTCATTAATATGCATGTTGCGCTGCCGTCCTGCTCCTAAATGGCAGCTTCCTTGCAGGACTAAGGTAGTCCTGCATGGAAGGATAGTGAATCAGGGGGACTGTGTTTACTGTGACTTATACAATTCAGTTTAAGACCTAGAACCTAAAGAAAACTACAACTAGAAAAATAGTTTATGCTGAAAGGTTTGCCATTTATACTTCTTTAGTAATCCTTATGGTTCCAGAGATACTAAAATGTATTTAAAATGTGAGAACATAATTTGATTCTGTGAAAAGGCTTAGGGTCTGGCCATTGGACGTTATAGTGCAAACTTTCTGAGCTCCATTGGAGTGAATGAGTTAATAATATATCCAGGTGGAACCTTGTATTTAAGAAATCAAAATAAGCAGTTATGATCTGGCAAAAGTAAAAAACACCAAGAGATTACAAATCACCACATAACTGCAAGTTTCACAGTCTTCTAAATAAAAACTTAGCATAATGGGCCAGATTCAATAAAGTTTTTGGAAGCTGTTTGCTGACAGCACAGCATGCCAAAGGAAGACTTAAGCGCACCTGGTTCAGATGAGATTCCAGAAGACATGCTGAAGGTAGACCAAGTACTTAGCTATTCAGCATAGGATAATTAGGCAACACATGCCAATCTGATTCCAGAACACATCATGCATGTACAACACAACTTAGATGTGATAAACTGCCATGCTGATTTCTAAAATTCTCAGTGTATGCTTTCTGGTCCTCAAGGAAGTAAAACTAATACTACAAAGTTCACTGAATTCCATAGCAAAAGAATAAAAAATAAACTATATAAAATGTAACCTGCTGTTAATTAATATACTGCAACAGACTGCAGTGATACAAGCCATAAATGATGCTGAGGCTGTGTGCCCTAGAAGGCAGCCAACTAGAATCAGAGCAAGGCTGCGACTACGCCAGATATCACACCAGAAAATAATCAACAGATACTATCTAGACAGACAACTGGTGCAGGCTGTCTGCAACATGTGTGCCCCACACATGTCTGTGCAGACCCTGTGAGGAAACCCCATCTCCCTTGAAACTAAAGTATGCTCAGTCTGGGTTTACTTGCATTTGGGACTTTCCAGAGACTCATGGGGGATGCTGTAGGATTGTCACAGCCAGCCAGCTGTATCCTGTCAAAATTCCTGGAAGCAACATGCAACATGGTGGATGACTACATAAACTTTCCATCTACCCGCATGGAGTGGAGAACTGTAATAAACCAGTTATATAACATGTACTTACTGTAATAGACTACACAGACATACCTATCAAGACACCAGTAGATACTGAAGCAGACTTATACACAAAGGGAAAGGGCTGGCCATCCATTAACTGCCAGATTGTGTGTGGCAGAATAACAAATGTCATGGGAACACATCCTGGAAGTGTCCCTGATGCTGCCATATGGAAGGAAAGTGGTCTCAGAGCTGCATTCCAGCAAGGTGAAACCTGTGGGACTACTACTAGGTAATTATAGGAGTACAGCTAGGGCGAGAGCCAAGGATACCCCTCACAACAATATCCATTTTGACCAAATGTGTTTTCATTCCCCACAACAGGTGTCTGTCTGAGTTGTGGCTAATGACCCCATACAAATAGCCATCTAACCCTACATAGAAGGCCCATAATAGAGCACATACAACAACCAGAAACACTACAGACCTTGTGTTTGGTGTACTGAAAGCACTGTTCAGATGTCTGGACACATTCAGGGTGCACTGCAATATATACCTGAGAAGGCAGCAAAGATGATATCAGTGTGTGCCATGTGACACAACATACTAACTAAAGCACATGACAGTCTTCCAGTTGCAGATGTGGGTGAACTACCCAAGACCATCAGATGTCTGAAAAGGACATTCCACAGGTATCAGAGGAGTAGCAGGAGGAGGAAGGAAACAAAAGACATAGGTGTAGGCAATGCAGAGTGCAACCACAAGTTCAGGTCTAGGCAACATGGCAGCATCTGACCCACAACTTTGACTCATGACAAACTACGTGTACAGGAGTACACAGATTGAACATTGATGTTCAGGTGTTGCCCTGCCACATTAGCACACATTGCATCTAATGGCAATTGCCCACTAGATGTACACAGTGAGCATCATGCATAACACCATCATCATAACGTATTACAATATGAACATATGCAAATCTGCCACAACAGTGATCATCATGTCAGGGTACAACGGACACAGATATGCATACACGCGCAGATTATTGTATCACTGTATAGTAAGTAATAAGGGACACACACAACAGTGCTACACATTCCTATCTCTACATTATAATAACATAAAAAAAACAGAAACTGCACTGGACATGATGCAGAAAATATATCACAGTAAAGTGGCAATTCAATAAAATGAGCCAGCTATGTTTATGACACTGTTGGACACACTCTAATGCAGGTCTAGGCTGACCTCTCTGATATCTTACACCACATTCTGCTCTGCACCAACCATATACAGAAACATGTTGTCCTGGTTGCTCCACAGAGGAGACTGATGGGGTGACAACACCATGTTGAGATGAAAGAGCATGACTGCGAGTTAAAGGCCTTGTGACTGGCGAGACATCAGCAGATGGGTCAGCAGTTGAAGTTTGTGCAGGTTGGACCAAAGTCACTGAAGCTTGATGGTCAAGGGTGGTTCTGCAGACAGGTGGCCTGCCTGTCACAAGTTTCAATCTAATAAGCACAGTCAGGGAATGCAGAACACTGCTGGTATTACAACACTGCTGCAGTACAGTAGAGACCAGGGTTTCCACTGACCATGCCACAGCTACAGACTCTCATTTTGAGTGGCCAATGACACCATAATGTCACTGTGTCTCTGCTCTTGTCCTTCATGCATCACAAGTTGCTGGTGCATCACATGATCTGTGGCATGCATAAGTGAACAGACATCTGACCAATGCTGTTGCTTTGACCATTAATTTGCCTGCAGCAGGAGGTAGACACCCTCTGACACCTGGGCATGACAACATCTGTACACCTGCGCCTACTGCAATGCCCTGTTTCAGGTTGTTGTGGAAAACTGGCTTCACCTGCAGTCTCATCTAAGGTCTGTCATGCAACAGGCTCACCCTTTTCAACATCCAATGTCACATCACCCTTCAAATGGCCAGACAAGTCCCCCTCCACATCTGAATCTACAGCTGCAGCAATATCACAATCAACATCTCACATGGGCTCTCCCAACATGTCAAGGTCATGTATGCCAGAGGCCATAATGCCATGCTGAGACACATCTGAAACCACATCATGATCACTGTATGGGTGGATGGATGATTTAGATAGTTGATGTGCTACAATGTATTTATTTATTTATTTATTTATTCATTGTATTTGTTTACTGGGAAAGTTCAGTGGGCCAAAAGAACCCATTTTCAGTGGAGGCCCGGGGACAAAAGCTCCACAATATAACAGTACATAAAATGTAAAACAATACATAAAATATAAAACAATACGATATATAAAAATATTCACAAAACATATAGTAATATGCAATAATTAAAAGTGTGCAAATGCATGATATGTACAGATTTTTTAGTGGTAAAAGTCACAAACTAGTCAAATGATTAAATTATTGCACTCTAAGGCAATATACTGGAGAAAGCAATATCTTCACAGTATTCTGAAAGTATTCTGGGGTTATAGACAACAGAGTGGAGAGAAGGTGTGGATAAACAGAAGGGCGAAGATGGATTGTAGAGCAAAAGATAAAATATCTGTTTTGATTAGTGAAAAAGGATGTTTGAAGCAGTAATAATGTACATTATGGTATGAACAAACAGAGTATAGGCAGTCAGGTTATGGATGGATGACAGTTGAGATGTGCATTGCAACAGTGTGGAGAGGTGATGCCGCAAAGATTTTTTGGAGGAAGAGATGCTACTGGAGGTTCTAATAGCTAGTGAGAGAGTTCTAAAGCTTGGCAATAGAGAAGGAATAAAACATTTTGCCAGCAGGAAGTTTAGGTTTGTCTACTTGCAGAAGAAGTTGGTTTTCAGATCTAAGTGGTCTATTTGGGTGGTAGTGGGTTAAAATGGAAGAGAGGGCGGGCAGTCTGAAGGTTTGTAAATAATTTTATGAGCTGTGATGAGCTGTAAGTTGTTGAGTTGATGTGGAAGTTCGAGGCAGTTAAGTGATTTTAAGGCAATGCGATGATGGGAAGAGTGTTTTGTGTTGGTTCCAAACATGGTTATCTTGTTGTAATATGATTCAAGCTTGGCTTTTAGGGTGGAGTGGATATTGGTGAGGAGAGGTGTATCATAGAGGAGTGAAGGTAAGAGAAAGGTTAAGGTGAGAGTATGCTTAGTAGAGCAGTTGAGATAGTATTTTTGTCAGTAAAGGGTGCCTAGCTTATAATTTGTTTTTTTAATGTTATTTTATATGTGGATGTCGAATGTCAGGTTTTCATTGAGAGATGATTCCTAACAACTTAGTGTGGGAGACAACCTCTATGGTAAAGTTGGTTTGAGAATGATTGTTGAAATCTGTCTTGCTGAGAGAGAGTTCTTTCTTGGGGGTAAATAATAACAATTTAGTTTTGCTTGGGTTTAGAGCTAGATGATTATTAGCCATCTAGCTTTCGGTGGTGGTAAAGACATTCTGGGTCATCTGCAAAAGTTCTGTTGTGGATTTCGCAGAGCAAATAATGACTGAATTGCCTGCATATTGCAAGACACAAAAACATAGATCAGAACAATGTGTACATCACATGATGGATAGCATCAAAGGCATATGACATACATATCGCTCTGCAATGTTACAAATAATAATGATTTTACAGTGGTGCACTATATGTATGTTTCATGGAATTTACATACATGGAATATATAATTGGTTGACAAGGCCAACGTACATGACATGTGAGGAATACAAACAAAACAAACACCTGACAATCCCTCATGGGAAGATTGTGCTGTTGAAGAAGGATGAACTTAGTGATTACATTCTTGACACTATTAACCATGTGAACACAGTTAAAACATACAGAATGTGTGACATTCACATAGCACTTATATGTGCACTAGATGATGTTGATACAGACTGGTCTAGGAATGGGAGGAAGGACACAGTATTAATGGGAGGTCAACTATAACATTAACAGCAATGACAGGCATGAACCATATGTAATACCTACCACTGACACTGCTGCTGGGGAGAGGCTGTGGGTTGTACTGTGGATCCTGCAGTGGGAAAGCAGAGTCAACACAGTCATGTATTTATCAAAATAATACTGACAGCGATACATATACAACACAGTAACAAGGGCTGCAGATTCTCACCAGATGGACATCTCACCTGTACACCAGATGGTCCTGCGTTGAAAAATATCAGCATGAATGTTATGTATCACGTGTGTACTATATATTGATGCAAGCTATAAGAATTTTGCTGTAACATACCTGGTCTGTCTACACTTGAACCCACACAGCTTGGGCTCCCACTAGATGTACCTGTAGTGTACAATGTTAGGGGAATACAAACATGAGTGTATACAGAAGTAACTGAAATGAGGCTGAGGCAATAACAAGTAGTGGTCACAATAAGACAGTATGAAGACAATTACCTGAACTTCCCAGGTTTAGTCCTGAAGTAGATGGACCTGTGAATATTAATGCAAACAGCATTACACGTGTTGCTTGGATTGCTCAATCTGTGCTTCAGTTGTATACACGTCATTAGACTTATCTTCATCATCTTCACTCTGTGTGGATGTGTGTGCATGGCTCAACTCTGCTGCTGTAAATCAGAAATAATACTAAATGAATATGGATGCTACAGCAATATACAGTGATTGTCACTATACCAAAAATGTTATGGAAAGAAAGACATAAGTATTCTGACTGGAACTCTAGCTTCAATCCCATTCCCAGATATGCATTGCTCATCTTTTGCATGTATGCAGTGAGGTCAGAAATACTGTCATGTCATCAGATGGGGTCAATTGCGGTCCACCACTGGTGGCATCCCATAATCTCTCGTAATGTCTTAATCTGTTGGCTGTATGAAGGATCGGGTCTGAGCAGTGTCACCAGGCATCATGGGATCAGTCATGACCTCCTACTGTGTTTACCATGTTGGTGAGATCTGTCTGGATACCATGTCTCCAAACTGTATCACCAGAATATCCAAGGGGGTCTCTAACCATGTTGCTGGAGAGCATCAATTATTTAATTTTACTGGGATGAGAAGTTATCACTCCCAGGGCATTTGGCCATCTGAAAGACAGTAATATGCACATGATAATATTCCTGTGTGAGCTCATGTATGCAGTTGAATCTGTGGATAGCATATGTCAACATGAACAGTATGCATTCCTGTGCAATGCAAAAGTCAATATAACACTGTCCGTGACAAATATTAATATCACACATAAAAAGTGACAACAATGCCTTCATACATAACATTTTTAAAATAGAAATAACCTGCAACATCTTTACAATTCATGGGCAGGATTAGAACCACTCAAACTACACACACACATACACACACACACACACACACACACAAACACACACACACACACACACACACACACACACACATAGTGGGCGTGTCTTTGCTTGGCCCAGAAAGCATAACAATGCTGTGAATAGCAGTAGCTCTACTCAGCCCATTGAATCTCAATTGGATCCTAAGCAACCGATTGAACCTACCAATTCTGTTGTTAGAGATACACTAGAGAACTCTAATGCTGTAATACCACTTCCTACCACACCTCCCTCTGATTCCACAAGCAGCAGTGAGATACAAAGGCCTGAGAGAGGATCTCGCAGCAAATTTTCAGAAAGAAATGTATCTACTAACTTTAACAGTAGCCGTATGTCATCAGTTCCATCTGACAGCATGGCTCTTTCTTCACCGTATCCTATACGAATTACAAACTATTGGAACCGCTCCACAAGCAGAGGAAGGATGAAACAGAAAGCGTCCATAGAAGAGGAACAACCTATGACACTCAAGAAAATGTGGCAACAATCCAACATCCGTTAGTATGGAATATATCATGGCGGATTTTAACTGATTCTGAGATAAGTGTATTGAACAAAGGGAAATCCTTTGTACCGGCAAGTTGAATGGATATGACTGACAATATTATAGAACTTAAAATATTTACTAGGAATCCTATGCTTAAATCTCAGTTTGGTGACAATAATATGAGTAATAGCTATGTGAACATTTTTAAGATACCAAGTAGCTATATTTCTGTAAACAATGCTGCTATTGAGACATTCGAAAAAGCATGTATAAAAGAAATATATAAGATGCATGATAGTGGTATTTTTAAGAAATGCTTCTATAATTTAAAAAGAGAAGAAAAAGAAGCTTTGGAGGTTTTGTGTAATGATCGCTCCATCGCAGTGAGACCAGCTGATAAAGGTGGTTCTCTAGTGGTGATGGATTATGTTTTTTATAAGGAATCTATGCTGACAATGCTGAATGATGACATTTCTTATCAGAAAGTAGATATTCAACAGGTGCATGTAAGCAGTATGTTAATATACATGCATTATCAACAGGTGCATGTAAGCAGCATGTTAATATACAATGTATTATTTGAATGATTACAGTGTTGAGTTATTAGCCAAGAGCTATTCAAGTACTTCATAGCAGACAAACCTGTTCTGCCCATCATACAAGGACTCCCTAAACTACATAAACATCCCAGAGTGCACCCCATGAGACCCATTGTATCAGGGAGGGGATGGTGTACTGAACCTTTGTCCATTTTTGTGAAGCACCACCTTAAAACTGTGTTGAAAAAGAATGTATATATATATTAATTGATACAAAACAGTTTTTAAAAGATCTGTATGCATTTTGTAAGAGTATAGCTGTGGAGGATAGATGGCTCATGATTACATTGGATGTGAAATCTCTATTCACAGTCATCCCTAATACTAAAGGTGTTGAGCTCTTCAAACAGTATTTAATGGAAGATGAAACATATGATGTACAAGTTATTGATTTATTATCACTGTTGATGGAACTGATATTAGAGAACAATATATTTTTGTTTGAAGGAAATTTATATAGACAAAAGGATGGGCACTTCATGTGCAAATAGCTACGCAAATATTGTTATGGCTATGTGGGAGAAAGAATTTCTACTGACTGAGATGGGAAGGCATCTGAAGTTCTACAGGAGATTTGTGGATGATCTCTTTATTTTATGGGGAGGTGATGTAGCCTCATTTCTATCATTCTTCCACAAAATAGATAATAGTACCAGCTTCCTTAAGTTTTCAATGAAGCATTCCTATGATGTTATAGATTATCTGGATGTCAGGATACTTCAAAAAGCTAGAGGTATTCTGGAAACTAAAATCTATCGGAAAGAATGTTATAGGAATAGCTATCTCCATAGACAGAGCATGCACCCGAGACATATATTTAAGAACACTGTAAGAGGCCAAGGTCTGAGAGCATCAAGACTCACAGCTAATCAAACTAAGTATGAGGAAGAGATCAAGAACATGAAGGAAAGGTTCATACATAGAGGGTACAGTGAAAAAGAGATACAAGAGTCATTAGTGGGTCTATCTGAGGCAAGGGAAGGAACAGGTAAGCCATACTTTTCAGATATGGATACCACCATAGATGGAGGAACTGTTAGTCAGAAACATATGAGAGTACAAGTATCCTACTTGAGTAACATTATATCTTTACAGGAAGTATATTAAAAAAAAACTTGAATATACTATGTGCTGATGATGATGCTAAAAGGCTGGTAGGCGAGACCCCAAGATTTGCTTTTAAGAATAAAAAATCTATAAAAAGATTATTATGTGGACCACAACCCATGGAAACAAGAATAGAAAATACAGTCAGATATGGAACCTTCCCCTGCAATAAATGTAATTACTGCACCTTCGTTGACACTGGAAGTAGATTTCTACATTCAGATCTAAAGAAGCAGTTTACCTTCAGAATATTAGCTAATTGTGACAGTATGAATATTATATATTTGGCACAACGCGAAGGCTGAGAGATCGAATGAGGGAGCATATTTATGATATCACCAGAGGAACAGAGACAAATGCCTTAGCCAGGCATGTGAGGGACCATGATGAGACACACAAATTTTTATTTTTAGTAATAGATAAAGTCTATACTGACAATAGAGGTGGAGATGTTAGGAATAGAGTAGAAACTAGGGAACTAGAATGGATTATAAGGCTACGAGCTAACATTGGGGTAGGCCTGAATGACAAAATCAATATTAAACCCATTCTTTTAAATAGAGATTTAAAGAAATAGTAGGTAGCACACCCCTCCCCCCTCAACCTTTTGTACTTTTTTATACTTTTATATATTTTTATACTTTTATATTGTATGTATTAAGTTGTATGATGTGATATGCTGTTTCTATTGTCAAGCTGTTTTTAATTTTAAACTTTTAAAATTTTTCACACTAGGTATAAAACTTTTTATACTAGGTATATGGTTTTAAGGATTAATTGGGTAATTGATTGCAATGATAAGCTTAGTATAAATGTGTTTTACTGTTCTTTGATTGTCTGATGAAGTGGCTGGTGCCACAAAAGTGCTCACCTCTTTTACTAATAAAGCTGTTATTCTACATAGTCGTGGCTGCTACCTCCTGCTTTGTTTTTTACTGTTCATTTCATTGTTTTTGGAGGTAACTCTTGCCAGCAACGTTTGGTTTTTACTGTGTATATATATATATATATATATATATATATATATATAATTTGTTTGGTTGAATCTCATTTCACTGAATTTCATTTCACCCCGACCACTTCACTGAAAACTCAAATTACTGAAAACTCATTTCACTAAATCTTATTTCACTGAACTACAGTTAGTATATATGGCACTGTGTAGAGTACTGTAAGGCAAGTAAAAGGTATATCCCCTTTTTCTCAATGTAGTGTGATCCTGGAGTTAGTATATATAGTTAAGGGGGGCACAGCCCCCCACATTGGAGGGTGTTGGGAGCATACCCCCCCCCACTTAGTTTGAGTACATATTGTCTACTGGAGAGAGTTAGTCATTGGTGTTGCAACTATTCATGTCTATTGTTTAAAATGTATTGTATTGAAGTTTTTGGTAAAGTACAATATAAAACCACTGCCATGCCCTCTAATGTGGGGGGCTGTGCCCTCCACACCCCCAACTATATATACTAATGCCAGGATTGCACTATAGTAGGGAAAAGGGCATATACCTTTTACTTGTCGTACAGTACTCAACACCGTGCCATATATACTAAGTTCAGTTCAGTTAAATGAGATTCACTGAAATTAGTTTTCAGTAATTTGTGTTTTTAGCGAAGTAGTCAGGGTGAAATGAAATTCAGTGAAATGAGATTCAATGAAACAAATTTTATATAGATATATATATATATATATATATATATATATATATATATATATATATATATATATATATATATATATAAAATATGCTGAATGGAGATACAAAGACAACAGCATCATGCCATAAGTCTATATATGTTTGATATGAAAATACTAGAGAAGGTATCAATTGAACAATTTACAGAAAGCAGAAAACCTCAAGATCTGTAGACAAGCCACAGACAGTATAGATCCTTTGTATATTGAGCCAGTAGTGAGAACGCATCTGTTAGGAAGCATCATTGAAGAAATATTGGTAACACTAACAGCACATACATTTAACAGTTTTGTTAAAAAACTAGAATTAAGAAATATCCATAATTTCAACATAACAGAGTACATATAGATAGTGCCAGAATCCATAAGTTTCTGTAGTTACACCACAGTGTTCAAGGAATTCCCAGGAAGAATTGTGGATGCTTTGTAAATCTGCCATTATATACTGTTCACATTCGCAATGCAAATCTATTTCTACAACTACATATAGTACTGAAATCAATTATTTAAAATAGCAACAGCTGTCTGCACACACTTCAATCCAGTAACTTCTAATAACTTCTGTTAAAGATCACATTTTGAGTAAAAATTAATTTAAACAGGTACCTTCAAAAATGACTAACTGGAACAGATGCAATACTCACCAAAACAGAAATGCTACCAATTGCCAATGTTCCTCTCACTCTGAATCACAGAATCAAAGTGCACCTAATATGCATCCACCTTTAAGTACCATTTGCACCATACATAATAAATGAGGCTTCAACAAAGATGGACAGGGAGCTACCAAACTAGAATACAGGTTCACCATTGCTATGACAACCTGCCATCAGAGGGATGTGCAGGAGCTTAGAAGGAGGGTTGCTGATGTGCAAAGCCATCCTATAAATCCCTACAGTAAGTGTGTCTTTCCTACATATACCTGAGCATTCCTGTAAAAATTAGAGATATAGCTGTGTCCCATATACGTCAGATAAATAGTTTTGTAGGCATTGAGGTGCTACTGTGACAATTAGCTCATGTGGGTAATTATGTAAACGTGGCTGTTCTTATAAGTGTGTCTTTGATTCCCATCCTGTTAATTTATTTAATAATGTTTTTAATCTCTATAATTATGACCTGTGTAGATGTACATATGTCTGACAACGGAACTCAGTGGTGTGGGGGGTGTAGCCACCCAACTAGTTTGGTTTTATACTGTCTAGTTTCTGTTGAGGGTAAGTAATTACTTTTTAATCAAACTAAGTGGGGGGGCCTGCACCCACCACACCCCCCAATGTGGGGGACGATGCCCCCCATACCCCACAACTATATATTCTAGCTCCAGGATCACACTACAGTGGGGAAAAGGACATATACACTGCTGCTACTATTTTTGATGAAATGAGTTTTTGGCAAAATGAGTTTTTGGCAATTTGGGCTTTCGGCGATTTGGTTTGGTGAAATGAAATTCGGCGAAATGAGTTTTCAGCGATCTGATAGGGATCCCTCACAACATATAGTAATATCATTTAATGCACCCACTGTCCTCGTACATCACTGATGCCTACAGAATGTAGGTAACTGATGACTGTGCACTTCATAGCTTCCACCATAGTACCACAGTTGTGACTACTACACCATTATACATTGGAATAAAAACTCATACATAATTTCTTTAATTCATTCCTCCTAATAAACTAAACAGTCACATTTATTTATGACAAAACGAAATGACTGCTTACATATATCTTACCAGTTATGTATTGATAGCTGTTATTTCTTTACAATAAAATGTCCAATAAGTATTTGTAGTTTCTGTATTCATCTGTTCTCCACAAGAATTTGAGTAAACATCTGCAGTACCAGTTAGCTAAAATATAAATCTTGCTGCTTCTTAGCTTAGCCTGTAAAGAAACAGGTCAGCATGTTTACATTTTGGCATGACGAGGGTTCCAATCCACACAGGGAAACATATCTGAAACTGTTATCTTTGTTTAATTCATCTATAGCATTTCATTGGTGAGGCATATTCCAATAATTGATATTAATGCTTATGTTCTGCATGGTTGCAAATAACTGAGTTAGTTATCAAATTCCTATGAATATACCCATAATTCATAATGCTCTGTTAACATCAGCTTTCTAACAACAGAATTTGTACAGCAATACCTATTTATTTATAAAAAACATGTTGTGGTTGTTAACTTGGGTTGTAAGGAAGTTCTAATCTAAATAGGGGAAACATATCTGAAACTGTTTTCTTGGATTAATTCACCCATGGCATTTATTTAGAGAAACATATTCCACTTATTGGTATTATCTTATATTTTGTGCATGGTTGCAAATAAGTTGACTATTCATCAAATTCCTACAAACGTATTCATAATCTGTAATGATCAGTTAACATCAACCTTTTAACAGCAGGGTCAGTAAAGCTTGCTACAGACTAGTATGCTTTTGTAAATAAAATAAAATTTAAATTTAAATTAAATTTTATTTATTTATTTAATTATTTGACATTGTTTACCAGGAAAGTCCGACTGGTCCAGAAAGTGTCCATTTTCAGTGGTGGCCTGGGGATAAAAGCTTCACAATCACACTATTTCAAAAATTAAGCACAGATATTTTCAATTACAGGGTATCATGTTACATTAAAAAACAGCAACTACAAATAGTTTAAATCACAAAGTATCATGTTACACTACAAAACATGTGAAAAAATGTTTTAATGAGAAAAACATAGAACATATGTTTCATAGTAGAGTGCAATGAAAAACAATAACATGAGTTGAGAGAATATGTCAGGAAAAATTCAATATTCACATTATTTGTTAGATTAGTATGTGGTAAATGACACCTGAGACAATTCTGGTAAGATATTTAAAGAGATACCAGAGATTACATGATTAGAGACAGCGAGATGAAATTGAGTGATGTCTTAGTATGAGAGGTACTCATATTATGGTTATAGAAGGAAGCAGGATGGAGAGAAGGGGATTATAAGAAGAGTGCAGGGTAGGGTGTCTTCAGGTAGCTTAGGTAAGTAGGGAGGAAAGAGAAAGAAGTAGAGGAAAGGTCTGCAGACATGAATTAAATAATAAATATGGTAAGGTAGTGGGGAAAATAAAAAGGAGTGGAGTAGGAGGCTGGAGAGGGTTGTGAAGTGTGATCTAGGTTGAAGGGGGTGAGTGCAGTATAGTAAGGGAGTTCAGCCAGAATGGGCACAAGAGCAGGTCCAAGATTTTGTAAGGTACTGTTTTAGGGAGCACTTAAAGGTGGGTAGGTTAGAAATAGTTCTGGTGGTTACAGGTAAGGAGTTCCATTTTTTTGTCTACTGAGTTGAGTATAGGCTTTGTCCAGGGGATTTATTCATTTTATTTAGGGTGAGAAGTTGTTTGTCTTCTGATCTGAGAGTATACATGTTGATTAAAGAGGTAAGAGCTGGGCAGGCTAATGTTTAATGTATTATTTTATGCATTGTTATAAGCTGAATGTACTAGAGGTGGAGGGGAGTTCCAGCCAGCTACGGGTATGCAGACCTTTACACTGATGGGTAAAGAAGGATGAATTAGTAACCAACTTGGCAATTTTCTTGTAGCAGCTTTCAATTTTGTTTTTTTGTTTTTTTTATGGGGGGTTGTAAATTAGTTAGAATTGGTGCTCCACAGAGTAGTGAGTCAGAAGGTAGGTTTTGGCTGGAGTAATGTTTGTGTGTGTGTTCAGAAAATGTTTTTGTGTAGCATGCCTAGTTTTTGATGGGTTTTCTTGATATTGCTTTGGATGTGGAGGTCAAATTTAAGATTATCATCTATTATGACTTCTAATAGTTTGGTATGGTGGACTAATTCAATTTCAGTGCTGTTTGCCAAAAATATTTTGAAAGATGCTTTGTTAAGGGTGTGAGTTTTTGGGGTAACGAGGAGGAATTTGATTTTTTTTTGGGGGGGGGGGGTTGAGTAGGAGTCATGCCATTGTAGTTTCAATGGAGATAGCTTGTTGAGTGATTTCTTGGAGGTGAATTAAGGAGCTTGAAAAACAGATGATGATAGAGTCATCTGCATATTGAATAAAGGTACCTTCACAAGAAGATTAAACTAGCTTATTGATAAAAATTTTGAATAGTAGAGGGCCAAGGATGGATCTTTGTGGGACTCCTGCCGAAGTTGGAAGGTGTGTGGAGATGGATCCTTGCCATTTTACAGCTTGTTGCCTGTTGGCACGGTAACTAGAGAACCATTGAACAGATAGAGATGCTAGACCCAGGGTGGAAAGTTGACTGAGGAGTTTACAGTGAAAGACCATGTCAAAGGCTTTTGATAGATCTAGAAATACTGCAGATGCAAGTTAATTAGAGTTATGAGCTTTATTGACAGTGTGTGTAAATTCCAGTAATCCAGTAGAGGTGTGGTGTTATGGCCAAAATCCATGTTGCGTATTGGTGATTAGCTTATTTTGTAAGAGATATGGAGAAATTGTTGATGAATGCATTTTTCAAGGATTTTAGAGAGTGGAGACAGGATGGCTATGGGATGGAAATTTCTAATGTCAGTGGAAGTACCTCTTTTGTGTAAAGGGGTAATGTGTGCCATTTTCCACATGTTAGGAACACAAGATTCTGTTATTAAAACTAAACTAATATCTTTTGGCTTTTCCCGGTTAGGGGTCGCCACAGCAGAACTCTCGTCCGCTAATGATTGGCAGTGAACTTTTATAGTGCCGAGGTGCCAGCCAGATGCCCAACCTTCAAAGAAGGCACACCCATTCGTGCACACACCTACCTGCATGTCTTTAAATGTCACTTGACCACAGATGCTGATTGGATATGCTACTGCATCTGCAGCTAGCTTTAGGTGTTCCAGGAAAAGGTTGTTGGCTGAGGAGGAACAAGGTTTTAGTTTATGTAAAAGCTTTTTTATGAGAGTTATAGAAACTGGTTAAAAGGTAAAGTGGGTGGAATTGTCTGCATGAGTATAGGAAAGTTTGCAGATGGGTGAGTTTTGTGAAGGAAATGTGGTAGGGTCTAAGGTAGGAGAAGCTGGCTGTGTGGAAGGGGGTGTGCTAGGTGAGTTTGAGGTTAAGTTGGCTATGCATTCCAAGAAGTATATATTGAAATAGGGTAGCTGTTTGAAGAGGGGGTGTCTGAGTATGGACTGGGTTCCTTTTTTGTACCAGGGCTGATGAGACAGGATATGGATGAGCAGTATTTTTGGGGGTTGTTTTTATAGCTATCTTGTAGATGACTACAATAAGACTTTGTATCTCTATTAACTTGTTTCTTGACTTGGTTTTGTAGCTGTCTTAATAGTTGTCAATTTTTGTCATTTTTATTCTTTTGTCAGTTAATCCATGCTTTGTCTCTGTCTTTCATAAGGAGTTTGCATTGGTTGGTGAGCCATGGAGTATAGCTATTTTAAATTCTTTGTGTACGCTGTGAGGCTCAAGTGTTAAGAATATTTAGAAATGCTGCACTGAAGTGTTCAACTGCATCATTTAAGGGAATCCTTTTTAGGATGGACAAGTTAATTGCCTTCAGAGACTCAGTGAAAGATTCCTTGGAGAATTTGGAGAGATTATGGGTAATTTTAAGCTTATGTTCGTTTGTTAGTTGTGCAATATTCCTGTGGATATAAACTGGCAGGTGACCACTTAGTGTATCGAGGTAAAATTAGATGGATTAGTAACCAGAATCCAATCCAGGATAGATTGTTTGGAGTTATTTTTGCCATGTGTTGTTGGTGTATTAATAATTTGAGTGAATCCAAAGAGGTTGATTCTGTTGATCACCAAATTTGTGGATAAAGAATGCCAGTCAATGTTTACATCACCCAGGAGGATAACTTCATTTGTGACTGTATCTGTTATCCAGTATAGTATGTTTTCAAGTAGTGGAATGTTCTGTCCTGGGGGATACATACATATATATATATATATATATATATATATATATATATATATATACACACACACACACACACACACACACAGAAGCAGAAGCAAATGCATATGTTCTCTTCTATCTATTCAATTTTAGGAATGAGATTAGAATTTCTGCTTTTCCAAAAGGTGTGTTTGTGCCTGTATAGAAAGTTAGTGTGAGCATTTTTGGAAAGATTATAGCTATTCCCCTTGCTTTTTAGTGTTTTCTATTAAGCCTAATAATATTATAACCAATGGGTAGTATTTCAGCATATTTTATTTCACGCTTTAGCCATGTCTCAGTTGTGGCTAGAATGTCTAGATTGTGTTGGGTCACCAAGGCATGAAAATCTGTGCATATGTTTCTAATGTTTACTGTGATTATTTTTAAACTTTTAGGGTATATTTTATGGTTTGGGGTGGATGTCCCCACACTGATGTATGCTGGAAAAAGAAGGTTTGTTTATTATGGCATTTTTATCAGAGATGGGTAGAAGCATTATCTTAACAGTGGGACTAACATGTTTTAGTATTTTGGGGTTACAACAGTGGAATGGAGTTATGGGAAATAAGCTTGAAGAGATTTTGAGTAGCTAGTGGGAAGATGGTTGATAGGCGAGGATGAAGTAATGGCTGAGGTGTGCCCATTTATTTCTACTACTGGAGTTGATGTTAGAAATGTTAAAAGTGCTACCAAGTTCTGCTTTATCATTAAATATTATATTCAGTTCAAGAACACCATCATCCCCATCTTTTGAGAGAGTGGAATGGGCAGACTGACAGATGAAATTCAGAACAGGGAAGATGTATGCATTTTCCTAGTGATGCGCACTTCACCAAGGAATGTCATGGTCCTCACATATACCTTACTGTTTCCATAATGTACAGCAACAGGTACGGTTCTGTTCACAGAAGCTGTATGCTACATAACACTGTCACACTGTCTAAGGAATGGATAAGCTCCATTACTGTTAATGTTTCTGAACACAGTGCTGACATGAATGAAGTTCAAACTTTGAAATCATAAGCCAGGATCCATATTAGTAGACCTCCCCCATCCAGCTAATATCATAAAACCAAGTCTTTTTAATGCAATCAAAACATGCATTTTCAGTCAAGATGAATTAGCCCAGCAAATAACTCTCAAGGTTAGAGATTAAATGTACATTTTAGTGCAGATTTGAATCTCATGTCCTCCAGTCTGTATTCAAAGATGTTAAAACCAGTATGTAACACTGAAAATTGTCTATGGAGATTATCCAGCATTCTTCATTAATAAATTGTCTAGAAACTGTTCAGAGCAATATATATCACTGTTATATGAGGAGCACAGACTTCATACTTTCTCTTTTATGTCTTCAGATGTTGAACATAAGACCACTACTGGAGCTCTGTGCATCGAGCAGATGCACAGGCTTGAGGAGCAGTGGACTGAGTGAGGTGTATTGATTACTTTTCTGTTTTATGAAATGCATCTGATCCTGTTTGCAGGCCTGTATTTTTCACAGTGACATGTATATTAATTAGAATGCAGGAATACCCATCATGCATCAGTAAGGTAAAATTGTAAGGTGAAATTGTCACACTATAGCTGTGCTTATAACTGTGATTTAAACCATAAATGTTGAATCATCATGTAGCATTAATCCATTGTTTCAGCACACAGTTTTTGAATTGTACTCCACAACCTAAATAACAGTTGGGTTGGTATATCTGTCACACATATGTCAATGTGGATGTTTATATGTAAGTCTGTGTTTTAATTGTTTGTAGTGCATGGTGTGATTTACTTGTATAGCCAAGTTTCCAGTGAGTGATCTGTTGTGTATCGCTTGATTATTAACATACTTGATGGGTGTCTGTTGTATCAGTGTCTGCACTCTTGTTTGCAAACTGTGTGGTACTCTCTTCAGTTCAACATTGGTACTGTTAAAACATAGTTGTAGCTTAGGTTTTCTGGCATTTATGGAAAAAGGTATTTCTTTGTACCAGTTCAGAATCAGCACACTATGCAGTTCAGCAATGGTATTGCATTTCTCTACATCACCTTAGGTGTTTTTGTTTAAATAGTTATAGTATAGGTTTACTTGATAGACATTTCTTTGCAGCAGTTCATAATCAGCAAAGCATTATCAGGATGCTTGCATTTTGCAGGCTACTGATTGGTGCTAGTTGTAGGTAAATAATGCATACAGTTGTACACATACAATACTGTTAGTACAACATATATTACAAGCTGTGCTGATTGCACAGATAAATTTGTTACTGTTGTTTTCATTATAATGATGTGTGTTCAGCCAATTATCATGCTGCTTGGCTTGGCTCAGATGTTTGTCATATGGCTTGCCTATTGTCCACAATATTGCCATAGGTTCATAGATTAGTACTAAGCTAATTGCCCTTGCAAGCCATTTTAAGCCTAGCCAATTATCCCTTGTGAGACTCAAACCCTGAACCTTGTGTTTTAAGGCAAACACTTTAACCATTAGGCCGCCATCCCCTCATATCACTTACTTCTCATTTTAACAATGACAGTTGATTGCTGCTTATACAAATCATTACATGCAGATAGTACAATTACTAGATTTGACCATTCATGCAGTTTTACAATGCTAATGACCCTGGTTAATGCCTCTAATTCTATACATGTTTTCACAAAAGACTATTGATGCCCTGTTTATAAATAGGACATTGAGGGCCAGCATTTATAAGGTAGCTCTGTCCATAATGGATGTATGTCAGCCCCTGTGTAAATTTTCATCATTGTCAAATTAAGTTCTGCTATGCTCTTCATGTGAATGTTCTGCATGATAGTCATTTGCCTTTCTTTTCTGTTATGTTTTGCAATTAATCTTGACAAAGCATAGGACCTGTGGATGTTCTCCTATCAAACTGTGACAAAGGGAGATAATGCCAGCACAGCTATCAGGAATTTTGTAAATAATTATATGTCATTTGTGAATATCAACATGATTTATATAAGATACATGTGTTACAAATGTATTAGAACTATATGTCATGTGTATATCAAACTGCTCATACAAAAGTGTGTGTTGAAAGGTTTACCTTTAGAAAGGTGATTCACACCTGGGCAAACAGCAATTGTTCGAAAAGCTGTTTGCAAAGACCGAACGAAAAAAGGTTTGAATGTGCAATGAGTGAATGCACAGTGACATTCACTCATTGCACGTTTGACATTGTGGGTCAGATTGCACTATAGTGGGGTTCATAAAATGGTCCCTTTCCCTACTATAGTGCAATCTCAGAGTTAGAGTATTAAAGGAGGGGGTGTGGGGGTGCAGGGGGGCTTGCCTCCTGCTTTACACTTCTTTTTTTTTTGTTTGACATTAATGTTCAAAAAACAGCGAATCCGCTTTTCGATTTACTGTTTTTTGAACATTAAGGACTATCACCGTTTTCACTTTCGTGGTTATGAGTCGCTCATATGAGCATTTGTACTACTATGATTCGACTTTATAAAGGTAAACCATGTTGAAAAGGTTTTTGCAAAGTGCTGCTTAAAATGTAACTACAGTGTGCCCTACTGAAAAAAAACAGAAATGTACATGCACTATTGTAGCTGTTTAAATGTATGTATTTTAACAGTGGAATCTGGAATACAGGAGGTTTACTTCAGAAAAATAGTTAAAATTAAATTACTTTATGGCTAGGCCATAAAAAGCTAGTATCTATCAGTTTTCAATGCAGCTAGAGAAGTTCTCTGTATTGTTTTAGAGTGAAATAACAACTAGTCTTGAAATGTGAAGGAATGTAATTGTTTTATGATTTCCAGCATCTGCTAAGGATCTGAGGTCTATGTATGTTTGCAGGTAGATGCTAAATACTGCTAGCTTCCAGCAGTGGGAGTTTCACCTGGGATAGAGTAAGATGACAAGAAATGATGTCATTCTGCAAGCTATCCCAGCAGTAATATTTGAGATATTAATTTGAGAACTCTCTTAATGAGACAGAGCATTATGCATTATGTATTGTACCTAACAACAACTAGAATATCCATTCACCACATCTGCCATGCTATAATAGTAAGTTTTTAGGGTATAGTAATTCTCTTAGATTCAGTTGGTGAACCGCAGTTTAGATAGTTTTCTTTATTTATTTGAGACTGTCTTGCAATGTTGTTTTAAATATTTCCTGTGATTTTGAACTCTGATGTCACTGTAAATAGTATTGCCTTCTTCATTTATTATTAAATATATTTAAACCTTTCATTTTGGCTGATCTTTGTAGAGATATTTAAGTTTTGAGAGTACTTGCATATTTATTTGGTGACACTGTATGGGCTACTCCTAATAGCCTTGCTTTTGGTTAAACTAGCATTTGTATTAATATTAATATTACACAGTAATACTGGGCACCCTTTGTTAAGGGCCTTAAAGTAGCTGATAAGGAGTAGGCTGGTGGCAGTGATAACTACAGTATAGTCTGGAAAAAGGGGACATAGCTAGTAAACATGTGCCGGCCTTTCCTAGGTGTGTGTGTGTGTGTGTGTGTGTGTGTGTGTGTGTGTGTGTGTGTGTGTGTGTGTGTGTGTGTGTGTGTGTGTAAATCAAACCTTAAAGAGTTTGTGTGCCAGCCACTTGGGCAGGGACATGAAGTACTGGTTGGACAAAGAGGGTGCTAGAGATCTTGGCTTGGCCACTCAGCTGATATCTTAACCCTATAGCTGTGCCAGTGGAGAGTTTTACTGGGGATCTGGAAAAAGAGGGAAAAAACAGCCCCAGACTGACTAAGGTCTCTGTGTGCTCTTAAGGGAAATTGCACTTGATGCAGAGAGCTGCATCTGGAAATACTGTGTGTGTACCTGATATCCTTCTCAGTGAATGTCCACCACTGTTGCCAGTGGTGAAGAATGAGACTCCTTAATTACTGGGCCAGTGGTGGAGTGTCAGACAGATGATGATGACAAGTGCAGGCCAGGCCACTGCCACACTCTTCCATGTATGATGGTGACGCTGATAATGAGGAAGCTGGACCCATCCCTGCTTGAGTCATCATTCCTGCAACCTGAATGAGACAACACCAGGCCCAGAATTTAGATGATTATGGGGAGGAGATCTGGGAAGTTCTGACCAATGTGTTCTGAACACAGATGAGGGACATGATGGGGACATTCTTTCATGATATGGCACAGGCTATGCATGATTCATTCAGGGAAATAGCTCATGAGGTCATTTGGGAGTTTCACCCCCATCAGCCTGTTCCCTCAGATATGTAAGTATTGTCTGTGTGCTCCACTTGTGTTATGCTTCCAACATGCTGATTGCCATATAATTGATTGGACTGTATATGAACTCTTGTGCATGCATATCATGTAGCTGTCATGCTTATGTATTATTGTTGTGTGACATTTACTTCTGTATCAATGTGTGCATGACACACATTAACACATTATACTGTCTTCCCATGTTCAGCTCTCTGTCCATTGTGGCAGTTAAACTGCAGCAAGTGCTGCAAGACATAGCCTGCAAACATGTGTTTTACTTAGGCAAATGGCAGACAGTATATGCTGCCCATAATGCATCACTAGCACTGTGGTATGGCTTGGAACTGTGTCTTGCCATATCATGTATGTGCACCAGAAGGACGTCATTCCCCATGTATTTTGGATGATAGTTGTCATGATTTTCCATTGGCATGATGTGGTGTGTGCCAGACTATAAGTATATATCTTCATAAATACATATAGCCGGTCTATATGCAGTCCTCCTTTACTGACTACATCAGACAGGAATGTAGCATTAATCTGTACACAGTGTTACAGTTAATTTATGCTTTAACAGTACATTATACCATGTTTGCTGTATCTTACATTTCCACATATATTACTTATTCACATAATTTCAAACCTTATGCGAATAGTTGTACACGTTAACTGATTGCACAAGTGTGTGCATATAGTTGGATCTATAGTGACACACAATTGTATCTTGACATGTGGGCATTCAGTGACTTACTGCTGATGTCCTGTACTGATGCTCACAGGAATGCCTTCTGCTCAGTAATGAAGAGGGTGGGTGACATACAGCTGAATTTGTTTATTCAACATTTGCATGTCAGTATATGTGCATGTGCTTGAAATTCTTAGCTTACTTACTGCTGCATATTGATGTCGCATGATTGCACATTACTGTGTATGTGTGATTTATACACAGCCAATTCTGTGGACAGCAGCAGTTATTCTGCCCATGTGACATATATTTTCCATTTGGTTAAATGTTTTGGGGTTTGGCTTCTACAACACCCTATGTGCTGTGCGCATGCATTTGCAGTGTGTCAACTTACCCCTTACTACTCTGATGTAGTTCCAGGTTGTCCAACTGCCTTCCACCTGCATATTTCTTTGTTATATTTTGCAGATGTGTTTGCCTTTGTTGCAATTATTGACCACTGCAAATATTAGTTTTGGCACGGTGAACACATGCCAAATGCATGGCCATTTTATGATGCAGGACATCAGCACACAAGCTACTGGCTACTGCTTGCAATATATCCTTGTTTTCATTATACTTCTGTGTTAACCAGTGTACTTTGTTGACATCCATGGTCACAATAGGTTATATTTATTAAGCTGCAGTGTTATATTTTAGTAAATATTCTTACATGTCATTGGTGTATGTTATGTGTATTGGCCTTGATTTCATGTAAATCCATTTGGCCACTGACAGTCACATATACACATCTATACCTGCTTCTTGCCTTTGACATGTCATATGTGTATAAGATATATGCATTCCATTATACATTTGTTTGGGTTGTGTATACCTACTTGTGTATGTAGCAGCCATTATTTTGCTTTTCTGCAGTATTTCTGCTTGCTGCTGTGCTTGGTTGTTTTCTTTCACATGCATGGTTGTACGTTCAGGTCTGTCCTATGCTGGAGTTTTCTAGCATTTTTAGATGTGCATTTGCTCATCTATGATGTTGCTTGGCATACACCTCCACAGCTGATTGTCTACTTGGTATGTGGTTATTTATTCAATTTGTACTGTGATCTTAATTTATTACCCACAACACACACCTACCATGGGTCATACATATCCAGGTATGACTGCCACACAATTTGAAACATGTCATAATGTGATAGTGCATAGGTAGATTTGTTTTTTCTGCATTTCATCATGGCTGGTATGCAACCCCACCCTCTTTGATACCTTTCCATTGCTCATGTTGTACAATGTTCCATTTGTGTAACTTACCTATCCTTCCTTTTTTCCCAACCTTTGTCTGTCCCATGTTGTGTTATTTGGTCTATGGTTATACCCGTTGTGATGTCCTTCTCCTGCTCTTTCCTCAATGTTTACCTTTCCTTCTATTAAAAAAAACAAAAAAAAACAAAAAACAAAAATGCGGGCTATTCCCACCAAGAAAAAAATTGCCCATGCCCTTCTGACTTTCCCTCAGATTTTCCAATTCGAGCATCCCTCTTGCGTGTCCCTCTTCTTCACCCATACCCCACATCTTCTTTTCTATCTTCCACTTTCCTTGGGTGTGTGCATTACTTGTGTTCCGTACACAAGTCCCAAACCCATTGTTAGCAAATATTAGCTGTTGCAATATGGCTCTGATTGCCCTTCACCTGATTTAATTTTTTATTAGAAATTTTATGGATTCTATAAGAATCTATAAGTGCAAGCAGGCATATTTTATTAGTAAGTAGTCTTACGGAGATATATGTAGTTTTCTCTGAGCTTACTGCAAAGGTTGCTGATGATATAATATAATAAACAGCATTGAAGCTTTGAAGCAAATATTTTTTGTTAGTGAATGGATTATGGAAATATCTGTAGTTGTCTGTAATATTTCTGGGCAAATTTGTAAAAAAAAAATATGTCCTAAGAATGCCATGCAGCTTGCATTGGGATAGTTGTCATTCTTTTCTTTTTATTGTATCATAAAAGAGTCAATTATATTCCACAGATGTCCTTAACCTTATTGGACAGATTATGTTATATATCTGTCTATATAACTATCAGGATGCTTGAATTGCAGTAAATCTATCCATAATTTTGTCAATGCACAACTTGGTGTGATACCCATTTCTCATTACTTACAGATTACCTACAGATTTGTTTAGTGTCCCATTGCTATTGCAATACTCCACTGTGCACTGAGCTGCTCTGAGTTTCTTGTGGTGCATTTATATATTACATGGCACAATTCCTTACTAAGTAAACATAACTTTATTCTGCCACAAAAGTTATGTTTACTTAGTGAGGAATTGTGCTATTTATTAACTCTCTATTCACAATAGTGTGAGGAGTGCTGGCTGCTGTGTTTGTGTATATTAATTTGTCTTTTTGCCATGCACCTGGCCTTACTTACTTGCATGAATTGTTGGAGATTTACTACATTTATATTTACAACATTATGAGGCAGGTAACCAAATGAAAACCACGGATATGTATAAATCCACACAGTAGTTTATTAATAATTAAGCTCTTTTGTCAGGAACTCTGACTTCGTCAGAATAGTTAATACATGAAGCACTAAGTATAAATACCCTCCCCAACACAAAATTAATTACATCATATCCTATAGAAATTAAGCATTAAAGAAGCAATGTTAATAAAATTAAACTTAAACACTTGTTGTACATTAAAATGGCTGACAACACATCAAACCATACCCTATAAAAAATCACATAAAATACATTGATTTAAGTTTCAGCAACACCATTATACTGACCCTCTCATTAAGGCCAGGTCTTACACTAGCATTAAGTTTGATTTGCCACTTTAATTCCAAAAATTCTAGATAATCTTACACTGGACCCCCCCCCCCCCCCCGGGACCCTACGTCAACATGATCAATAGCACAGAACCTTAATTTATGTGTCGGGAACAACTCAATATGGTTAAACAAAGCATTCCTATTATTTTTCTGTTTGATGTCATATAAGTGTTTGTATACCCTTTGTTTGAGAGCCCTTTTGGTTTTTCCCACATAAAATCCATCATAGGAGTCGCACTTGGCAACATAAACCACTCCTTTTGAAAAACAATAATATTTCTTCTTTGGGTATATAACCCCGAAGTTCTTGATGAAAATGTTCTCACTGTCCAGAATAAGGGGACACTGTGTACACCTACCACATTTGAAACAACCACCACCTCTATGTAATTTCCTAATTCTTTCTAACAAACTCTTAAAACACGTCTTTCTTGTACACTCCTACCAGTTTACCTCACCATCCAATGTAAAAATCATCCAAAATTTCTCTATGATATTTCTAATATCATAGAAATTAAGCGTAAAGGGGATGGTAAGGGCCCTTGAAAACTGTCCTGTTTGTCATCACTAGAGCTTGTACCAGTCTCAAATAAATTAGAAAATAGTTTGAGTATTGCACCTGTTTGTCTTTTAAGTTTAACCTCATTTTCTATTCTGTTGACAAATTCCAGAGGGTACCCTCTTCTTGTTAACAT
The DNA here is from genome assembly GCF_019279795.1 of Protopterus annectens. Lineage (NCBI taxonomy): Eukaryota > Metazoa > Chordata > Ceratodontiformes > Protopteridae > Protopterus > Protopterus annectens. The sequence continues at coordinate 1,616,402,059 of NC_056743.1, read as the reverse complement.
CCCTTTCAATGTCTCACATTCCCTGTGAAAATCATCATCCTCGGAGGTCATTCTGGCAACCCTGACATATTGCCCCTTGACCAGTGCCTTCTTCTGATGTTAATGCAACTTTGGTTGTACATTTGATATAAATATATACTGTGTGTGTGTGTGTGTGTGTGTGTGTGTGTGTGTGTGTGTGTGTGTGTGTGTGTGTGTGTATAATGTATATTGTTATATATATATATATATATATATATATATATATATATATATATATATATATATACACATATATTTGTGGGTGGGACTCATAGCAGCATGGAGAGAAAGGTGTATCTCAGATGACTGGAGTAAAAGCATTCTGGTGCACAAGAACAAAGAGGATATTCATAACTGTGAACAGCATAGATGCATCAGACGTCTATCAGACTGCATGAAAGTTCTGGAGATGGTGATTGATAAATGCATACACACAGCAGTAGAAAGTAAAATGGGAGATAAGCAGTTCAAATTTATTTCAGGATGCAGTAGAACAGACCCAATGTTTGCAGTGAAATAGATAGTTGAAGAAGCCAGAGATGAAGAAAGAGTCCAACTAGGCATTTCTTCACTTGGAGGAGGCATATGACAAAGTCCCAAGAAAGCTGATGTGGCCAGTCCTGTGATGGTTTAAAGTCCCAGAGACATTGATAGTATTCATGCAGACTATGTACACAGACCTAATGACACACATACAAACAGTGTTGGACAAACAGAAAGGTTACCAGTGAGAGTGTGTGTGCATTAGGGTTCAGCTCCGAGCCCACTGCTCTTCATACTGGTGATGGACTACATTAGCAAGCAGGTCAGAAGGAACAGATAACCAAAGTTGCTGTGTGCAGATGATGTGTCATTACAGGCAGACTCTGAGCAAGAACTACAGCAAAGGATAGGAGAATGGAATGCAAAACTGAAGTCACATGGGATGAAACAGAGTACTGATAAAGTCAGCAAATGGAGGAAATCTGAAGAAGCTGAGAACTGAGACTGAAGGTAAGAGCAGGTTAATCGCTTCAAGTATCTGGGAGGGGTGGGTGAGGAGAAGGGAATTCTGAATGAAGAGGTCAAAGCTAGAATCAAGGGGTTGCAGGAAAATGGCACAGAATGTTAGGGGGAGTATGTGACAGAAGAATGCCAAAGAAGCTGAGAAGTATGCTGAATAAAATAGTGCTGCAACACTGTATGGTATACAAAGCTTGACAATAAGCTAGAGGTGATGAAAATGTGGAAGTTGGAGGAGACTTTCTTGCAATCTTTTCTGTTGTAAAAGAAGAGACAGTACTATTGAGCGATGCTTTGTTACATGGATATCAACCACGTGGCTAATTTTTTGAAGGAATTATTTTGAAATTGACGTCTTTGTAGAGGAAGACTACTACCACTACTACCAGAAGACTATAAATACAACAGATAGGTGATGGGTATTACAGCCGTTCTACCCCCCGGGTACTCCCTCTGTGCTTAGGTTTAAAGCTTGAAGCTTAAACCGCGACCAACAGAAAGTAAGATCACCTCCAAAAACTGTCTGAAGAACCTGTTCTGTCCTACGCACCCTACTGTGCTCTTACACCTTCACTCAGTGAATCCTCAGTCCATTCTACCCCCGGGTACTCCCTCTGTGCTTAGGTTTAAAGCTTGAAGCTTAAACCGCGACCAACAGAAAGGAAGATCACCTGCAAAAACTGTCTGAAGAACCTGTTCTGTCCTATGCACCCTACTGTACGCTTACCCCTTCACTCAGTGAATGCTCAGTCCATTCTACCCCTGAGTGCTCCCTCTGTGCTTAGGTTTAAAGCTTGAAGTTTAAACCATGACCAACAGAAAGGAAGATCACCTTCAAAAGCTGTCTGAAGAACCTGTTCTTTCCTACGCACCCTACTGTGCACTTAACCCTTCACTCAGTAAATGCTCAGTCCGTTCTACCCCCAGGTACTCCCTCTGTGCTTAGGTTTAAAGCTTGAAGCTTAAACCGTGACCAACAGAAAGGAAGATCACCTCCAAAAACTGTCTGAATAACCTGTTCTGTCCTATGCACAATACTGTGCACTTACCCCTTCACTCAGTGAATGCTCAGTCCGTTCTACCCCCGGGTACTCCCTCTGTGCTTAGGTTCAAAGCTTGAAGCTTAAACCCTGACCAACAGAAAGGAAGATCACCTGCAGAAAATGTCTGAAGAATCAGTTCTGTCCTACGCACCCTACTGTGTGCTTACCCCTTCACTCCGTGAATGCTCTGTCCATTCTACCCCCGGGGTACTCCCTCTGTGCTTAGGTTTAAAGCTTGAAGCTTAAACTGTGACCAACAGAAAGGAAGATCACCTCCAAAAACTGTCTGAAGAACCTGTTCTGTCCTACGCACCCTACTGTTCACTTACCCCTTCACTCAGTGAATGCTCAGTGTATGCTGCCTATTTTTACCTAAGTACATAACTATGTATTATTTTTTCTGCTTTTTTACCCTGTGAGTCTGACTCTCTTGCCTACAGCATGCTTGCAGCCGACCGCAGCCTGCCTCTCTCCCTCTGCCCTTCAGATATTTATTTTATCCACCAAACACTAGTCTGTATGATCCCTATTACAGCCATTTATGCTGTCTCCACTAGGTGGCATCACATACCCATGAATTAGGCCTTACCAAAAGTATCTCTCTCCCTGGGTTTTACTTTAGGAATAAACCCATTTTCACTCTTTCTTATCTCATGCTGTATCTTCCTCTCATTTTTCTATTGCTCATGTTGCCTTACCACTTTTTGCTTTAAGATATGCTCTTTCTGCCCTACCCCATACAGTAGCTGCTGTCTTTTTTGATTACTGATTGTTTTTCCTCTCTAGCCTTTCATTTTCTGGGTCTGCCTACTCCGTTTGCCCTGTGGGCTCATTCTGCTCTCCTACCCTACCCCCAAATCTCACCCACCCCCAGTGCAACTACATTTATACCTCTTTGACCACACCCCTTACCTTCTAGCCCTATCCCCTATCCCATCTCATTATCCTATTTCATACTTATCACATATCGTTTACTTACCTTCATTAACTAACTCTTTCATTATATAAAGCCTACATCCTCACCCTCTCCCATCCTATACCCTACCTCTTTACATTTGTTTCATCTCTACTCCTGATCATCTGCACTTTATCTCTATCTTATACTTTACAATGGCCATTATTCCTTTGTCCAAACACACAAGGATACTACTCCTTTTCCTATTCTTACTTTTCTATCTGTATCCTATAAACTTACAGCCTATGAACATCCGTGCATTTCTGAACTTCACCACCCCTCACAGCATACTTTACTAATAACACAGCCGTCTTCCTTTAACCATATAAACTTAACTTCAATATCCTCCTACTTGCTTCCTAAGTATCACAGACTTGCTCATATAGCGTAATTCCCATCCAGAAAATCTTTATACATCTTCTCCAAACCAGAAAATCTTTATACATCTTCTCCAAACCTTTAAAGATTACAGTCCAACCTCATCTATACCTCCTAGTAGCTAGTGATATTCACCCCAACCCTGGCCCTAACAGTTTAGATAACACTAACCTCCTCACCTCAATTCCCTCCACCTCTTACAACCAAGCAAGACCCTTAAACTCTCTCCTCTCATCTGAATATATGCAGCATAAATAATAAAATAGCCTACCTTCATGCACTTCTAGATGTGCATTCTTTTGACATCCTATGCCTTACAGAAACTTGGCTAAAACCAACAACCCAGGATAATGAAATTACCCCACCTGGATATAATATTTTGAGAATAGATTGCTCAACCAGAAAGGGTGGGGGTGTAGCCATCCTATTCAAATCAGAGCTGCAAGTTACTTCTTTTGATATGCAGCTTCCTACAAGTAGTAATGCTGAAACCCTTACAACAAAATTACAAATCAATACATTTAAAGCTATTTATTTAATATGCTCCTACCTTCCTCCTGGAAATAATATCAATACCCTAGAAAACATCCTTAGCTGGCTCTCTACCTACTTACCCCAAGAAACCATAGTACTGGGTGACTTTAATATTGACTGGACTACCTGTATCTCACCTAACCCAACAACCCATATAAACCTATATGGCTTTTCCCAAATAATTACTTCCCCTACTAGAATCCATAAATCTAATAACAAAGAAAGCACCTTAGACTGGATCCTTGTTAACAACCATCCCTTGTCTTACAAAGCAGGCATCCTTCGAGATGACATTAGTGACCACTCTCTAACCTTTGTATGAGACAAAAGATCAACATTCCTAACTCTAACTTATTTAGAACTACTCGGTTTAACAAAAATTTTAACCAAGAAAGCTTCCAAACCGAACTTAAGGCATGTGACGTCACCTCTGAAATACCTACCACTAGAGGAAGCAATGTTATATTTCAAAACTAAATTCCTACAAATCTTAGACTATCATGCCCCTGTTCGATCCATCAGAAACAACAGAGAAACTGCTCCATGGCTTACAAATGAAACCAGACAAAAAAATCATATTTAGAAATAAAAGTTGGGCCAAATGGAGAACTACTAAAAATCCAATAGACCACCTATATTTTAAGCAACTGAGGAACTCTACTAAAACTTCTGTACTCCTTGACAAGAAAAACTTCTACTTTCAACTCCAACAAACCCACCAGCACAAACCACAAAAATTTTGGTCAGGCATAAATAAGCTCTTACATCCGGGCCACTCCAAAACACCAACCCCAACAGGCTCGACCCATGACAATCCTAAACTTCTTGCTAATGCCTTCAATACCTTCTTTACTGATGCAATCCAATCTCTAACCAATTCTTTACCCCCTGTTACCACTAACCTGTCACCCACTTTAACTAACTTGTCTCCCTCATTTCATCTACAACCTGTGCCTGCATGTCTTATCTGCACCTTCTCCAAAGACTTAAACCAGGCACCCCTTCAGCTGACCTCCTGCCAGATGAATATCTACAGAAATCAGCTAAAGCCATAGCCTATCCCAGCTCCATACTTATAAACAGAACAATCACTGAAGGAACTATCCCAACTATCTGGAAAATCTCCCATATCATTCCTCTTCATCAGGTTGGTGACTCTAATGAACTCTCTAACGTTTGCCCTATAGCTCTACTCTCTCCACTAGCAAAGATAATGGAGAAGTGTATTCATCGACAACTAATTGACCACCTTCTCCATAACAATTTACTTGCCACCTGTCAACGTGGCTTTAGACCATTCTACAGCACAACTTCTGCCCTTCTATCCTTTTCTGATTGTATCAACAAAAATTGTAATAACAACTCCCTATCATCGGTACTCTTTATTGACCTCTCAAAAGCCTTTGATATGGTTAACCATCACCTTCTTTTGGATATACTTAAATCTCTCTCACTTGATATACAGGCACTACACTGGATTTAGAAAACAGGCAACAAGCTGTGCTCTGGGAAAAAGGAACTCTCTACACACCTCCCTGTTTCCCTTGGTGTACCTCAAGGCTGTATCTTAGGCCCTCTCCTGTTCTCCATTTTTATTAACTATCTAAATTTTACAATTCCTCAAGCCACCTGCATAAAATATGCAGATGACTCTACACTAATTTGCTCTGCTACTTCCTTACCCAAACTCCAATCACTTACCCAGAATGTATTCAATAAAGTTGAAAATTGGTTCCTACAACGCTGCCTTCTCCTGAACACCAAAAAAAAAAAAAAAATTATTACTCTTCAATCCTACAATAAAGTCCTCTCAATTAGACCTTACAGTGACATCCAAAAATGGTACTGTAATATCTTCAGAATCTACCACCAAACTCCTATGTGTGACAATAAACCATAACCTTACCTTTGACTTACACATCAATACCACCATAAAATCAGTTAATAGAAAGCTAGGCACCCTTTACAGAATTAAACCCTACCTTACCCCCACTGCCAGAACTACTATTGCCCACACCCATCTCATCTCCACAATACTCTATGCCTCTCCCATTTATACCAATCTTTCAAAAAGCAGTCTTAACAAACTGGCACTCACCTATAACAACATAACTAGATTTGCCACAAACTCCCCATTCAGAACCCACCATTGTCAGAATCTAAAACAACTTGGATGGCTTGAACTCCAAAATCAACTATTATTTCAACAACTTACTATCACACACAAGATCTTATATCATCCTACTAATACTCCAATATTAACTAGTCTTATCACCCCCTACAAAAATCTTTCAACCCTTTGCTCAGCCAATAGGTTACTAGTAACTATAGATAAATCCAAAAACAAAGCTGGGGACACACTGTTCTCAAACACTGTAGGGAAAGCTTAGAACCTGCTCCCCAGGGAACTCTCATCTCTCTCTCTTCTACATCTCTATTCAAAAAGCAACTTAAAGAATATCTTCTAACTCACTGGCTATGCCCTTGTATAAATCCTGGCTAAAACTCTCCTCCTTCATTTTTTTATGCCTTGATTTTCTTAATACTCTCATCTTATATCCTACCAACCGCTGTGAATATGTGATTTTTAGTTTACTAAAGTTACTACTAACACTGCATTTCCTTAATCTGCTATTGAACTTAATACTCACTTAGCATATGCTCTTCTTGAGAAACAGAACTCTACCTTAGTTTAACCTGCCACAGAGCTTAAACTTGCTTAGCAAGCTCTACCCTAGCTTCTTTAAAGAATTATTGTTTGTACACAGTTGTAAACCATATTAGTACTATGATGTTATGTAACAATCTTGTTGTTCTACTTGTAATTATGTACTGTGACTTTAACTGTAGTGGAACTTTTCTCCCCAGGTCTCTACTGAAAATGGACATGTGCCCATCTAGACTAGCCCGGTCAACAAATATAAAATAAATAAAAAAAAAATAAAAATGAAAATGAAGTGCCTGAGATGGATGGTCGAATGCACATTTGGGATAGATGAAGAAATGAGGACATCAGAGAAGAATCCTAGTAGCTGCAAATGCAGAGAAGGTCAAAGAGAACAGATTATGGTGGTTCAGGCACATGCGTAGAAAAGCAGAAGACAAATTGTTGAAGAGGATTTGGAATAGACAGGAAGAAGGTAAGAGAAACTAAGGGCATCCAGCAAAGAGATGGCTGGAGTGTGTGAGAGAAGTCCAGCGATAACCATGGGGGGTGCAGGGGGGGCTTGCCCCACTGCAAAACATTGGTTTTGCATATGGTTATATTTTGTCAATGGTTTTGTATGTGGCTAGATTTTGATAGATTTTGTTGATGGTTATTTAAGTCATTAGATTTTGATAGATTTTTCAATGTTTTTACAGGGGGATCCCCTTTACCTCACATATCCCTTGCTAATTATATATATCAACTCTAAGATCGCACAACAGTGGGGAAAGGGCATAAACCCTTCCCAAGTATAACTTCAATTTTGTCATTATTTTGTGTTTAGATGTTTTGTAGTTTAGACATTTTTGCAGTTTTGATTTAGTTTAAATATTGTGTCTATCTAGTTTAGATCATGTGTTGTACTCCCGTGTGTGTGTGTGTGTGTGTGTGTGTGTGTGTGTGTGTGTGTGTGTGTGTGTGTGTGTGTGTGTGTGTGTATATATATATATATATATATATATATATATATATATATATATAGAGAGAGAGAGAGAGAGAGAGAGAGTTTATATATGTAAGTGTATTAGACAGATGTATATAGATATAACTATTTATATATATATGTATATGTCTACTTCTAATAATCGAAAGCCAGCTCACCTGAAGATAACTTCACTGAGATGAGAATACCAAACTGTTACTTTACCAAATAATCACACTACTGAAGTTTTTAACAGGGTAAGTATACACTTGGCCAACATGGGGAAATTTGCCCTCTTCCCCACTATAGTGCAATCCCAGAGTTGGTATATTTTGTTGGGGGGGTGTAGCCCCCCCCCCAACCTGGGTGGGTTTGACATATCGCAGTGTCTTTCCTTGTTCCATGCATTGATATTGATAAATAACTATTTGAAAACAATGACTGTTGATTAGGTAGGTTTTAATTATACCATTAGATTACTGATATGCTATCATACTCAGGGTATAGACACTTATAAACTTAATGAGTTTTTACAATACTTGGAATATATTTTAAATTTTAAAACATTATTACTCTTGAATGATTTCAACTACCCAAATATAGATTAGCAGAACTTAAGTTCAAATAACTGTAATCCACAGCAGTTTCTTGGTGTACTGCTGTTTGATGGGCTAACTTAGTTGAAGGAAATGCCATTAATAATGAAATTATTAGATCTACTTGTAATACTTGTAACAAACCATATAGATCTAGTAAGCAGTATTGCAGCTTTATACCTTTAGGAAATTATAACCATAAATCAATATGTTTTGATTTAATAACAAAGAAAAACACTTTCAAAACATTATAGTGTTACAGTAAAAATGGTTATAATAAAACTAAAGAAGAAATGACTAAGGTGAATTGAAATGAGTTAATAAATTCAAATGTCATTGACTATGGCTAAACTATTCTAGAGGGCCTACTGTAAAAAGTCACAGAATTAACTCTGCTGGAAATAAATGTAAGGTAAATAACCTTCCTTATTAGTGGGATAAAATTATTTGTCTTTTTTGACTGGGATAGTCCAACTGGGCAAAGCCCATTTTCAGTTGTGGCCCAGGGAGAAAATTACAGTTCTACATATTGTATGTACATGTACAATTTACAATGATATATACACATGTATAATTTATAAATTCATATTATACACACACTGATGGACCTCACTGATGACAACACTCTAAGTTCGTCATAGAATTTGTCCTTGATTTCCTGGATAGAAGTTACAGCAGTCTCTCATTTCCCATATTCGGTGGTATGACTGAGCCAGTAAGGCTGCTTCTGACTGAGAAACGAACACCGTGTTTCCTGGTCTTTTCTGGAAGCTTCCCATGCCAGAAAAATAAAGTCTTTCTCCCTGAGACATCCATTGGACAGCAGCCTTGTTCCTGGAAAGCCACAATGTCCATCTGCAATCTGCCCAACTTGTTGTAATGACTGCTGTCTTCCCAGCATTACTGATGTTTGGTAAATCTTCCATAAGGCCTGGAGTCAGTCTCCTTATGTTCCATATGCCTAGCCTAAAGACTGGTTTATTTTGCTGCTTTTTTGTTTTTCCATATTTATGGTTAACAATCCATCTATTGGGAATTCTCTAAGCCCACACACTCAGTGGAGGAAGTGGACCATAGTAAAACAGCACCTATTTGGCTGGGAGCTACCCAGCTTAAGGCAGGTAGTAGCTGCCCAATGAGATCAAAGGATTTCTCCCACCATTGGAAGCAGTCCAAGCAGTCCCTGGCACCTCATTCTATCCTAATTGACTGTATTGGCTTATTACCAGTAACTGCTTCTTCCTGTGTTTTATCACCACTCACAGAGTGAAGGTGGAGTGTCCTTTCCAGGGCCAGGCTTGGGCAAGTGAATCTGAGTAATCTGCTGATGGCCAACATCAGGTTCCCCCTGTCCATGTCACTGATGTAATCCAAGGAGAAAATCAAGACAAGTACAACTTGGCCCCAGTGGCATCACAGGAGCTGTCAGAGTGAGGTGGAGTACAACCTCAAATCACCTTAGGGGAACCATCTCCAGATTTTTTTCTTGGGTTTTACTCCCAAAGCCTTTGCCATGACTAGGTACTGTTGCAAAGTAGTGGGGGGGTTTTAAATCAGAGTTTACCTTCTCCTAGGTGGGTTGCCTTCCCAGGTTGATAAGCCCCACCTGCCCAAAGCAGCAGCTTTTAAGAAGCCAGTCACCCACCTTTGCCTCTTCTTCTGTCAGTACAAACTGTTTCACTGGACATAGAAACTAAGCCACATATGAAGATCAGGCACTAGACTTGACTTCTCAGAGGCTATTAAAGACACATGCCATGGGAAATGTTATAGACAATGGAAGCTTCTTCCCACTACCACCCACAGCTATAATAACCTTTGAAACCATCAGTGAAGCCCAATGACCCATTATTCATTCTTGGTGATTTTAATGCCACAATTGGCAATGTTCATCACAGCTGACCATCTTGTCTGGGACAGTTCGAAAAGTTGAATGAAAATAAACAGCATCTCCTTGGACTTTGTTCCCAATATGATTTCTGCATAACCAACACCTTCTTCAATGTCAAACCCCAGCACAAAGTTTCATGACAGCACCCAAGATCGAAATATTTGCACCAACTTGACTTTGTCCTCACCAAATGAAGCAGTTACCACAGTGCAGGCTATTATACCAACCACTTGCTCATGTGAAGTAAACTGAACATCCAAACATGAAAGTTCTTTTTCTCTAAAAATGAAGGGAGGCCACACATTGACATAGGCAAGACTGGTGACCCTTCAAATGTATGCAAGTTTGTTCAAGCACTTGAAGAGGCTTTGGCCTGCCTGGATGACACTGACACTGACACCAACAAGAGATGGGAAAAACTATGGGATGCTGTCTATAACACTGCACTATCTATTTTTGGGAAGAAGGCAGTTAAGTGTGCTGATTGGTTTGAAGCCCACACTGAAGTAATGACACCCTTGATTGAGAAGAGACAGGCACTGGCTGCCTACAGGGCCTCACCCATTGAGAACTTGCAGGCACTCCAGTGTGCTCAGAGTGAAGTGCAGCAGGTAGTTCTGCTGTGTGCAAATGATTATTGGCTCCAACTTTCCTTCTAGATTTAGCAAGCCATGACACTAGTAACCTGCCAGGAGTGTACAATGGGATCAAGCAAGCCATTGGCCCATCACAAATGCAGATCGCCCAACTTAAGTCAGCCACAGGTGAGGACTTGAAGGACAGAACTAAGCAGATGGAACACTTGGTGGATCGCTACTCATAGCTGTATGCCAGAGTTAATAGTTATGGAGAGAGTCCTGCATGCCATCGAACCTCAGCCAACTATGACTGAACTCAATGCTGAGCCCACCTTGGAGGAACTCAGTGATGCACTAAAATCACTCTCTTCAGGACAAGCTCCCATGAAGAATGCATGGTATTCTCTCAGAGATCCTTAAATGTGCCAGCGGTACCCTAATCTCAGAGCTGCATGTCATACTTTACCAATGCTCATGAGAAGGTTGTGTACCACAAGATATTATGGATGCTAACATAGTTATTACCTGTAAGAGTAATGGTAACAAAAGTGATTCTAACAACTATCATGGCATCTCCCTTGTCTGCACCATGGGGAAACTTTTTGCACATGTTGCCCTGAAGAGGCTCCACATTCTTGCAGAGAGAATTTACCCCGAGTTTGAGATGTGGGTTCAGAGCTGGCTGGACTACCATAGACATGGTCTTCTCTGTTAAGCAACTACTAGAAACGTGTAGGAAGCGGCGCAAACCTCTGTATATTGCCTTCATTGATCTGACCAAGGAATTCAACTTCATCAGTCTGAAAGATGTTTGTGATTCTGGCAAAGATCATCTGCCCTCCAATACTGCTTAGCATTACCTGGACCTTCCATAAAGGTATGAAGGGGACCATCATGTACAACAGATCCACATCCGAAACTTTTGAGATTATCAGTGGAGTAAAGTAGGGGTGTGTACTGGCTCCAACATGTTTTAGTATCTTCTTTTCAGTTATGTTAAAATTTGCTTTTGGAAGTGCTGTAGAGGGTTTCTTTCTTGAACCAGAATGGAAGGCAACCTCTTCAAACTGTCAAGACTTAGATCAAAGACCAGGGTACTTAGGAAGTATCTAAGCAAGTTCCTGTTTGCTGATGATGCAGCTATCGTGGCTCACACTCAGCAGAACTTCAGTCACTTATGACTCACTTTGCAGACGCATGTGTAGAATTTGGCCTTATGATCAGTTTAAAGAAGACCCAGGTGATGGGCCAAAATGTGGGCAATGAGGCATCAATCATAGCGAGTGACAATGAGCTGGAGGTTGTCCATGAGTTTGTGTACTTAGGCTGTATAATCTCTGACAACTTGTTGCTTGATAGTGAGATCCACAAGCACATTGCAAAATCAGCCACAATGTTTTTTAGGCTGACAAAGAGAGTGTGAGCTAATAATAAGCTCACTGTGCACACCAAGGTGCAAGCTTACACAGCCTGTGTTTGTACGAGCTAATAATAAGCTCACTGTGCACACCAAGGTGCAAGCTTACACAGCCTGTGTTTGTACGAGCTAATAATAAGCTCACTGTGCACACCAAGGTGCAAGCTTGCACAGCCTGTTTTTGTATGATCTAATAATAAGCTCACTGTGCACACCAAGGTGCAAGCTTACACAGCCTGTGTTTGTACGAGCTAATAATAAGCTCACTGTGCACACCAAGGTGCAAGCTTACACAGCCTGTTTTTTCAGCACATTACTGTATGCCAGTGAAACATGGACTCTGTGCTAAAAACAGGAGCAGCAGCTCAATGTATTCCATATGCGCTGCCTTAGGAACATAATTGGTAACTTTTAGCAGGACAAGATTCCCAACAGCACACTGCTTGAGAGGACTGGCACCACCTCAGTGTTCATCTTCCTGAAGCAAAGACGTATGTGTTGATTGGGTCATGTCTCATGCATGATGGATGGCTGAATAATGAAAGACCTCCTTTTCGGAGAGCTGAAGTCTGGAAAGAGACTAAAAGGGTGACCCAAATTGTGCTACAAAGATATATGCAAGCATGACCTCAGTGCTCTCTCCATCAGCATGAATACCTGGTATTCTCTCGCCTCAGACAAGATTACCTGGAAATGGGAAGTAAAGGAAACTCTCAGTATGTATGAAACCACCTTGGCAAGGAGAGCAGAACATAAGACAGCCCTCAAGAAGATCCGTGCCCATAATACCAGACCAACATCTGTCTACTGCTGATCAGAGTGTGGAAAGGACTGCCACTTCTGGACCAGATTGCACAGTCACAGAAAACTCTGCTCAAATCAATCCAGTAGAGGTGCAAACCCATGATCCTTTGGGATCGAAGGATGCCTACGATAGGATTATATACACAAGTACAATTTACAATGGCATGTTATATGCATATGTACAATTTACAATGGTGTACTATATTATATATACATATACAATTTACAATTATATATTATATACACGTATCCCATGTATACATAGCTCCCCAGGCTAGCGAAAGCAGATAAGGTACACATATTATACCTAGAGTACTTGATAATAGTTTTCAATCTTACTCACAAACACTGGCTAATCTACAATGTATGTACTGTACCTCTGTACTATGTATGTATTCTACCTATGTTCCAAATTTCAGCTGTGCACCACAAATCTATTAATTACTTTTATTTTTAAATTAATATTTTTTGTTTGTTCTCTCCACTGTAACTGTTGATGTGCTGCATACCACTGTAAAAACATGTCTTTTGTAATTTGTATGTATACTGATCATGTCTAAATAACTAAATGTATCTGTAATTTTTCTATGTGGAACTTTTCTCCCCTGTCCTCTGCTGAAAAAGGGCCTTTTCGGCTCAGTCAGACACCCCCGGTTAACAAATGTAAAATAAATAAATAAATGTACAATTTACAGTGATGTACTCTATATAGCTATATATATATATATATATATATATATATATATATATATATATATATATATATATATATATATATATATATATATGTGTGTGTACAGTTTACAATGGCATATTATATGCACATATACAATTTACATTGGCATATTATATACACAGGACAATTTACAATGGTATACTACATGTAAAATTTACAATGACAAATTTAGTTGTCACCTTTGTCTATTACATTACTACATGTAGAAATTTACAGGTGGTTAAGCATTGTGTCATTAGTAACATTTGTGTATTTGCTAGTCATGCTACAGAATTATTTTAAGGTATTAACTTTTATAGCATTTGGTGTTTCTAGGTAAGTATTGCAAGGAGTGACAGACATTTTGAGAGTATAGCTAGAGGCTAGAGTGTGGTAGAGGAGATGAGAACTTAAAAAAAACTTAGTGAAGTGAGAAAATGGAGAGAGAAAGAGGCGTGTATGACTGGAAAGGGAGTAGGCGAAGATGAGTAAGACAGATGGAGAGATGGAGAAAACGCTGGGATACTGGAGAGTTAGCCTGGTGCTGAGCATGAGCATGACCAGGGTTTAGTCAGATGTACTATGAGTAGGCATTTAAAGTGTGGTAGTTTGTCAGTGAGCTTTGTGTGCTCTGGGATGATGTTCCATATTTCTGTCACATAGCGGGAGTAAAGTGAGTCGCTCGCTACCTGAGTTATTACACTTAATCCTTTTCAATAAGAACTTGTTGGCAGAGCAGTTTGAAGGGGAGTAAGGTAGTAATATATTGTTTTATTTTGGGGCATTTATCTGGGAAGTAAATACGTTTATATGCAGATACTAATTGTGAATGTTTTAGGATGTTGCATAGTTCAATTCAGTTAAGTAGTCTCAAGGCTTAACAGTGGTGGGTTCTACGTGTTGAGTTAGTGGAAAAAAATATTAATTTTATTATAGCCAGAGGCTGATTTGTATTTAACAGTGGTATTTAGGTTAGTTAGGACAGCTGATGCATAAAGCAGGGCTGAAAGTAAGTAGCTTTAGGCTAATGGTTGCCATGCTGAATCTGTAAGGCATTGGCTGGCTCTATGGAGGGAGCCCAGTAACTTATTGGTCTTTATTATAGTTTATATGATATGGTAGCCAAATCTGAGAACTCCTAGCTGTTTACTGTGTGCAATTATTTCTGTTAGTACTATTTACTGCTGTAATTAGGAAAGATTGCTTTAGGTTGTTATATTCTTTTGGGGTGAAGGGCATTCATTTTGTTTTGTTAGGGTTAAAGAGAAGACATGAGTTTTTTAAGCCAGGTTTCTATAGAGATAAAAGAAGTTTTGGTAACTTTCTGGAGTTTGGAAGAGTTAGGGCTGTACATACGAATGTTAAATTGTCGACCTAGGAGACAATGTTTGATGTTGTGTGGCAGTATGGATTTTATTTATAGATGTTTAAGAAGAGTGGTACGAGGATTGAGCCTTGTGGGTTTCTTATGGTGACAAAATGGGGAATAATCCTAGTGTCATTTAAGTACTTGTTTTTTTTTTTCTTTTTGTTTTTAGGCAGATAGCTAAGGAACAATGTAACTAAATATTGAGAAAGTCCAAGTGAAGCAAGTTCAGAGAGTAAATGCTGGTGTGATAATGCGTGAAATGTTTTACATAAGTATATAAGCATTTTTGACACAACTTTGCCATTATTTCTAACTTGATTTATAATGCTAATAAAATGCAGTAGGGCTGTGGTTGTATTGTGATGGGATGTGAAACCATGCTGTTTTTTGGAAAATTAATTATTGGAGCTGAGATTGTATGAGTTGTTTGAATACACTTTTCAAGGATTTTTGAAAGAGGGGAGAGGATAGCTAAGGGTGTATAATTGTTAAAGTCAGTTGATGTAACCCTTTGAGTAATGGAATAATATATGGATGTTTCTGTATGGCAGGAACATATTGTTCAGATATGGGCCTATTTACCAGTGTAAAGATGGGGAAAGCAATGGCATCAGCAGCTATTTTTAGATATTCTGATGAAAGTTTGTCAGCAGCCAAGGTGGTAGTTTCCAATATAAGTAGAAGCTTCTTTTATAACAGCTGTAGGTACAGAGTAAGGTTAAAATGATGGGAAAGATTTGATTTGTTGATGGGAGAGATTGGTAGGATCAGTGCTAACTAAGGACAGTATATGGTATGTTTAAAGTAGTTGTTGAACTGGGAGGAGATTGATTTAGAGGAGTTACTGGTTGTTGGGGAAGGGGTAGAAATCTGGCTGGGGTATAATAACCTATTTAGGGATGACCAGAAAAGTTTAGGGTTTTTTTATGTTTGTGGTGAAGGTTAGTATAGTAGGTTTATTTATTTAGTTTGATATGGATTTTAGTTAGAATTCTTAGGTGTCTAAATACTTGCACTGAATTTTGAGTCTTATATTTATGGCTTTCTTTCCATGCTGTCACATTCTGACATTAATTGATTTGTTTCTTAGTGTAGAGTTGGATCTGACTCTTTATTGCAGACTGGAACTAAGACATTATGGATTGTTAGGAAAATCTTACA